>NW_023596225.1:12977818-13020094 GCF_011947565.3 Pollicipes pollicipes
GTCAGTTTTTACGGCGGAATTAGTTGCAATCTCCAAGGCGATATGTTTCATCGAAGTGGGTGAAGAATCTTCACACGCCATTTTTACAGATTCACTGAGCAGTCTCTCTGCACTGAAGTCTTTTTATCCATCATGTCCCCTTTTACAGGACATTTTATCACGCCTGACACAATTGAATCGGGTTGGAAAGAGAGTTGCACTATGCTGGATCCCTAGTCACGTCGGTATCGTGGGCAACGAACTGGCTGATGCCGCTGCTAAGCGAGCAGCGGTAGCACCATATACCCGGTTTTTGCCTATCCCTGCCAGAGATTTTTACCCTGCAGTCAAGACCTTCCTGAGAAGCAGATTGCAGCGCTGTTGGGACCAGGTGGGGGGCAATAAGCTCAGGGCAATAAAGACAGAGTTGGGCTTGTGGTCGTCATGCTCTCGCAGTGTGCGGTGGGAAGAGGTGGTTTTATGCAGGCTGCGCATTGGGCATACCTATGCCACCCATGGCCATCTGTTACATGGAGCCGACAGACCCCTATGCCAGCGGTGTGGAGCCGTCCTGACTGTCCATCATGTCATTATATCATGTCCATGCCTCTTCGAAGAACGACGACGTCACTTTGGTTCACAGGCTTCGACCCTGACGATAAACGATGTGCTCGGTGACAGTTCCTCATTTCTTGGTCCCAAACAGCTCTTTTCGTTTTTAAAAGATATTGATTTTCAAGTCATTTTCACACCGTACTAATTAACAGCATAGTTATGGGCGCAAAATGACCACTGCAGTCGACGCGCCCGAAAACTCCAATGAACAACAACAAAGAACAGATCAGATAATAATCAGCACGCCACGCACGCAAAACACACGGGGGAGGGGGAACAATGGGGGACATCTCACGGTAATTGTCATTTCATTGCACTAATACACGGATCAAATACAAATCAGTGGTGCCCACACGGTGGGCATATAACACTAAGGGAGAGGGGGGAGGGGAATCGCGATACAGTGATAACACACACAGATCAAATAAAACACTGGGGCAAGGGGAGGGGCGGCAGGCCGGCCGGCGGCCCATTGGTGGCTGCGGCGACACGGCGGCACAGCAGCCGGCCAGGCGGGGGGCAATCCACGACGTCACGAGGTAGAGAGCGACGCCGCTGAGGAGAACGCTGTGGAGGTGGAGGTGGTGAAGGCGGGCACCCTGACGTCACAGCGGCCACGGGCGGTGGCCACTGACCATTCGTATTGGCGGACTCCGGTGACGTGCTCCACGTACACGTCCCGGGACCACCGCAGGGTGTCGCTCACCATGAGCTTGCGCATCAGTCGGGCGTACACCCGGCTGACACGCAGGTGGCGCAGCGTCTCCTCGTTGCCGCGGTACCAGGTGCCGAGCGAGTCAATCACCAGGGCATGCACGGAGGCATGCTTGCCCTGGCGTCGGAGCTCGGTCACCAGGCCCGCGTACTTGGCCACCTTCTCGTCGCCGGCGGCGCGCAGGGCAGCCAGCCGGTTCTCAAACGAGACTGTGACGTCCACAAGAGATACGTGGGCGCCACGGGTGACCACCAGGTCAGGCCGAAGGGCCGACTCGGTGCCGGGCACACGGCGGTTCACCCGCACGTCGGTGCCGGCAAACCGAGGCACGGCCTTCTCCAGGCGCGCCAGGATGGCGTTGTGGCTCCGCTGCAGTGCCGCGCTGTGGGGCCGGCAGTGGTTGAGCACGTGCGGCAGGGTCTCCTTGGCATAGCCACAGCGCCGACAGCGCCGATCACCGGCGCCGCGACGGTACCCGTTCAGGGGCACGAGACCGAGCCGAGCACGGTGCACAAACCGCCACTCGGCAAACCGGGTGAAGCTCCCATTATACATATAATGCGAGCTCACCGGCTGAGACGCCACGCACTCCATCACGCGTCCCTGATGGGGCTTGGCGACCAGGTCGCTCAAGGCCCGCATCCGCAGGGCGTTGCGGAGCGCCTTGCTCTCGCCGCGCGCCTCCACCGCAGTGGGGCCGACGCGCAGCTCCGGGACGGGATGGGCGGCGTGCCATGCCACGGGCACAGACGAGGCGAGTGCCCGGGTGGCGACACGCGCGCGGCTGAACCGCGACGAGACATCACCGCCGTCGCGCATGCGCTCGCCATTCAAGTAGGCGGCCATGTCGGCCGGCGTCGGAGGCCGGCCGACCCTGCGCCGCACGACGCGCGTGAGCTCGGCGGCGGCCAGCTCGGCGACCAGGGGGTCACGCGAGCGCAGCAGCTGCACGCTGGCGGCCAGGAGAAGAACATCGGCCTCGCTGCCCAGCTCAGTCAGGCCGACGCCGCCCGTGGACGACGGCGCATACAAGTAGCCGTTGGTGGCGCTCAACGGCACGCCCAGCACACCCTTGACGCGCCACCGCAGCGCCTTGTCGAAGGCGCGCAGGGGCGTCTTGGGCAGCACGCCCAGGCGCAGGCAGTGCGTCAGCCGCGGCACGATGAACGTGCGCACGGCGTCAAGCTTCTGCCACGGCGCCAGGGCGCTGTCCAGCAGGCGGAACGCATCGCGTCGGGTGGCAGCGAGCACGTCCAGTGGCGGCTCCGAGAGCCGGGTGTGGCCCACCGGACGGCCCAGGTACCGGTACGAACACGCACGTTCCACCACCGGCAAAGGCGCGCCGCTGAGAGTCACGGCGGGCGGGGCGGCTCCCACCGACAGCAGGCCTGACTTGCGCGGGTTGGGCTCCAGGGAGCACCACCCGCACACGGCCTCTAGCACCCGGAGGGCCGGAGCGACGGCAGCGGCTGACGGCACAATCAACGCCAGATCGTCAGCGTAGGCCAGGCAGCGCACGTCCGACTGGCGGAGCGCGCGCAGCACCGGCTCCATTGCGATGTTGAAAAGTAAGCCGCTCAGGGGACAGCCCTGGCGGACGCCACACCGCGTCTGCACGGGGTCTGACAGCCCCGCTGCGAGCCTGTACTGGGTGCACGATCCTTCGTACAGGTCACGCACGGCTCGTAGGGCCTCGGGCGACAGCCCAAACCGCTCCAGCGCCTCCCAGAGGAGGGCGTGCGGCACCGAACCGAAAGCGTTGGTGAGGTCAACAAAGACAATGTGACACTCCTCACCAGCCCGACGTGCGTCGTTGACGGCGCACTGCAGCACGAAGTTGTGCTCGAGCACGCCGTCGAACGATCTGAACGCTTTCTGCTGGGCCGACAGCACATCGCCAGCGTCCGCCCAGGCGGCAAGGCGGTCGGCCCACACGCCGGCGTAGAGCTTGGCGACCGTCCTCGCCAGCGCGATGGGACGCCAGCTGGTCGCCAGGGTCGGGTCGCCGCCCTCGTGGAGCAGGACGGTCTGCGACGCCTTCCACGCCTCCGGAACCCGGCAGGCGCGGCGGCACAGTTCAAACGCCTCGCGTAGCAGCAGGCAGCCGGGGTCGAGGGCACGCCAGGCTGCGTACCGCAGACCGTCATCTCCCGGGGCAGTGTTGGCAGCCCGGCGCAGACGGAGCTCCACCTCACCGTGGGTGATGGGAGCCGTCAGGTGAGGGTGCTCTGGCGCCGGCGGCAGGTCGGGCACGCACGATGGACGCTCGTCCCACGAGAAGAGCGGCACCTCGTCCGGGGCGAAGTGGGCCGCCAGGTCGGCGAACGCCACCTCGCACCTGGGCGACTCCTCAGCGAGGATGCGGCGCACCGCGCAATCACGGTTCGCACGGTACAGCCGCTGGAGCCGGCTGGCCTCCTCCGGCTCGTGGCGCGGAGCGTGCCACGGGCGCCGGTGATCCTCGGCCGCCGGAGCAGCGTCGCCGTCAGTGGGCTCGCCGGCCGGAGCCGCCCGGCCGCCAGCACGTATCGCAGGGCCGCCGGCCGCGGGGGCGGAGCCATCGGCCCGGGAGGCGGAGCCACCACCCCGGGAGGCGGAGTCAGAGCCCCGAGCGGCCGGCGGACGGCGGGCGCGCTGCCGGCCGTGAAACTCTTCGTTGAGGGCGGCCGCCCGCGTACACATGGCCCCGACGGCCGCCTCAACCAGTGGCCAGTCAGCGCCACTGTCCCTCAGTGCCTCCAGCTCCTCGAGGAACTCCTCCTGCAGGGGGGAGCGGCGCCGCTGAGAGGGAGGGGCCGTCGGGGGTGTGTCGCCCGTGCCCGGCACGGGCGGAGACGGAGGAGGAGACGGGGGCGGCGACGGGTCACGTCCCCGGCCACCACCACGCCCACCCCGGGCACCGCGGCCACGGCCAGAACCCCGGGCCCCACGACCCGAGCCGCGGCCAGAGCCACGTCCGGCACCGCCGGACCCCCCACCACGGCCGGGGCCGCCACGCCCACGGGCAGACCGGTCGGCCGGAGCCGGGGTCGGGGAGGCGCGGACCCGACCACGAGGGGCCGGGACCGGAGCCGGGGCCGGAGCAGCGGCCGGGGTGCGGACCCGACCGCGAGGGGCCGGGACCGGAACCGGAGCCAGAGCGGCGGCCGGAACACGAGCCAGAGCCCGGACCGGGGCACAGGCCGCGGCCGGAGCGCGGGACGGAGCACGGGCCGAAGCCGCGGCCGGGGGCGGGGCGGGGGCGGGGGCCAGGGGGCGAGCCGGAGTGCGAGCCCGGCCACAGGACGGGGCGCCAGCCCGACCACGAGGAGGCGCCGGGGCCGGAGCCCGAGCCGGGGCACGGGCCGGGGCCGCAGCGCGGGCCGGGGCATGAGCCGCGCCCGGAGGCGGGGCGGCAGCGGGGGCCAGGGGGCGGGCCGGGGCGCGAGCCGGGCCACGGGACGGAGCCCCAGCCCGGCCACCGGAAGGCGCCGGGGTCGGAGCCCGGGCCGGGGCACGAGCCGGGGCCGCAACGCGGGCCGGAGCACGAGCCGCGCCCGAAGGCTGGACGGCAGCGGGGGCAGGGGGGCGGGCCGGAACGCGAGCCGGGCAACGAAACGGGAGGGCGCCCCCGCTGCGAACGAAGGCGCGTCAGCCGCAGCCACCGGGCAGGGGTTGGGAGTCACCGTGCACGGACAAGACACATCATGTTCGCGAACACCACGTCGCACCGGCGTACCGTCCGGCCACAGCGCATCCCCCGCCGGGGCACTACGCAGCGCCTCGGCGTAGGAGCGCAGACGGCGGCCGGGCGCCGGCGCCGGGCAGTGTGCACTTACAGTAGGCATCGGGAGCCCGGGGCTCCGCGGCGATGGTGTCGGCCGCTGGCTCACTGTCGCGTCCGGCGCGGGCGACGCCGCCACAGCACCGGGGTTCCGCGATGCGGGCATCGGCGCCGGCGGTCCACATGTGGTGACCGGTGTCGGGAGTCCGGGGCTCCGCGGCGAAGGTGTCGGCAGGCGGCTCACGGTCGCGGCCGGCGCGGGCGACACCGCCGCAGCCCCCGGGCTCCGTGGCGCGGGCGTCGGCACCGGTGACGCGGCCACCAGCTCAGGGCTCCGCGGTGCGGGTGTCGGCCGCGCACACACTACCGACAACGGCGCGGGCGGCACTACGCGCGGTGCGGCACATCGCAACGCGGCGCGGGCAGGCGGCACGCTGCCACCAGCGGTGCTCGGCACCGCGGCCCCACTCGCTCCGGCCACGGCTACCGGCGGGCGACGCACCGCTCCGGCCACCGAGGCCAACACTCCACCGCGAGCCACCGCACCGACCAGAGCTGGCGAGAGCAGGGCCGGCAGGGTGGCGGGCGCCGGCGACACCGAGGCGCTGCGCGCGGACGATGGCGAGGACCTCGGCGCTGGTGTAGGGTCGAGCGCCGCCAGCGGCGTGTCCTCCCACGGCCTGTCAAAACGCAGGAGGCCGGGCGGTGGTGGCGGCGTCAGCGGAGACAGCTCCAGGTCCCACGCCGGCTCCGGCACGGCCGGCGAGAGGCGGGCGTACGGCGACCTCTGGGTCAGCGGCGATGGAGATGGCGAGGCGCCGCGAGATAGCTGGCCGTCGGGGACCTCCGAGACAAGGCTGACGTCGTCAGCAAGGCCCGCCGCCGCCGGCGACTCGTCCGGCATCACCGGCGGCGTGGGCAGTGCGGACGCCCCGCCAGGCGACCCCGCCGCCGGCGAGTCCGGCGACGACGACGCCAGCCGCCGGCGGCGGGCGCGCGCAGCATGGCGGGGCGTCACGAAGTCCGCCGCGGAGGGCCGGTGCGGCGCGTCGACGTCTTCGGTGTCTTCCAGGCGGCGGCCCCCGGAGCCATCCCCCGCACGGCTGCGGCCGCCGTCGCCCCGGCATCGGGCCCGGTGGCATCGGGCCCGGTGATT
This sequence comes from Pollicipes pollicipes, assembly GCF_011947565.3. Taxonomy (NCBI): domain Eukaryota; kingdom Metazoa; phylum Arthropoda; class Thecostraca; order Pollicipedomorpha; family Pollicipedidae; genus Pollicipes; species Pollicipes pollicipes. The sequence goes on from NW_023596225.1 coordinate 12,984,047, forward strand.
ACGGAGCCCGATGTTGGTAGTGAAGGATCGGCCGCAGCCGGCACAGCGATGCGGCAGGTCGGGCCGCATCTCCTCCGGGGGCGCCGCCCAGCAGTGGTGCGTCGACGGTCGCCGCGGCAGGCAGGCGCGGCATCCCACACACACCCACGTGGTGCGGCGGGGGCGCAGGTCGTGGCTGCGGGCGAGGTGGCGACACAGGCTGGCCCGCTGCTGCACGGACCCCGTGCCGCTATACTGCGTTCGGCAGCTGGCGATGGGGCACCTCGCGTGCGCGGGCAGCGGGTACGGCAGCACCAGCTCCTCGTCCCGCTGCACCGGCTGGCCGCGCACTGCCTCCACGGCCGACCGGAACACTGACGTCGCCATCAGGTCGCTGGCAGATGCGCGCCACGAAGTCGACGGCCTTAGTGACGCGGTGACGCGCGGGCGGGCGACCGGCGAAAACACACAGGGCGCAAGTTCAAATTTCGCGCCAAAACCAACGGCAACTGCCAACTCCTATGTTGAAACGGGAACGTGGGAACCCTATCAAAATAGGCGAAGGCAGAAGACCGGAAGTACGCGCGAAAAACTTACCTCGCGCTCCTGTGGTCCACCGTCGTCCACCCGCGGCGTCCCGGCGTCCCGCGGCGTCCCCGGCGTCCACGCGGCGCGGCGTCCACGGCGGCTTCCACCTGGTCCGGCGTCTTCGGTGTCCACTTGCATTGCACGTCCGACGTCCACGCGGGCGATCGTGGCCACGGCGTTCCCGGGCACGGCAGTACTGCGCAGCGTCCAGAGATGGCGGTAGTACTGCGTAAAAAAATACCAACACCGAGTCGCGCGATAAAAAGGTGTTTATATCGCGCCGAAATTCCCGGCCTTTGGCTCAGATTCACAGGTGTAACTACTACTGTACTGCAATTTGTACTACTGCAATTTGTACTGTACTACAATTTGATCTTAGCCAAAAGGCCGAGAAGCGATGCAGATGCAATTGCAAAACGTGCATTTGTGTCGTGCCGGCCGCTGCCGGTCTGCAAGGCCGGCGCGCACGCGCCTGGCTCCATGCGCCGGGTCGACGAGAGATTAGCGACCGACGGCGAGCAGTGCTCACCCCGCCGCGCATTGGCACCAACTCAGATGACACTTTGCAGGGCATCTTGCTGTCACTTGAGTCGTGCGCGCCTTCTCCGTTGGTCGAGACGCGCGCGCGGTTGCGTCGGAACACTGGCGCGCGACAGGAGGTCGCCGACGGTTCGCGCCCTTGGAGCGGTGGCCTGTGCGCTGTTCATCACATCACCCGACTGGCAATCGCCGATCACGTGACCATACACCGTTCACGTGACAGCACACCGTCACTATCAATAGGTGCCCAGCGTCGGCGAGAGGCAGAACACGCGCTCGCACCGCGTCTGTGGACACGCAACTGACGCCGGCACGCGCGTCGCTACGGTCGAAAACGGTCCGGCGGCCGCTAGTGCCAGCACGGCCGCTAGATGGCTGTCGCGCCGGGCGCCGAATGAGCAGTCGGCTTGGCCGTCGCGGGCCTGGCGCTGGTGGCGCGTCCCCGTGCAGTTGACGGGCTGTGCTGTCGACTTGTTGCAAGTTGTGTGCGGCGTCGCGCCGCGTCACGTGGTAGAGCGCGGCCGCGCTTCGGAGGCGAAGACGCCCATGCAGCCGAGCAATGCCGCCAGGCCGGCGAGGGCGCACGGCCTCCGGCTGCCGGGCCCGTGCGCTGGAGCAGGGCAGACAGCCGACCATTGGCCGGCCCGCAGGCGATGTGTGAATGCCACGCGCCCGACAGAGCCATCTAGCCGTGGGGTGCGCAAAGTTGTTATGCACAGCCGGCGGCCATGGTCATTGTCAGGCGTTTGGTATATGTGGCGTTGGCTTGTACAACCATGTGATGCGTTGGCATTGCATGTTGCCGGCCTGACGGCACGCGCTGTTGGTGACATGGCATCGGCCGTCGGCCGGCCGAGAAGGCGCACGCGGCTCAAGTGGCAATAAGATGCCCTGCAAGGTGTCAGCTGAGCTGGTGCCAATGCGCGGCGGGATGAGCACTGCTCGCCGTCGTTCGCTAGTCGCTCGTCGACCCGGCGCACGGAGCCAGGCGCGTGCGCGCCGGCCATGCAGACCGGCAGCGGCCGGCGCGCTATAAATGCACGTGTTGCAGCTGCTTCTGCAGGCCGCGACACAAGCTCTCGTCGACCCATTCGGCGGCCACACACCCGTCTGGCACGACCCCAGCAAGTGGCTTGCTCCTTTTGCGGCTCTCAGCCAAGGAGTCCTTTTTTCGCATCGTCGTTCTCGTCGCTTTTTCCGCTCGTACTAGCTCCAAACACACCTTTCCGCTTAGTTTTTGTTGTTTCCTTCTCGCTCCCCTAATATGGGGAAGCGAAGCAAGCGCAAGAAGGATGATACTGAAACGGACTCGAACTCGGCCTCTGACCTTGATAATGCCCTGGATGTAGACGACGGAAGTGGCGCCAGCCCCGCTTTGGCTGCCACTTCATCTGATGACCCTCACGCGCCCCAGGCTATGACCGTTGGTACGCACACTTCCACCGCGGTGGGTGGACAGCAGATTCCGTCTCCGTCAACGCCCCCGGTTCCGACCCTCGCTCGTCCTTGACCACTCCGGTGCCTGCTCGCCCTGATGCTGACCCTCTCTCGACAATGACCAGTGTTCGCCTGCCTTCTGAGCCAATTCTGGATCCTCTCGGATCGTACGTTGTCGTCCAACCTTGTGATGAAGATGTGTCGTTTCGAAAGATCAACGTTTTTGGCCATCAAAGCAAATCAAAGCTATCTGCGTTCCATGCGAACTCAAAATTGAAGCACCAGCAAACGGATCACTCATCATTGAAACAACAACTCGCGCACAAACCAAGGCCCTACTCAAAACAGCTGAATTTTGCGGCAAACAAGTAAAAGTCTCCCTGCACCATGCCAGAAACACCAGTGAGGGCACCATCTTCGCGCCTGAACTCCCGCTTCATGACGGAGGACGAGATCCTAGCGGAGCTCAGAGATGAGCAAGTTTGCCATGTCCGTCGGCTGACGACTTTCAGAGATGGTCAGCGTCACGACACCAGCCTGCTTGTTATCACCTTTGGTACCACCCGACTTCCAGATTCGCTCACCGCTGGTTACCTTCGTTATAAAGTAAGAGTATTCATTCCAAATCCACTCAGGTGTTTTAAATGTCAACGGTTCGGACACGGCAGCAAGTACTGCAAACAGAGTGCCAGATGCTTGAAGTGCGGCGAGACTCCTCACGAGGGATCTGCCTGCACATCACCCCAGAAATGCCTGAGCTGTGGAAGTGCTTATCACGCCGCCAACTCTTCTCAGTGTCCCACGTGGAAAAAAGAAAAAGAAATTTGTTCTGAAAAGGCAAAGACAGGTGTGTCGTACCCCGAAGCACGGCGCACCGTTGAATCTAAAATGTCGTCGCAGTCCAGCAAAACATATGTACAAGTAGCAAAAGCCACGATGGCCACATGTGCAACACAGACCGACCCTATCACCCATCTGCCTCCCCTGAAACTTCTCAACCTTCGCCCCTCGGTTTCAGTTGAGTCAACTACACAGACCCAGACGAAAAATGCCGTTGAGTCGCCCCTGGCTGGACGTTCGGATGCCCAGGCGCCCGTGCACCCCCGCCCCCAGGTCGGCCGGCGTTCCAGCCCGCCGGCTGTGAGTGATTCACGTGTGGGTCAGGCCGTCCGGCGTTCTAGCCCCCCGGCTATGAACAGTCGGCGGCCCGGACCCTCTGGCTACCACACAAACATCACCTCCCCTTCCCCCACCACAACACCTGTCGAAACACGCACGAACGAAGACCGCCGGTCCCGTCCACCGGTGAGGGTGGCGATGGGATGGCCTAGATCTGTTTCGTTCGGGCGATTCCCACCAACCGGTGGGAATGGATCCCTTTATCACTAAATGCCTTTCATCTTACAGTGGAATTGTCGCGGTCTCATTTCAAAATGGTCCGAAATGAAAGCACTTTTTGCCGTACTAACTCCAATCATCATTGCCGTACAGGAAACATGGTTTCGTCCCACCGACACATATAACCTTAAAATGCCAAATTACCCGTTATATCGATGTGACGCGATGGACGGTAAGCGTCGCCAAGGTGGGGTGGTGCTGTACATCAGTCAAAGTTAACACACACGCCACTCACTCTTAACACACCTCTTCAGGCTGTTGCATGTTCAGTTCGACTGCATGGTCGTACCATCGATATATGCTCAATATACACTACACCAAATTATAATAATACGGAGCTCTTACGGCAACTTGACCAACTCGTTGCTCAATTTCAAAACCCTTTTCTCATCCTCGGCGATCTCAACGCTCACAGTCCAGCGTGGAGTAACGGCACCCAAGCCGTTAATCGCCGAGGACATTTGGTTGAAGATTTTATTGATACACACAACTTCAGTCCTGTTAAACAAAGAAAATAACACTTACCACCACTTACCCACTGATACAGAAACCACCATCGACCTGTCGCTGTGCTCCCCTCATTAGCGACACACTTTGATTTGACTGTTGAGGGAGATATACACGACAGCGACCATTTTTCAGCTAAACTTTACACCACTTTTGATCCAACTGCTGACGAAGTTTCTAAATTCACACCCCGCTGGAATTTACGAAAAGCAGACTGGGCCAAATATCAAGAACTTTGTTATGTGAACCGAGACTGTTATGAATCACCAGAGCAGGGTGTTGACCTTATTACACATATTATTCATGCTGCAGCGACCGCGACAATTCCACTGACCAAAACTCCACCACGCCGCATTCCAGTACCATGGTGGACGACCGAAGTTAAGAATGCTATTGTACGTCGGAAACGTGCTTTCCACTGCTTTCGTCGCCACCATGATGTACTTCATCCTCTTCCCCGAAATTATGAGCGTGCTCGAACCAGACGAATTATAAGGAGTGTCGAACGCCATTTTTGGCAAGCACACATCCAACAGCTCACTGCTGCTGCTCCCCTAAGCCAACTATGGGGACTGGTTCGAGTTCATTGCCCACTTTACGCATTAATAACCAAATCATTTCGGCAACACCTCTTATCACCAATGCTCTTGCTGAAATTCTTTCTCAGTGTAGTTCATCCGGAAATTACCGACTAGGATTTGTGGAAACTGCGCAAGCCCGTTTTCGTTTACATACTGATTGTTTTGTTTCCGATAACACCGAAGACTATAATAAAGACGCCTGGAAAGACACCATCATTATTCCACTTGCAAAGCCAGGAAAAGACACCAAACATCCATCAAATTATCGTCCCATTGCACATACCAGCTGTCTAGGAAAACTTTTTGAGCGGATGGTTGCGAAGCGAATCTCTTGGATTGTAGAACGAGACTGCCTGCTTACAAAAAATCAATGTGGTCTCCGACACAATCGTAGCACAACAGACCATGTCATCAGACTTGAAACTGACATCAGACGTTCATTTAAACATCGACACGACACAACTGCTGTATTCCTGGATATTAGCCGAACCTACGACATGGTCTTTAAACCTGCACTAATTTTCAAGCTCCATCAGTTAGGGTTTAAAGGCCATTTGGCACATTATCTTATTGGGTTTCTTTCCGGCATCAGACCATTTCGTGCAGATCCGCCGTTTCGTGCAGATCGTGCAGATCGTGGGATGCAGATCCGCCGTTTCCGACACTCACCATCTAGAGAACGGCCTCCCATAAGGGAGCTGTATCTCACCGATTCTTTTTAATTTTGTGATAAACGATTTATTTGACTCATTACCATCGGGTACTTCCTCTTCACTTTTTGCGGATGATAGCGCCATCTGGTGCTCAGACGCTGAATATGACCATTCGCTGCCACGGCTCCAAGCCGCCCTAAACAAGGTGCAGCAGTGGTCAGAGCGATACAGGTTCCGCTTCTCCGCTCCCACATCTGCAGTTATGATTTTCGGCAAAAATATGCGTGGTACTCCCAAATTTCGGCTTCGACTAGATAGACACCACATTCCTTTCGTTTCTTCTTTCAAATTTCTTGGCATCGTACTTGACCCCAGATTATCGATGCGGCAGCACCTGGAGCATGTTCGCTCCAAATGCCTAAAAAGACTAAATTTCTTTAGATGCATTTCCGGGTCAACATACGGTGCCGACCGCCAATCGTTATTACGTCTATACAAATCCTTAGTTCTTCCCATCATTGAATATGGCTCCGTGGTATATGCAGGAGGCAGCCAACACACTCTCAAACCACAATCCACCAAACAAAATATGTTTTTGCGAGTTGCCCAAGGAGCTCTGCGTACTTCCCCGATTTCAGCGCTTGAAGTGGACCCTCATGTTATGCCTCTTGCCCTCCGACGAATGGAACACACATTGAGATACATCACAAAAGTGCGACAAAATCCCAGTCACCCAGCATTTAAATCCATGCATGTCTTACCTCACATGCACCATAACTACGTAGGACCGACAGAACGTCGCTCAGGACATACAATAGCATCTCGAACCACTATCTACTGTACCACTCTTCAGTTTACTTTACCGCCTTCTTCCATGCCACCTGCTTTAATAGTACCACCATGGCAGTTAGCCCCTCGGAAAGTTTTGTTTCTTTTTGATGATCCCAAACACATTTTCACAACAAGTTATGTTCAACAAACATTTAATCGTCTAATTGTCAACAATCAAAATAGCAGCTTTATTTACACCGATGGCTCCAAGGCCAATAACCACACCGGATGTGCAGTTATTTCCACTGAACATTACCATTAAAACTGTTGGTTACCGGATGGCACCTCAGTATACTTGGCTGAATTATTTGCTCTTTTCCTTGCATTGCAACACATTCAACAACACACCCAGAAAACGAAGACAATAGTGATTTGTTCGGATTCAAAGACAGCTGTGCAATCTCTTATGGACCCAGACTTCACACACCACCTCCTTGTTAAGATCGGCAATCTCTATCATACGTTACATACACAGGATATGAAGATCAAATTTCTATGGATTCCAGGACATACAGGCATCATGGGCAATGAACGGGCTGACCAACTAGCCAAGGAAGCTTTGACAAACCAGCACATCATGGTTATCCCTGCTGATCATGCATCTACAAAACATTCCATTCGGACAATGACAAAACATTTTTGGCAACAACAATTGACCGATGCTACCCGAAAACAACTTCATGATATCAAACCAGACATTACCCCTTGGCCATCAACGCATCGTAAAGACCGTCTGGAGGAGAAGGTCCTGCCCGTTTACGAATCGGACACACTACATCCACACATAGTTACATATACTTAAGTCAACCTCGTCCTCACTGTCAGCCGTGCGATCATTCACTTTCGGTTAAACATATTGTTATTGAGTGCACAAAATATCAACTGCACCGCAACGATATACAGGCTTTTTGTCGTAATCAAAATATCGAGTTTTCTTTAAGAAACGTCCTTGGCGATGACCATCCTGAACTGCTTAACATTGTCTTTAACTTCCTCAGACTTGCCGGTTTGCTTCAAGCTTTGTAAATGTCAATAAACGTACACTTTTCTTCACATACATAATTACACCAATTTAAAATAACATCATCCAGGCGTGAAATGGTCTGAACAGGCCGAAACGCCTCAAACAAATAAATGAAAAATGAAAATGAAAATGCTTCTGCATCGCTTCTCGGCCTTTTGACTAATATCAAAGTGTAGTAGGCGGTGTGGGAAGGGACGGCCGGCTCGGGCCGGCCGCCCGGCGCGCGCAGGGAGCACTGGGGCACTCACCGGCGACGGGGCAGGTGATGTGGCGTCTGGCGTCGTCGGTGAGGCCCTCCGCGGCGGGCGGACCTGCCAGGTGGAGGCCGGCTCGTTGAAGGGCGTTGCCCAGCCGGGCCAGCGGTGATGGGCGGCGTGGTGTCCCCGCTGGTGGCGGCTCCGGCGTCGCTGACGGCGGCCGCCGGCCGGTGAGGAGGCCGGCGACTCGCTCGAGTCGCTCGCCGAGCCAAGACTGCGGTGAGTCCGGGGGCGAGCCGGCGGCAGCAGGTGGCCGCTGCGGAGACGCCCCCGGTGGGGTCCCGGCTGGCTGCAGCCCGAGGTCGACGGTCCGGGCCGGCTCGGTGTCGGGCAGACGCGGGCAGCGGGCTCGGTGGTTGAGCAGCCCGCGCCGCGTCGTGAAGGTGGCCCGGCACCACGGACAGACGTGCGGCAGTTCGCCGCCGGCCGCCCGCCGGGCCCGGACCGGCAACGTGCAGCGATGCCGGGAAGGCCGCGCGGTGAGTTGTTGCCGGCACCCGGCGCCGACCCACGGCGTGTTGGTCAACCCTACCGTCCAGCTCCGGCTGCCGCCCCGGGACGGGAGACGCCGGGCGGCTGGGCTGACTTGTGACGGGCAACGCCATCTCTCGGACGGGATGAGGCGCCGACTAGCGGGCCGCCGGCGAAGCACGGAAAGCGCGAGAAGTGTTCGCGCCAAAACCACGGCAGCCGCCAACTCCTATTTAGGGCAGGAACACGGGGCTCCCGACCTAAACAGGGGAAGGGCGGAAGGCCGGAAGTCGGCACGTGCACTTACCTCTCGTCCTGTGCTCACCCGCGACCCGTCCGACGACTGGCTCGTAGTTTCCGTCGTCGCTGACCTTGAGTAGTTGAGCTGCTGGCCGCCAGGCGTCACCACCTGGAAGTGTAAGCCGCGGGGATGGGGAAATACGCAATTTCAACCCGAAATAACCTTTGACTAAGATCAAAATTAAGATGATAAGAACAGATGCTACACTTTGATCTGAGCTAAGAGGCCTAGAAGCGATCTCATCTGTCCATCTTAGCCAATGGCCTGGAACTTCCGCGCATTGTGGTGACCTTTTATCGCGCGACTCTTCGTTCGCGGGTTTTTTCGCGGTTTACGCGCGCTATTCCATTACGCCGCGTTGTGCTTGCGTGCTCTGGGACGCCGCGCCGCGATCATCCACCGTCGCCTGCGCGGACGCCGCACCGAAGTGGACGCCGCACCGCGTGGGCGCCGCACCGAGTGGACCGCCGCACCAGGTGGACGCCGCCGGGGACGCCGCGCCGGGTGGACGCCGGGGACGCCGCGCCGGGTGGACGCCGGGGACGCCGCGCCGGGTGGACGCCGGGGACGCCGCGCTGGGTGGACGCCGGGGACGCCGCGCCGGGTGGACGCCGGGGACGCCGCGCCGGGTGGACGCCGGGGACGCCGCGCCGGGTGGACGCCGGGCCCGGGGGACGCCGCGCCGGGTGGACGCCGGGGGCGCCGCGCCGGGTGGACGCCGATGGACCACAGGAGCGCGAGGTAAGTTTTTCGCGCCTACTTCCGGTCTTCTGCCTTCGCATATTTTGATCGGGTTCCCACGTTCCCGATTCAACATAGGAGTTGGCGGTTGCCGTTGCGAAATTTGCGAAATAAGCGGGCCTGGTGGCCGAGCTCCGACGCCAGGGCAATGATGCCTCCGTGCATGCCCTGGTGATTGGCTCGCTCGGCACCTGGTACCGCGGCAACGAGGAGACGCTGCGCCACCTGCGTGTCAGCCGGGTGTACGCCCGACTGGTGCGCAAGCTCATGGTGAGCGACACCCTGCGGTGGTCCCGGGACGTGTACGTGGAGCACGTCACCGGAGTCCGCCAATACGAGTGATCAGTGGCCACCGCCCGTGGCCGCTGTGACGTCAGGGTGCCCGCCTTCACCGCCTCCATCCCCTCAGCGTTCTCCTCATCGGCGTCGTTCTCCGCCTCGTGGCGTGGCGGGTTGCCCCCCGCCTGGCCGGCTGCTGTGCCGCCGTGTCGCCGCAGCCACCAATGGGCCGCCGGCCGGCCTGCCACCCCTCCCCTTCCCCGACTCCGCCGACTTCTCCGTGACGGCGGCTCGACGTCGCCTGACTCATCGTCGGGCGACGCATCTACCCCGCTCCATCCCCCACCCGGCGCCAGGCCGACCGGACCCGAGCCGACCGGCGCCCCGCCGCCATCCGGCGGCCGTTGCGCCGTCGGACGGGAGCGGCGTGGGACGCCCGGCCCGGCCATCCGACCCGGCCCCCTCCCCCAGGCGGCCATTAATCAGCGGCCGGCCCGCCCGCCAGGCAGGCGAGGGGGCCGGCCGCCGGCCACGTGCGCCGCGGCGACCGTTGGCGGCCGTCCGAGGCGCACCGTCGACCCCCGGGATAGCGACCCCACTGTGGCCCCGGGCACCCCTGGGCCCTCCCACCCACCCACCACCCACCACCCACGCAGGTCGCCCTCCCCGTCACCCGACGCCCGGCCCCGCTTCCGGCGGACCCCCACCGACCTGTGCCCGGAGACCGCCGCCGGCCCGACCGGGACAATGCCGCCGGCCCCCGCAACCCCGCCCATCGCCCGGCGCCCCCCTGCTGCGGCCGGTGCCGCCGGCCCGGTGGGTGCCGTCCCCGCCACCCCCGCCGCGGCTATCCCGTCCGCGCGCGCCGACCCCCGCACCGGCGCCCCGCCGTCTCGAGCGAGGTGCAGGTGACGGACGGCCCGCGCGGGGCGGGGGTCGCGGCGCGCGGCGTGGGGCGGGCCGGCCGGGCCGAGGTGGTGGCCGCGGTGGTGGTGGCGGGGGCAGGGGTGGAGGCGGTGGCCCCCGGGACGAGCCAGCGCCAGGACCGGGCGGGCAAGCCGATCGGCCGCGGGACGCACCAACGCCGGAACCCGAGCTCACCGAGCTGCAGGCGGAGTTCATACCCCGCCTGCTTCGGCTCCTCGACGAACCCGAAGACGACTGGGAACCGTGCGAGGCGCTCCTCCAGCTCCTCCTATGGTGGCCGACGCCTCTCGTCGCAATGAGGCGTACCACCAGCGACGAGGCCAGGCCACCGCGCGGCGCCGGGGACAGCCCGGTGCCGCCGCCCCACACGGGCCCGCCCGGGCGGCCGGCAGTCGTTCCACCTCTCAACGGCCGCCCGGACACAGCTGGCGGTGCGCCCCCTCCCCCTCCCGCGGCCGACCGGACCGTCCAGCGGCGGGCGATCCCCCTCCCCCCCAGAACGGCGGCCCGGGCCCTCCACCAGCCCAACAGCCAGACCGCCGCACGACGTACCTGCCGCCCCTACACGAGCCGACCGAGGCGAGTCGGCTCCAGCGCCTCTACCGCGCCAACCGCGGCAAGGCGATGCGTGATGTCTTGGCGGAGGAGAGTCCGTCGTGCCCACTTCAGCCCGCCGTCATTCGGGAGCATTTTGCGCCCCCCAACCGCGCTGCCGACCCGTTCGAGTGGGAGGCCCACCCCGAATGTGTCGAGGAGCCGGTGGAAGCTCTGCCCACAGCCGAGCTCTTCCGGTACTTCGAGGCAGACGAGGTGTGGCGCCGTATGTCCGCCGCCAGCACAGCGCCTGGCGCTGACGGCCTGCGCTATGTTGCGTGGCGGGCCCTCGACCCGGGTGCCCTCCTGCTGACGCGCGCATTCAACCTGTGCGCGCGGCACAGGCGGGCACCGGCTGCGTGGAAGGAGAGCAGCACGATCCTCCTTCATAAGGGCGGGGACGTGCGCGAGCCCTCGAACTGGCGCCCCATCGCCCTAATGAACACGATCGCCAAAGTGTACGCCGGCCTGTGGGCCGACCGGCTGTCCCGCTGGGCGGAGGAGGTCCGCTGAGGCCGCGGGACGCGGGCGGGGGAGGGGAAACCCACAGCCGGCCGGCCTGCGGAGGGGAGGGGTGGGGGGCTACACACACGGTCCAGGGGTGGGGTGGGGGAACATTCCGTGTTGATTCATTGGATTTCACTAATACACAGAGCAGATAGTAATAAGTACAACACGCACGCAACAACAAGGGGGAGGGGAGTAATGGGGAACATCTCGTGGTGATTATCATTTGATTGCACTAATACACGGATCAAATAGAAATCAATGGTGTCCACACAGTGGGCATATAACACTGAGGGGGGGGGGGAGGGGGAACATTTCGCGATACAGTGATGACACTAATGCACTGTTCAAATAGAGCACTGGGGGAAGGGAGGGGCAGCAGGCCGGCCGGCGGCCCATTGGTGGCTGCGGCGACACGGCGGCGAAGCAGCCGGCCAGGCGGAGGGCGACTCACGACGCCCCGTAGCGGAGGACGGACGCCGCTAAGGGAGACGCTGCGATGGTGGAGGAGGTGGAGGCGGACACCCTGACGTCACAGCGGCCACGGGCGGTGGCCACTGATCACTCGTATTGGCGGACTCCGGTGACGTGCTCCACGTACACGTCCCGGGACCACCGCAGGGTGTCACTCACCATGAGCTTGCGCATCAGCCGGGCGTACACCCGGCTGACGCGCAAGTGGCGCAGCGTCTCCTCGTTGCTGCGGTACCAGGTGCCGAGCGAGCCAATCACCAGGGCATGCACGGAGGCATGCTTGCCCTGGCGTCGGAGCTCGGCCACAGGCCCTCGTACTTGGCCACCTTCTCGTCGCCGGCGGTGCGCAGGGCAGTCAGCCGGTTCTCAAACGAGACTGTGACGTCCACAAGAGATACGTGGGCGCCACGGGTGACCACCAGGTCAGGCCGAAGGGCTGACTCGGTGCCGAGCACACGGCGGTTCACCCGCACGTCGGTGCCGGCAAACCGGGGCACGGCCTTCTCCAGGCGCGCCAGGATGGCGTTGTGGCGCCGCTGCAGTGCCGCGCTGTGGGGCCGGCAGTGGTTGAGCACGTGCGGCAGGGTCTCCTTGGCATAGCCACGGCGCCGACAGCGCCGATCACCGGCGCCGCGACCCCCGCAGGGGCACCGGCTTCGGTCGGTGTAGGGGACTAGCGCCCCCTCGGGTCCCAGCTCCGGTAACGGGTGGACAGCGCAAGCTGTTCCTCTCAGGGCGTAGCGACCTTGCCAGTACGTGAGCTCCTGCTCATTGTCCGGCCCGCTCCCTCCACATTACCCGCACTCCCGCATCCGGCCCTATCACCACTCCTCATCCTCGTTTTATCGGGGTCGCCGTGCCCCCTCGCCCACGTCCCTCGGGTTGATGGGATCCTGGTGGCTGAGGGGCGCGTCGTGCGGGTCAGTCACGGCGCGTCCCAACACTCCACTTTGGCCAGGATATCCGGGGACGTGGGGGGGCCCGTGGGGCTCCGCACGGGTCTAGCGGCTTGTCGCTCGCGTTGCGGTTGGGTGCTCCTTGCGGGTTTCCGCTTGGGGCGCCTGGCCGGGCGCAGCGGCTTAAGGGGTCAAGGGGCGGCGGCGCTGAACCACGGTCAGGACGGGGAGAGGTCTCTCCGGTTACACCTGGCCGTGTGGGAGGCGTCGTTCGCCCCGTATAGCGCCGGGGTAGCCCTGGCGGTGACCACCTCCCGAGGGAGTGTTAGGCCGTCCCCCAGGTGGGCTCCGAGGTGGGTGGGGAGCCCCGGTGCCGAAAGAAAAACCCTTTCTGCATGGCATCTTCTACCTCAAAAAACACCCGTCCTCCTAAAGGGGGTCGGACCACGATAACCCAAGGATGCAGAAAAGACTCTGCTATCCCCGGACCACGGATCCTCGTCTTCCACAGTGAAGAGGTTAGGTCGGCGTCCCTCTCACCGTTTCAGAGAAGAAATGGCTGCGATAAATTTGGAAAAATTATAAGATGTGACAAGCTCCGGGATGGAAAAATAGAAGTTGAATTTGCTATTGATCTGGAGGCGACTCGGGCTGTGCAAGCAACTGAATTTTCGTACAGTGTTCGGGATGGGGCCGGTAAACTGAAAAATACAGTGTCAATGTCAGCGACACCACACAACACCAAAAATTCGTCCAAGGGCGTGGTGAACTGTTTTGATCTACGTGACGTTGACGAGGAAGAGATCGTGGAGGAGCTCTCGGAGTTTGGAGTGACCGCCGTTCGACGGATCCTCGTCAGAAGGGGAGGAGAGTTGGTGCCCACCAACAACCTCATACTCACGTTCAGTCGCCCTGACTTACCGTCCGAGATACGTGTGGGATACGCACGTGTCAAGGTGCGCCTCTTCATCCCGAACCCCATGTGATGTTTCAACTGCCAGCGATTTGGTCATGCCAAACAGTACTGCCGCAACAAGCCTGCCTGTGGGAAATGCGCTTCCTCCGAACACGCAATGGAACTTTGCGACTCAGAGAGCGTGCATTGTGTGAATTGTGACAAGGACCAGGCTCCGCACGCGACTTACGACCGCACGTGCCCAGCGTACGTGAAGGAACAAGAAATTATATCCCTTAAAACCACACGCAACATCTCTTTTCGCGAGGCCAGAACATTGTACGAGGAGAGCCACCCACGAACATCGTACGCCGAAAAAGCTAAGACCTTCAACGCACGTCCGACCTCCACTGATCAAATGACCGCCGCTCAGTTTGTAGCGCTCTTGAAGTCGTTTGGTCTCTCGGTTGTGTCGACGAACCAGGCGCTGGACTCAAATCTGGCAGCCCTGGCCCCCCCCCCCCCCTCCCTCGCTGGAGCGGTCGAAGGAGACCGTGCTGGCAGCCTCTTCGCCCCCTGGCCGGTCGGCACCCTCCGCGTTGCCGACTCCCACGGCACCGCCGTCTCCTGCCGGAGAGGAGGGTTGGACGGTGGTCCGGCGTGGCTGTGGCCCGCGGGCTCCACCGGCCTCCACATCGGTTTCCTCGCCACCTTCGTCCGCCTCCGCTTCGTGTGCTCCGCTGCCTTCGTCACCTCCGACACCATCAGCGAACACATGTGGGCTGGCGATAGAAACCTTGGAGCGGCACGAGGCGGACAGGCGCGCCCGCAATGCCAAGCGGGCACGCCTGGCTGAACAAGAACGGGCAAAGGCGGCGAACCGTACGTCTGGGGCGGGTAAGGAGTCCGTCCCTCGCAGCGGTGCTCCATCGCCCAGAAAACCAGTTGAGCCTCCCGCTGGTCCTCAGACGTCTGGCAGGGCCCCATCCATGGGTCCTCCCCCTCCACCACCCAGGATTGGGCACGCTGGCACAAAGCGCCCCCCGGCCGGTCCTCCGTCTCCATCCGATGGAGGAAGCCCAAGGATTCGGCCCAGAGTGGAGCACCGCTCTGCGGAATCGAGCCGTACCTCCCAGACCGAGGCGTCCGGTCCTGCAACGGGCGCAGCCCAGTTCTTTTGAACCGTGTCGCGTCTTAAAGTGTGACTTTGACCCCTTTTTTAGTACACCCTTTGCAGGCTTATTGACTGTGATATTCTGCGCGCTGTGCTGGTGAGCTAGGTGTGTAATGGCTACCCTTACCTCTTAGCTTTGTGACAAGTATCTTACAGTGGAACTGCAGGGGCGTGAGAACTAGTCTACACGATCTCAGAGTCATTCTGAATGAGCGCTGTCCCGCCATCGCCTGCCTGCAGGAGACCAAACTGGCACCTGGTTCTCATTTTAGTATCCCGAGCTACACCGTAATGCGTCGGGATACGCCAGCTGATCCAATTGCACATGGCGGAATTCTTTTGGCTGTGCACCACAGTGTCTTTGTCCAGCGCGTCGTCTTACACTCTGACCTGCAAGCTGTTGCAGCTAAGATACTTTTCGGGCGTCGTGCAATAACCGTCTGCTCGCTGTACTTACCTCCTGGTATTCCATTTCCGACGGCAGAAATGAGATTTCTGGTGACCGGGCTTCCCCCGCCTCTTCTATTGCTGGGTGACCCTAATGTTCACCACACATCTTGGGGCTGCGCCCAGACCAACACCCGCGGCAGGCATTGCGAAACTTTTTTACGTGATGAATCACTCTGTCTTTTAAACACCGGGACTCGAACTCACTTGACGCTGCCGTCAGGTCAGACATCGGCGCTGGACTTGAGTTTTTCAAGCCCCCAACTGGCGGTACACCTGACATGGTCCGTTGACAACGACTCCTTTGGCAGTGATCATTACCCCATCTGGTTGCGCTACCAGAACGGAGCAGCTCTCGGTTCCAGGCCACAACGGTGGAATCTTAGAAAGGCTGACTGGGATGAATTTCAGGCACGGGTGGAAACCAGGTTGGCTTCCGTTTCGGCGGATGTGCCTGCATCGATAGAGGAACTCACCTCCACAATCTTACGATCGGCACAAGAAAGCATTCCACGTACATCTGGTGTCCCACGTCATCCCCCTGTTCCGTGGTGGACGGACCAGTGCCGCGATGCTATACGTGCGCGTAAAAAAGCCCTGCGAGACTTCGATCGACACAGCACTACGGACAACTTAATCGCTTTTCGACGAGCTCAGGCGGCAGCCCGACGTACTGTCTTGGAAGCCAAGCGTACGTCTTGGCGTTTATATGTGGGCCAGCTAAATTGCCAAACGCCGACTTCGGTGGTTTGGGCGCGGGTGAAGCGTTTAGCAGGCCAACACTCCTCAGTGCGGCACCCCGTACTTCATATGAATGGCCAGGACATACTGGACCCCTCTAAGGTGGCGAACGAAATGGCTCGTGCGTTCGCGGAGCGTTGTGGGCGGACAACTGCCGCTCCTGATTTCATACGCCATCGTGCTCGTTGCGAAGCAGCCCAAATATACTTTCATACAGCCGAAGAGTTTTCATATAACAAACCTTTCACAATGCTTGAACTGATGTCTGCTATTAGCTCTCTGCGCAGCGTGGCGGAAGGCCCGGATTTAATTCATAATGATATGCTCCGGCGACTTCCACCAACAGCGACACAAGCTATGTTGGTGGCATTCAACCAGTTGTGGGAGACGGGGGAGTTCCCCACTTCTTGGCGGGAGTCGCTTATAGTTCCGTTGCTGAAACCTGGCAAGAATGGGAAGAATCCATCTGATTACCGTCCAATTGCGCTGACCTCGTGTATGTGCAAACTCCTGGAGTGGATGGTTTAGACACGATTGTCTTGGTTTTTAGAAGGCAACAATGTCTTCTCGAACGCCAGTATAGTTGCAGGAAAAACCGTAGCACCATGGATCGTTTTTTAGCCTTGGACTCAACTGTGCGCATTTCTTTTAAGGAAAGGCGACACGTAGGAGCTGTGTTCTTCGACATGGAAAGGGCTTGTGACACCACCTAACGATGTGGCATCTTACGGAAGCTGTTCCAGTATGGCATACGCGGAGCTATGGGTACCTTTCTTGCGAACTTTCTTGCTGACCGTTTCTTCCGCGTTCGTGTCGGTTCCGTATGCTCGAAAAGATACACACAAGAGAACGGCATACCCCAGGGCAGTGCACTAAGTGTTGCGTTGTTTGCCGTCATGATAAATGATGTTGGGGACAGTCTTCCCCAGGCGATTGGTCGCACGCTTTTTGTTGACGACCTCGCCATCTGGTGCAGCTCTGCCACAGCAGCGTCCATGTCGCGTCAGTTGCAGTTGGCTGTGGCTCGCTTGGAAAGATGGAGCATGCTCAACGGGTTAAGGTTTTCCACCTCGAAGACAGTTTCCGTCCACTTTTGTCGACGCCGGCGTCAGTGTCCCGACATGGTGCTTAAGCTTTATGGACAGTCGATGCCCTGCAATACGGCGGCACGGTTTTTGGGATTACATTTAGATAAGCGTTTGACCTACAGGGAGCATCTTACCACTCTGCGTGACAAGTGTTTTAAGACACTGAACATACTGAAATGTGTGGCACGAACATCGTACGGAGCAGATCGGAAAGCACTTTTGTTGTTATACCGTTCACTGATACGCTCCAAGCTGGACTATGCGTGTGTTGTATATGATGGCGCCTCTGAGTCCGTAAAACGCATCTTGAATGCGGTCCATCATGCTGCGTTGAGAATCATTACTGGTGCATTTCGTACGTCTCCGACAGCTAGCTTGCTTGTGGAAGCCAACGAACCTTCGCTGGCTACCCGAAGACAGTTGTTGGGAATGCGGTACGCTTGTAAGCTCGCGCAATTCCCGAACCACCCAACACATGACGCCGTGTTCTCACGCCATACATCCCATGTT
Source organism: Pollicipes pollicipes (assembly GCF_011947565.3). Taxonomy (NCBI): domain Eukaryota; kingdom Metazoa; phylum Arthropoda; class Thecostraca; order Pollicipedomorpha; family Pollicipedidae; genus Pollicipes; species Pollicipes pollicipes. Next base: position 13,001,887 of record NW_023596225.1, read on the forward strand.
TTTCAGTCCGGACAAGCAACACGTGTGGCGCCTTTCTGTGTGCGTGTTCGTAATGTTCTTCATGAGAGCGGCTTAAGTTTTCGGGGTGTGGCACGCCCACGTAGCCTGCCGACCGCTCCGTGGGTGATGGTATCGCCAACTGTCGACGTCTCATTGTCGGAGGTTCGGAAACAAAATATGATTCCGTACTTTGCCAGATCAACAGCTCTGAAGCATATCGAAACATATCAGGGGTTCACAGTGACGTATACAGACGGCTCGAAAACGGATACGGGTGTTGGTTCCGCTTTTGTGTGTGGACCCGATACGCGATCATTTACACTGCCAGTCCATGCGTCCGTGTATACTGCAGAGCTTGTGGCCATCATTAAGGCGCTTTGTTTTATAGAGGTGGGCGAAGACAGTCTGCACGTGATTTTATCGGATTCCCTAAGTGCCCTTTCGGCATTAAGGTGTTTTAATCCGGCAAATCCCCTTATACAGGATATCTTACTGCGTCTCGACTCTCTGTACCGGGCTGGCAAGACCGTAGTACTTCGCTGGATCCCGAGCCACGTTGGCATCGCGGGAAATGAGCTGGCTGACTCCGCCGCAAAGCGTGCTACTCGTCGTCCCTGTCGCAGAGTGTTTCCGATATCCGCTACAGACCTGTGCTCGGCCATCTCTGCCTTTTTGCGCGAGGAATGGCAGAGCGCATGGGATGTGATAGGCACTAGCAAACTGAAGAGCATTAAACCGATTGTTCAGGAATGGCAGTCATCCTATCGAAAGTCCAGACGGGAGGAAGTAACCCTGTGTCGCTTGCGGATCGGCCATACTTATGCTACACATCGACACTTACTATGTCACGACGAACTACCACGATGTCGCCACTGCAACACCACGCTCACAGCGGAACATGTGCTCGTATGCTGCCCCACACTACGCGTCGAGCGTCTGAGGTACTTTGGCCCGGCGGCGCCGTCCCTGGCGCTCTCCGATTTACTAGGTGACAGCTCACCACATATCGAACATACCCTCAGGTTTGTATCGCATGTTAAGTTCTTCACTTTATATACGCCTACCTGAATAGTTGATACCGCGTGTAGGAAGTTTTTAGGCTGCCAAAAATTTCGTATCAATGACGCGCTCCTGGTACAACTCAGCCGTCTATATTTCTGAATAATACGTACTTTCTAGTCATTTCATAGTCACACTCCGAAGCTAGTCATTGGGCTGTTATGGGCGCAAAATGACCGCAGTAGTCGACGCGCCCTAAAACTCCAATCAACAACAACAACGAGCGTGCGCAGCATCGGCTCCATGGCAATGTTAAACAGTAGGCCGCTCAGGGGACAGCCCTGCCGGACGCCACACCGCGTCTGCACCGGGGTCTGACAGCCCCGCTGCGTGCCTGTACTGGGTGCAGGATCCTTCGTACAGGTCACGCACGGCTCGGAGGGCCTCGGGCGACAGCCCAAACCGCGCCAGCGCCTCCCAGAGGAGGGCGTGCGGCACCGAACCGAAAGCATTGGTGAGGTCAACAAAGACAATGTGACACTCCCCACCAGCCCGACGTGCGTCGTTGACGGCGCACTGCAGCACGAAGTTATGCTCGAGCACGCCGTCAAACGACCGGAACCCTTTCTGCTTGGCCGACAGCACATCGCCAGCCTCCGCCAGGCGGCAAGGCGGTCGGCCCACACGCCGGCGTAGAGCTTGGCGACCGTCCTCGCCAACGCGATGGGACGCCAGCTGGTCGCCAGGGTCGGGTCGCCGCCCTTGTGGAGCAGGACGGTCTGCGACGCCTTCCACGCCTCCGGAACCCGGCAGGCGCGGCGGCACAGCTCAAACGCCTCGCATAGGAGCAGGCAGCCGGGGTCAAGGGCACGCCAGGCTGCGTACCGCAGACCGTCATCTCCCGGGGCAGTGTTGGCAGCCCGGCGCAGACGGAGCTCCACCTCACCGTGGGTGATGGGAGCCGTCAGGTGAGGGTGCTCTGGCGCCGGCGGCAGGTCGGGCACGCACGTTGGACGCTCGTCCCACGAGAAGGGCGGCACTTCGTCCGGGGCGAAGTGGGCCGCCAGGTCGGCGAACGCCACATCGCACCGCGGCGACTCCTCAGCGAGGATGCTGCGTACCGCGCGATCACGGTTGGCGCGGTACAGCCGCTGGAGCCGGCTGGCCTCCTCCGGCTCGTGGCGCGGAGCGTGCCACGGGCGCCGGTGATCCTCGGCCGCCGGAGCAGCGTCGCCGTCAGCGGGCTCGCCGGCCGGAGCCGCCCGGCCGCAAGCACGTATCGCAGGGCCGCCGGCCGCGGGGGCGGAGCCACCGGCCCGGGAGGCGGAGCCACTAGCCCGGGAGGCGGAGCCAGAGCCCCGAGCGGCCGGCGGTCGGCGGGCGCGCTGCCGGCCGTAAAACTCCTCGTTGAGGGCGGCCGCTCGCGTACGGGTGCGGCTGAAGCCCTGAAATGGACTCACCACTCAAGAGCATTTTTAGCCTCTTTAATAATCTTTTTAGAGGTGAAAAATATTAGTAAAACAAGGAAGTCTTGGTAATGGTTCAATCCTAGCGCACAATCGACGTCCGCTTGGCAGACATCAGACAACAAATGCATGGAGATATGAGAGGACAACGGGGAATGAAACTGAAATATGCATATACGCTATATATGAGCGGTTTGCGTAATTGGGTTGGCTAGGTGCTGGTGATACTAGACTGGCGTTTAATCTGTTTTTCAGCCATATATTTAACATAAAGATAGCAAAGTAGCTGATTCATATTCCAAGTAGTAAAAATGGCAGGTAGTTGATCATAAGTGTTGTCAGCGCCTGTGAATAGCCTGAGAAGGGTGACATACCCTCCCTCCCCCCCCCCCCCTACACCACACTTTTGATTTGTGTGATAGACTGATCTTCTCAAAAAGCAAAGCAATTTTGTGATGTGTGTTCACTGACCTCTGCCTCCTTAAGATAGTCCTGGCAGCATTCCAAAACCAATGTTGTTTATTGTACCTTAGGGCTGTCAAGTAATTTATATCACATAATAACATGAATTTTCAGAATAAGATAACTTGCATTATGTGACATATGCAAGTGATGTACTCACATTGTGTGACATTTGCAAATACTTCATATGCCAATTACTTCTTCAAAGATTTGTGGAATCATATGTATGCTGTACTTGTGTGAAGAATATTTTTGACATTTATTGCACCTTGGTAAGATTTGTTTGGCTCTGCTGATGATGTTTGAACATGTTTCTCTGATGCATTTCAATGTCACATTGCTCCTAAATACCTATCTATGATGGGGAAGATAGAACATGTAACATGTAAACATGCTGTCCTGAGATAATTGCTTACATCTAGCTTCCTGTAAAACTTTCCACCCTTCCTTAAAGGACCCATGCAGACCAACTGTCAGGTCCTTACCTCTGACCATTCACTTCCCTGGCCCACTGTGTAATGATGTATCTGCATTGTGATTTCCTTATCCATCAGTATCAATGTCTGTCATGTTGTCATGGCACAGGACTGATTATTCACTTGTCACTTTATGTAATATCACCCATGCAACTTTTATTTTGCTTATGCTTAAAATGGCAACCAAAATTGCAAACTGAAGGCCACCCTTTGGACTCTTTTTGTATTTGCCTACAGCATGATGTATACTAACACATGCATTGTGGTAGTTGAAATTGCATGGTAAGTGACTGAAGGACTGTTGGCATGTCAGTAGCTGCAGATTATTGCATGTAAGATATGTTGGCTATATGCTGGCTCTGAGTGACCTTGTGCTAGGTGATAGCAACTGATGTAACTGGCTTGTCAATAAGTGAGCTATTGTGACCATTTCTGCATGATACATGGCTATGTTTCTTCATAAATATGTATTCTGGCATGACTTCACTACAGCTTTCCATGACAATGTGTCATGGTACTCTGATGCACTTGGAAATTATGGGTACACTCCCAGTTGTATTACCACACCTGAAGTTTCATACACACACATATCAAACACCAGCCCACGCCAACAGCTGACATCTATCGCCCGCTGACTGCCTGGTACGCGTGATCCACGTGGATATAGTGGGCTTGCTCCCCGCCAACATCGCCTTCGCACAGAGCGCCCACGATGACCGGAGCTGTCGCACCATCGGGTTTACCTTGCGCAGACTGCGATCTTGGCCGCTTCTGACGACGGGATGTGAGGGCTGCGTACTGACCTTGGCGTTCCATGCCTGGCCTCCGTCCGTGCCGGCCGGCAGGTCTTCTTGGCCGTGGGCAGCTCCGATCGCCAACAGCTGGTCCACTTCCCGCGGCTTGGTGTGCACTTGTTTTAGAACATCGTCTGATGTCGAGGGCACGCGCGCTAACTGCTCTGCGTACTTTGCCATAACGAGGCGCTGGTATGAGGAGACGAACTGGTTGGTCGTTAGTCTCCTGCGGCTCGTATGACGTGTTCGGAAGGATGATGTCGGGCCTTGGCCTCGGGCCTTGCCATGCCTAAACGGCCACATCGGTGACTGGGAGGCAAACCAAGTGGATGTGTTTGCACGCTGGTTTCCGTCCCATCCAGTCGACGCAGTCACACCGGAACTGGTGCAAACAGATGCCGCACTCCTGGCACCGCTGGTCGCAGTTCTGATCAGCGCAACGGCGGTGTTCCAGTTCCACGGAGTGGTCCGGCGTGGCGCCCCCGCTGGCGACCTTCCAGGTAGGCAGCAAACTGCCCGGAACGGATACGGCACTGGGTTTGCCGGAAGCCACTGGGGCCGCTGCCGTGGCATGCCGTTTGACGATCTGCTCGCCGTGCAGGCTTGGAGCTCGCCACAGCTGCCTGCGGCCGTCTTCACCATCTGACCGGTTTCGAACTTGAGAAGAGCTGCGACACACCTGAAATGCAGTGTAATGCTACGACGTTGCCTCATTTTCTCGGCCACCTTCTGCTGTTATGACTTCTGTCGATTTTTGTTCTCTTTATTGTCCATCGGACAAAGCGGCCAGCGGTCTAACCCTGAGGCAAATGACGCAAGTGTGGGCGGCTCTCATCAAAGAAACGCGGCGGAAACGTATTTGATTTGTTCAGAGCTAGCTAGCATTTATATTTCTGTTCTGATTTTCATCATAGTCATTCCTTTCTAACTGATCTAATCTCGTGTCATCTCAACTCATCACTCGTGCTCGTGTGATCAATACCTTTGAACAGCACTCTATGGTAATCCCGGTAAGTATGATCTATGACTGGACTGAATGGATGTTTCTTGGATGGCACGTGTCATGCTTTCTACCAGGTTATGTTAAGTACACATGGAAATTGGAATTATGGCAAACAATATATGTAGCTTAATGGTAGAGTTGGACACAATACACCGCTTAGAAAGGGTGCCGGGTCTTGTATGAGGGGCGTGGAATCGAATGGTAAATGTTGTATGGTAAGTGTGCGAATATTTTTTAATACAAGACGTTGCAAGCGAGTATACCAACGCACGAAAACGCGCACATAGGAATGCATCGCAGGAAATATGTGTACCAGCTGTTCACAAATCGACTGCAATTCCGTGACGGAAGAATATAACTGCTGGTTGATGTGCCGTAAAAAGCGGTTTCCATGTGTCCCTGGTGTTACAGAAGGGCTCTAGTAGTTTTTCTAACAACAACCTAAGGTGTTAGGGACGTGCGACATTCTGGCGTTGCAGTGATGTTGCCGAGGGCAATGACGCCCACAGCAAGTGTCTCGCTGGCCTCCAGATATACATATAGCTATTTGGCAGGCATACAAACCTGGTGAAAATCTTGGTCGTTCCCGTGCCTTAAACAGTATTATGACGAAACGGGGCGTTATTTCATAAGAACTCATATTTGACGCTCATTTGGACTGTGAGCGCCGTGTGCAGACACTAGGGAAACTGCATCATGTTTGAAAGCTACTTACTTGTCAACTCTCTTGCTGATCCTTCCGTTGAGATATTGGTACTTCAAGACCCGGTGGAAGGCCTCCACGTGCATGTTCGTGGAGATGCCTTCTGCGCTCCGGAGTCCCAGGGCCCGCTTCCGGGTGCAGCCGACCCAGGTGTTTCGGAGATATTCGCCGAAGGCCCGGGTGTTGGCGTGCGTCATCAGGCTGTCGGCCAGCTCGTGAGCAGCAGTCACCGCCTTCTCCTCCACCGGTTCGTGCATGATACCCCAGAGGGCATCATAAACTTCTTGACGAGCGACCAGGTCCTAGAGGATGCGGATTGGAAAGGACACAGGCCTCAGAGCTTGGAAGGGAAGCAGGAAAATGACGGATTTGGGCTTGCAAATTATGCCACGGGACATTTGGGCATCACGGACCAGAGTTAGTCTCGTCTTTTCCAGGCCAGACTGCTTTGCAGACACGCTGGTACCTCTGAAAGTCAACAAAGTAATGAGAAAGTGGCATCTGGCAGCACGCGTAAAACTATATCAGGTTGCTATCATCGGGCATCGCATGACCTTTCATGGACCTGACCAAGCCAATGGGACAACATGTAAGTTTGTCTTCCTTTAGCTTCAAAATTATTTGTGTTTGTCCAAAGCGGAAACGATTTCGTGCAGTCTGAAACACCACACAATACACCAGTCCTGAGCCAGGAATGGCCGTAGCTTTTGACATTTTAAATCAGGAATCGTGAGGTGAAACCCTGCTTTTGGGTTATACGCCGTTTGATGATAAGCAGAACCGTCGAACAGTAAAGCAGTAAGCTGGACAGTGCTGGCCAAGTCTCATGTCTGGGTTACGGTTGCTCAAGATAGCATGTAGGATGTGCTTATGAAACGCAACGTCGTCGCCAGCGACATGTTTGCCATTTAACACAAAATCACTCCTGGGCACGAAACAACTTCGGGGTGCCTGCCCACGGCGAGCTGTGGCGAGCCGTGAGATAGGGTTCTGGTGCCGGTTGGCGCTGAAGTACGACGCTGATTTTTGTCGTATTCTTCAAGGAGCAAGACGCCTTTCCACAGTGGAGTGGCCCAGGTTATAGAAGGCCTGTAAGTGAAAGCGAAAGCAGCCAATCGCCTTCGGGAACCCTTCTAGAAGTCTACATCAATGCACTGAACCTAGAAGTGGCCGTATCCTCTAAATGTGTCTGACAGGCAATGGCTCGCGCTATGTTACATGTCTGCGTCCATATGCACCGCACTGTTTGCAAGCCCTTTTTCTCTGGTCTCGGCGACGTCAAACAATCTAAATCAATGCATTCAGGGAAGACCATACCGACGTTAATCTCAGATGCCCTCCCGTCAGCTACTGGCTCTGCTCCCGGTGATCCACAATACACCTTATGCTTTATAACATCCCTAAATCGTTAAACGAATTTTAGAAGCCCCTTCACCAGCGATGTGCGGCTATTTTCAAGATACCACCTGACCTGGTTGCCTGAAGGCCACACAAATTTTAAAAACTACAAAACGGGCAGATTCCATGTTATTTGCGAGCGCGTCGTCTGATGTACTCATCTGCCCATACTTTTACGCGTTGACATGATGCTGTGATGCCGGTTGGTGAAGATCGAGATCTGATTTCAACCTGTGCTCTCAAGCTTTTGTTACAAATTGGCAATGGAAAGTTTTCCATCTTAACTGAATAGGGGTGGGGTTACTGGTCATGTCGCTTTGCTAGTCTTACCATATTTTACACACATAGCTTGAAACCAGTGCTTACGGGTGCTCGATCAGATTAGTGAACAGAGACGACCACGAGCGATCATGGGGTCACAAACCATGGTAAGCACAGCTTGAAACGTCGAGTTTTGACAATATCACAACCTTAGAATTAGAATGTTAGAATTTAAGTTTTGACAATATCACGTATAAAAACTCTGGACACATAACAACTAATGCTGTATGGCGAGCGGAAGTTAATAGTTTCTGTGCACGAAACGAGACGGACATGAAATGGGCAGATGTGATCGCTCGTAGCCTAAATATGGTAAGCATGGTCAACATCTTCCCACCAAAAATGCCACTTTCTTCATCCGAGGAGGGCCGTTACCGGTACGGTACGATTTTCCGTCTGCGCAGCACACGTTGCAGAAATCATCCATTCATAAATATTGATCCAGTTCATTGATGTGTACGTGCTCATTATAAATGTATGTCTAACGCCGTGGATAAAACACTAGTTATGTCCGCATACATAGCGATTGTCCAAAAGCACACCGGTCTCTGGCTAGTAGAGCATTGACAAAGGTGAGATTCGAACCCACGTGCTTAGGACAAATGCAATTCACGCAGACTGAACTGAGCACGCTTATTCATGCCGTGAAGCACGTATGATTGCGCATCAACCTATGACGATTTCTTTTCTCCACATGACGGATCTCCACAGGCTTTTTTATAGTTAATCGAGAAAGGGAGCTTGCCATTTAGCACTACAGGTTACTCCGAACGAGGTCGGGCATTTCAGAGATGTCAGCGCTTTGAAGCGCCGCAACACCTCAGCTGAACGGGAAGTCCCGCTAGCCACGGTCAGCTACACTTTTGGTAACATTTTACGGCCACACGGCCATGTCGTTTCCAGAAAAATGTACGAATAGGCCATTTGAGCTACTAACAGCTATTTGGACAAACACTTAAGGAACGCTGCAGTGTCACTGTTGCTGCACCTTCCCATTCGATAAAAATGGAAAAGGTGAGGTACACCGGCCGAAAACAGGTCTCGATATCGGCGACCTGGCACCGCAGCAACATATTGACTGAGGAAACACCAAGCAAAAGTTATGAAGGCAATGCTGGTCCACATGGACTGGCGGACTATCACACAATCCAACTCTGGGGTTTACAAATACTTCGTGGAGTCACGGCCGTGCCCACTGAACGAATAGCGTGCCTGAAGCATTACAGTCCAAATTTCGCGTGGCGAACAAAACGACTTACGGTTACCATCGCCAGCTTGCCCTTCCATGCTTTCAGGACGTGCCAGGCGCAGAGGATGTGTTGGGTGTCATGCTGGCAGGTGCTCGCCAGCCAGGCGTTATAAAAGGCCATGGCCTTGTCTGTCATAAGAAACCGGACGGTGGGAAACGGCAGCTCCAGCTCCTCGCAGGTGCGGACCAGGCCAGTCAGCATGGATGATATGGCAGGCTCGTCCTCTCTGCTCGAGATGAGCCAGGCCACTGGCATGCCGGCTCCCGTCTCCGTCACCACCAGTAGCGTTATGAGATGAAAATCGTGACCTGTAGAGTGGAAAAATACGCACACTGTAACTCGCCCAGTGACACATGTTTGGAGATTGCACACAGCGTGCGTACATCGTGCTGCAGTGTACCAAAATAGCTATGCACACTTGAAGAAATGACATAAAACAAAAAAGACTCAATAGCACACCGCTCCCTTACATCTAAAGACTGGTACGCTATACATTTGCGGGTTGTCCCTGACAAAGTGGATGTTTTCTGACGGATGCTGTTTACATTTTCCGTTCAACCAACAGCCTCGCGGAGATCTGGTCTACTGCTGACACATGGTATCCATCATCGTTTACAATTAGCGTAAAGGTGGACGAAAAGCAGTTCGCGCAGCCAAGGTGTAGCGTTGCTTTCATTACACACATCCAACGAATGACGATACCATTGCTTTGTTGCATTCTGAAGCCTCGTTGCTATTTGATTCCGTCATATCTGCATATTGCGCCCCTGGTAGCCTATGGCCAGTTACGAAAGTAGTCTCAGCTATCAGATAAAGTGTATTGCATTGAGAGAAGTTGTCACCATCCAAACGTCTTCAGTTACAGGAGACATTAGTAGCATTATGCAAATTAAGGAAGTACGAAGCATTAGTGAACGAATGACGGATGCGCCATTAGCGAATGAAGGGCAAATAAATTATTACCGCTGGTGGCGTGCGTGCCATCCATGCACACAACCTTTGCACCGTGCTGTACGAACTTCGCCAGCTGAAATGACGAGCAGAACGCGAACACGAAGTCTTCATCTCGGATTGCGCCGTTGCTGTCCGCTTCACCTGGAAGTTTGAAGGCCAACAGGTGCTGCTGAAATAATAAAGAGCGAATACCACTTGATGACCACGCTTGAAGCAAATACGTATACCCACCAGCAGCTTACCCAGCGCGACGTAGGACGACCCAAATCACAGCGGACGTCAGTGATGTCATCATGCAAACGATACTAAAATACAAGGGAGTAAAAGTGCAGTTGATAATCCATATGAAGGAGTTTTCAAAGCAATGGGCTGCTCCCCTGCCAGGAGTGTTTTTGGGGGCTTCGAGGCGACCTAACGTTCGCTTTAACATTTACAGGTGATATTCCGGTAAAATTGACTGAACTTGGCGATTTCCATTCAGAGAGTAATGGAGTTTAAACTGGCACACGTTCATAGCGACTGCGATGGAAGGATTTCGAAAACGTTGGTATGTTGATTGCGCATTTGTCAAAACATGGGGCGAAACAAGCCTGTGTTCGGTGCATATTGATTTAACACCGTGCGTGGAACAGTGTTGATATTGCTGAGTAACACCGTGCGTGGAACAGTGTTGATATTGCTGAGTGACTTGCAGACAACACAAAGTTGGCTTTACGGTTCTGCTCCTCCTACTGCCGACTTATCAATCATTACGAACGCCTCAACTTTGGTGCACCGACGGTTTGCATTCAATTGCGCATAGCCAGCTTCACAAGCCCACCCACACCTCACATGGGAACACAAATGTTTCGAATGCGTTCTGGTTATTGTTAAATACTGCGTACGAATAAATGAGCTGCGAATGTTGTGCCCTGCGCAGTGGAAATGAGCTGATAATATGTAGGCGCCACGCCTAATCGGATCTTGATCTGGTTTTGATCGAAACATTGTCATGTCCATAGCCATGACCCCGAAGCTCCAGAACCCATGACCCTAACTCCGCGGGCCCGGGCCTAATGAAATTCAAACCCCGTAGGGGCACCGGTTTCGGCCGGTATAGGGAACTAGCGCCCCTTCGGATCCCAGCTCTGGTAACTGGTGGACAGCGCAAGCTGTTCGTCTCAGGGCGTAGCGACCCTGCCGGTACGTGAGCTCCTGTTCCTTGTCCCGCCCGCTCCCTCCACATTACCCGCACTCCCGCATCCGGCCCTATCACCACTCCTAATCCTCGTTTTATCGGGGTCGCCGTGCCCCCTCGCTCGCGTCCCCGGGTTGATCGGATCCTGATGGCTGAGGGGCGCGTCGTGCAGGTCAGTCGCGGCGCGCCTCAACACTCCACTTTGGCCAGGATATCCGGGGGCGTGGGGGGCCCGTGGGGCCCCACACGGGTCTAGCGGCTTGTCGCTCGCGTTGCGGTTGGGTGCCCCTTGCGGGTCTCCGCTTGGGGCGCCTGGCCGCGCGCAGCGGCTTAAGGGGTCAAGGGGCGGCGGCGCTGAACCACGGTCAGGACGGGGAGGGGTCTCCCCGGTTACACCTGGCTGTGTGGGAGGCGTCGTTCGCCCCGTATAGCACCGGGGTAGCCCTGGCGGTGACCACCTCCCTAGGGAGTGTTGGGCCGTCCCCCAGTTGGGCTCCGTGGTGGGTGGGGAGCCCCGGTGCCGAAATGCAAACCCCCTTTTTGCATGGCTTCTTCTACCTTTAAAAACACCCGTCCTCCGAAAGGGGGGCGGACCTCGACAACTCCAGGGTGCAGAGGCGAACCTGTTATCCCCGGACCACGGATCCTCGTCTTCGGAAGTGACGAGATTAGGTTGGCGTCCCTGTCACCGTTTCAGAGAAGAAATGGGTGCGACAAATTTGGAAAAATTATAAGATGTGACAAGCTCCGAGATGGAAAAATAGAAGTTGAATTTGCTAGTGACTTGGAGGCGAGTCGGGCTATGAAAGCAACTGAATTTTCGTACAGTGTTCGGGATGGGGCTGGCAAACGGGAAAAAACAGTGTCAATGTCGGCGACACCACATAACACGAAAAATTCGTCCCGGGGCGTGGTGAACTGTTTTGACCTGCGTGACGTTGACGAAGAAGAGATCGTGGAGGAGCTCTCGGAGTTTGGAGTGACCGCCGCTCGACGGATTCTTGTCAGAAGGGGAGGAGAGTTAGTGCCCACGAACAACCTTATACTCACGTTCAGTCGCCCCGACATACCATCCGAGATACGTGTGGGATACGTCCGCGTAAAAGTCCGTCCATTTTTGCCTAACCCCATGCGGTGCTATCAGTGCCAGCGATTTGGTCACACGAAACCCAACTGTCGGAACCGCGCGGCGTGTGGCAAATGTGCGTCCCTCGAGCACATGAGCGAAGAATGTACTTCTGACAAACCCCACTGCGTCAACTGCGACAGGGACCAGGTTCCGCACATGTCCTACGACCGTGCATGTCCAGCCTACGCTAAGGAGAAGGAAATCATATCAATCAAAACTTCTAAAAACGTATCATTCCGTGAGGCTCGGGAACTTTATGACGAGACCCACCCAAAAACATCGTACGCATCGAAAGTGAAAGCTTCGTTGCCGCACACCAACGTGATCGAGGACATGACGGCTGCTCAATTTCTGGAACTTTTGAGATCGTTTGGCCTATCAGTTGTACCCTCAACACGCGCCCCGGACTCACAGCCAGCACCGCAAGCCCTCTCCCCACCAACCGAGCAGTCGGTGGCCGCCGTGCTGCCGGCCTCCTCGGCACCAGTTGGATCGCCAACAAATGACGGGTGGACGACGGTTCGGCGTGGCCGCAGCCCTCGCGCGCCGTCCGGTATTCCTTCGTCTGAGAAACCACCGGTCTCCTCATCACAGGCACCCCTCACCAGCGCATGTGAACGTGTAGCAGAGACGATGGAGCGTCAAGAAGCTGATAGGCGCGCCCGCGAAGCCAAGCGAGCGCGTCTAGTTGAGCAGGAGAGGACGAAGGCGATTAGCCGGCTGCCGGGGGCGGATCAGGGACGTGCTCCCGCGGGGGAAATCGTTCCACCGCCCAGGCGACGCGTAGAGGCCCCTGGTGGATCCGAGGTTCGGAATCCACCGATGGGCCCTCCTCCTGCGCCGCCATCTAAGGTCACGGCTTCGCCGGCGCCGTCCCCGTCTAGAGTGGGGCGCCCGGAAAAGCGTGGCCCCCCCTGGCCAATCTCGCCCACAGACGGCAGCCCACGTATTCGGCCCAGAACCCGGCCGGCGTCGGTGGGATCAGACCTTGGTGGGTCCCTGCACCCCGTAGCTGGACCGTCTGGGTCTTCTGTGGCCGGCGCAGCCGAGTATTTTTAAAAGTAGGTCTGTTTTACACTCACAACCCAAACACATGCCCCCGTCCTCCGGTAGGCGTCGATGCCATGGAGTGATAGGAAGCTAACGACCGTCCTGACCTCTTAGCTCCATGACGAATGTTTTACAGTGGAACTGTAGGGGCGTCCGAACAAGCTACCAAGATCTCCAAGTATGCATTAACGAGCGGCGTCCGGCGGTGATATGTCTCCAGGAGACAAAACTGGCACCCGACAGCGTTTTTAGTCTTTCGGGTTATGCCGTTTGGCGGCGAGATTTACCACCTGTCCCTGTTGCTCACGGTGGCGTTCTCCTAGCCGTGCGCCACAGCGTATGTGCACAAAGGCTGGCTTTGAATACTGAGCTTCAAGCTATCGCAGTCAAAGTGTTGTTAAACTGCCATACGATTACCATATGCTCAACTTACTTGCCTCCGGGGACCGGGTTTCCGTCCGCTCATCTGAGACACCTGGTAGCTCAGCTTCCGCCGCCTGTCCTCATTTTAGGTGATTTTAACGCTCACCATTCAGCGTGGGGTTGTGTCAAGACAAACACTCGCGGGAAACGCTGCGAAGCCCTCATACATGAAGAATCGTTGTGCCTCTTAAACACGGGCACTCGTACTCATTTTACACTCCCATCAGGACAGGCATCAGCAATCGACTTAAGTCTTTTGAGTCCACAACTGGTCACCCATTTTGACTGGTCGGTGTCAGACGATCCAATGGGAAGTGACCACTTCCCCATCTGGATCAAGTACCGGGCTGACGTTTTCCTTGGTTCTCGGCCACAGCGCTGGAATTTTAGAAAAGCCGACTGGACTGAGTTTCAAGCAAGGATCGAGCATTTCCTTACTATGCAGCCAGCGGATGAACCCCCGTCGGTAGGGGATTTGACATCGCTGATTTTGCGGTCTGCAGAAGGGTGCTTACCGCGAACGTCGGGCTGCCCTCGTCGTCCTCCTGTCCCGTGGTGGACGCAGCGGTGCCGGGACGCAATCTGTGCACGTAGGAGGGCCCTTAGAAAGTTTGACCGTCGGAGTACTACTGAGAATCTTATTGCATTTCGACGAGCACGAGCGGCTGCTAGACGTACCATTCTAGAGGCTGAGCGGGCATCGTGGCGATCGTACGTCGGCCATCTAAACTGCCAAACACCTGTATCCAATATATGGTCACGGATCAAACGCATTGCTGGACAGCACCCGTCTGTGCCACACCCTGTGCTCCGTATCAATGGACGTGACATTATACACCCAGCTGACGTAGCAAATGAAATCGCCCGCGCATTCGCCGAACGGTGTGGCAACGGCAATGCCGTCCCGCAGTTTATGCGTCACCGGATCCGCTGCGAGGCATCCCCTGTCGACTTCAGCACGACGGAGCAGATGTCGTATAACCGACCTTTTACAATGGCCGAACTAATTTCCACGATGGGATCGCTGCGCAATGTGGCAGAGGGTCCAGATCTAGTTCACAACGCCATGCTTAAGCAACTTCCCACTTCAGTAGTTGAGGCCCTCTTAGCGACGTACAACAATCTCTGGGAGAATGGAGGTTTTCCGGAGTCGTGGCGTGAGTCACATATTGTCCCTATGCTCAAGCCTGGTAAGAGTGGGGCTGACCCTGCTGACTATCGCCCTATCTCACTGACACCATGCGTTTGTAAGTTGATGGAACGTATGGTAAATGTGCGTTTGTCGTGGTTTTTGGAGCGGTACAACGTTTTTACGGCTGCTCAATGTGGATTCAGAAAAAATCGCAGTACCATTGACCATCTTATAGCTCTCGACACAGACATTCGCACCAGTTTTAGGGAAAAGCGACATGTTGGCGCTGTGTTTTTTGATGTTGAAAAAGCTTATGATACGACGTGGCGTTACGGCATCCTGAAAAAGCTCTTTCATTATGGCATTCGAGGAGCCATGGGCACGTTCCTAGCGAACTTTATGACCGATCGTTCTTTCAGAGTTCGTGTTGGCTCACACTTCTCGGATAGGTACCAACAAGACAATGGCGTGCCCCAGGGTAGCGTTTTGAGCGTCGCTCTGTTCGCGGTTATGATTAACGATATTGGTGACTCCCTTCCAAAGTCGGTCAGCCGCTCTCTCTTCGTGGATGACGTCGCCATCTGGTATGCCTCGTCAAACTTTGCCTCTTTGGAACGTCGCTTGCAGTTGGCTGTGATCAGCCTGGAAAGATGGAGCGTTATAAACGGACTACGTTTCTCGACCTCGAAAACAGTTGCTATGCACTTTTGCAGGCGACGTCGTCAATGCCCCGCTATGGCTTTAAGGCTATACGGCCAGACCATCCCAAACGAACCCAGTACCCGCTTCTTGGGTCTGCAGTTTGATAACCGTTTATCGTATGGGTCACATTTGAAAACCCTACGTGACAACTGTTTTAAAGCATTGAACATATTGAAGTACGTGTCTCGAACATCTTATGGAGCGGACAGAAGAACACTGCTACTGCTATACGTTCAAAACTTGACTATGGCTGTTTTATTTATGACCGTGCGCCGAGTTCCTGCAAACGTTTATTAGACACCGTGCACCATACCGCATTACGCGTTGTGACGGGGGCATTCAGGACGTCGCCAGTTGCTAGCCTTACCGTGGAAGTTAATGAACCGGCGTTGGCACTGAGAAGGGAAATGCTTGGCATGCGGTACTTTTGCAAGCTGGCTCAATTTCCCAACCATCCGACTCACCGAGCAATCTTTTCACGTGATGTGGAAAGCAAGTTCCAAAGTAGCGGAAGGCTGTCCGCTATTCCATTTGGTGTCCACATGAAGAAGCTGTTCCGGGAAAGCGACATAAGGTTGCGTGGTGTGCTGAGGTCGCGTCCCGTGTTAGTGCCTCCATGGGAGCTAATCTCACCAAAAGTGGATGTATCCCTTGCATGCACAAGCAAACAGGGAGCGATCCCATGCGACCTGAGATCGAAGGCTCTGGAGCACATCGGGTCGTACATAGGTTTTCAAGCCACATATACTGATGGGTCGAAGACGGAGGTAGGTGTTGGTGCTGCATTTGTGAATGACCAAGCCACCCGGTCCTTTTCTTTACCGAAACACGCATCAGTTTACACGTCCGAGCTCGTTGCAATCAGTAAAGCCCTATGCTTCATCGAAGTTGGTGAGAGCAACTCACACGTGGTCTTATCCGATTCTTTGAGCAGCCTGTTGGCTCTGACAACCTATAACCCACCTTGTCCCATTATACAGGATATTTTAGTTCGCCTGACAGCGCTGGATCTTGCTGGTAAAACTGTCGTCTTATGTTGGATACCGAGTCATGTGGGTATCGCAGGTAACGAGCGTGCTGACGCGGCCGCAAAACGGGCAGCGCGTGCACCTTGCACCCGTTCTTTACCCTTGCCGGCAAGGGACTTTTACCCTGCAATCGCGACCTTTGTGGAGGGGAAATGGCAACGCTGCTGGGACGTCATTGTAAACAACAAGTTAAAGATGATCAAGCCACAACTGGGTCTATGGTCTTCAAGCTCACGTAAGCTGAGACACGAAGAAGTAACCCTCAGCAGGTTACGAATTGGCCACACGCACGCAACACATAGCTACCTTTTGTGCGGTGAAGAACGCCCTAAATGTCCTCGCTGTGGTGCGTCACTTACGGTTCGCCACGTTATTCACTCCTGCCCACAGTTCAGAGAAGAGCGGGCACTTTACTTCGGATGAGATGCGTCAGGTCTTACTTTTTCAGACCTTATTGGTGACGATTCTCGCATGCTTGGCACCGGACAGCTGCTTTCATTTTTGAGAAGCGTAGGATTCACAGCCATTTATACGCCACGGTAAACACTTAGCTGTTATGGGCGCAAAATGACCCTAGAAGTCGACGCGCCCTAAAACCCCAATCATCATCAATGAAATTCAAATGTCCGCTGTCGACATGCCAGCTACGTGCAATGACGTGAATCTTCGCCAATTTGCCAACCTGATCCGATGATCGTATCTCCTCCGCGAACATCTGCACGCTGATGACTTCGTTGCGGTTCTTCACTGCACTGCCATCCGCTGCCGTGATACCGACAGACCGACACATGTTGTGGAGGTCGCGCCGCTGGAGCCAATATGGACGACTGGAACTGGTGCCTGCTGCCGCTTCAGCCCCGAACGCCTCACGGACATCCTTCATGATGCGAGACATTGACACCCCAGTCAGCAGATTTTCTGGAAGCGAAGACGACGGCGTTAATATTTGTCTCTATACGCCATTTGGATCAGTGCTTTGGCAGTACTTCGACTTGCATGCGTGAATGACTTCAGCTGACGAGCTGACACTGTACTGGGCACCTAACCCCGATAACAGTGTGAGAAATCGTACATGCTTATATTCTAACAGCTACAATTTGCATGAGTTGTTCTCACACAACACTGAAGTCATGGCGAGCAATCCCACGCCCTTATATCAGCACACCATTTCTCAACACTCACCCTTAATGGCAGCTTTGTGGAGGCTGGAGATCCTGACGTGTGGGATGTTGCTAATACCCATGCTGTGGCCATAATGGAATGGGTGCACCGTCACCAGCACCGTGCCGTCCTCTCGGGTAGTCGCCATGACATCCGACGTGCAGCGGCAGCCCAGCTTGCACGTGCCCTGCGACTTGAGCCGCCTCTTCCCGGTCCCCGCCGGTGCGTACACGCCGGACCGGGAGCACAAGTAGCGGGCGGTTGTACCGCTCCGGGGTCGGCTGGAAGCGACGTTGTACACCGCTCCGGTGTCAGCCTCATACTGGTCCTTCCAGGCTTGAAACTCTGAAAAATCACGGTTGCGTCAGTACGCCTTTTGAGAAATGAAAATAGGTGGCCTTCGGACAGACATTATGTTGACTTTCGGACAGATATAACGCTCATGTTCAGACACAGGTTATGTTTACCTTCGGACAGACATTACGTTGGTTTTGGGACAAACACTACCATTTCAGTCATTTAGTCTCTGGAACCAAATGGTGTGACATTTGGATGCTAGATAGGAGGAAGCGCTGCAACG
>NW_023596225.1:13020142-13098947 GCF_011947565.3 Pollicipes pollicipes
CCCCCCCAAAATTTTCGGTCGGCACCCGGTGAGCAAAAATGTTGTCAACAAGTGGTAACATCGGTATACATCGTTTGCAAGTTAAAGCACCGTTCGATTTTCATTGGTTCGCTAGATATGAGTTTGGAACATTTTACTAGCCGAAAAACGGCTGTTTTCAATCTGAACATGCATCCGATTTGTACGCGTGCCGGATTTCATATTGGCCCTCAAACGGGTCGAAAAAACGTCCGTTTCTGAAATGGGCCGTTTTTCGCATCAAAGTGGCCGCGGCCAGATTTGCCATCACTTGCATGTTGACAACAACGCCACTGAATGCTTGTTCCACCAATGGTGTATCGTCTGCAACCGGCAATCGGCTTTCAAACGAGCGGCTCTCAGAACAAAACCATGGAAATTTGCGGGCCATCAAGAATGCTATATGTTTCCAGCAACGCACTAAGTTTTGCTTATATCATTCGACGCGCAATTGCACGGCAAACACGATGGTATAACTTAGAACATTAACGCACGTATAGTTTTCAGGTTATTTTTAAAAAATCCTCAAACGGTGCTCGATGTTGATTTTGCAATTGCTGCACAAGCTGTTTGGCTGCACAGAAACACTTGCCGCGGCACTTACACACTAATTGGACCATGCCCTTTCACTCAGAAATGAAAAAATCGCGTTTCGAAAATTTTCATTTTTTTCGACAAATGGCCCCCCCCAAAATTTTCGGTCGGCACCCGGTGAGCAAAAATGTTGTCAACAAGTGGTAACATCGGTATACATCGTTTGCAAGTTAAAGCACCGTTCGATTTTCATTGGTTCGCTAGATATGAGTTTGGAACATTTTACTAGCCGAAAAACGGCTGTTTTCAATCTGAACATGCATCCGATTTGTACGCGTGCCGGATTTCATATTGGCCCTCAAACGGGTCGAAAAAACGTCCGTTTCTGAAATGGGCCGTTTTTCGCATCAAGTGGCCGCGGCCAGATTTGCAACCACTTGCATGTTGATAACAACGCCACTCAATGCTTGTTCCACCACTGTGTATCGTCTGCACCGGCAATCTGCTTTCAAACGGAGCGGCTCTCAGAAACAAAACCATGGAAATTTGCGGCCATCAAGAATGCTATATGTTTCCAGCAACGCACTAATGTTTTGCTATATATCATTCGACGCGCAATCGCACGGCGAACACGATGGTATAACTTAAAACATTAACGCACGTATAGTTTGCAAGTTATTTCCAAAAAACTCTCTCAAACGGCGCTCGATGCTGATTTTGCAATTGCTGCACAAGCTGTTTGGCTGCACAGAAACACTTGCCGCGGCACTTACACACTAATTGGACCATGCCCTTTCACTCAGAAATGAAAAAATCGCGTTTCGAAAATTTTCATTTTTTTCGACAAAATGGCCCCCCCCAAAATTTTCGGTCGGCACCCGGTGAGCAAAAATGTTGTCAACAAGTGGTAACATCGGCTATACATCGTTTGCAAGTTAAAGCACCGTTCGATTTTCATTGGTTCGTTAGATATGAGTTTGGAACATTTTACTAGCCGAAAAACGGCTGTTTTCAATCTGAACATGCATCCAATTTGTACGCGTGCTGGATTTCATATTGGCCCTCAAACGGGTCGAAAAAACGTCCGTTTCTGAAATGGGCCGTTTTTTCGCATCAAAGTGGCCGCGGCCAGATTTGCAACCACTTGCATGTTGACAACAACGCCACTCAATGCTTGTTCCACCACTGTGTATCGTCTGCACCGGCAATCGGCTTTCAAACGGAGCGGCTCTCAGAAACAAAACCATGGAAATTTGCGGCCATCAAGAATGCTATATGTTTCCAGCAACGCACTAATGTTTTGCTATATATCATTCGACGCGCAATCGCACGGCGAACACGATGGTATAACTTAAAACATTAACGCACGTATAGTTTGCAAGTTATTTCCAAAAAACTCTCAAACGGCGCTCGATGCTGATTTTGCAATTGCTGCACAAGCTGTTTGCCTGCACAGAAACACTTGCCACTGCACTTACACACTAATTGGACCATGCCCTTTCACTCAGAAATGAAAAAATCGCGTTTCGAAAATTTTCATTTTTTTCGACAAAATGGCCCCCCCCCAAAATTTTCGGTCGGCACCCGGTGAGCAAAAATGTTGTCAACAAGTGGTAACATCGGTATACATCGTTTGCAAGTTAAAGCACCGTTCGATTTTCATTGGTTCGTTAGATATGAGTTTGGAACATTTTACTAGCCGAAAAACGGCTGTTTTCAATCTGAACATGCATCCGATTTGTACGCGTGCCGGATTTCATATTGGCCCTCAAACGGGTCGAAAAAACGTCCGTTTCTGAAATGGGCCGTTTTTCGCATCAAAGTGGCCGCGGCCAGATTTGCAACCACTTGCATGTTGATAACAACGCCACTCAATGCTTGTTCCACCACTGTGTATCGTCTGCACCGGCAATCTGCTTTCAAACGGAGCGGCTCTCAGAAACAAAACCATGGAAATTTGCGCCCATCAAGAATGCTATATGTTTCCAGCAACGCACTAATGTTTTACTATATATCATTCGACGCGCAATCGCACGGCGAACACGATGGTATAACTTAAAACATTAACGCACGTATAGTTTGCAAGTTATATCCAAAAAACTCTCCCAAACGGCGCTCGATGTTGATTTTGCAATTGCTGCACAAGCTGTTTGCCTGCACAGAAACACTTGCCACTGCACTTACACACTAATTGGACCATGCCCTTTCACTCAGAAATGAAAAAATCGCGTTTCGAAAATTTTCATTTTTTTCGACAAAATGGCCCCCCCCCAAAATTTTCGGTCGGCACCCGGTGAGCAAAAATGTTGTCAACAAGTGGTAACATCGGTATACATCGTTTGCAAGTTAAAGCACCGTTCGATTTTCATTGGTTCGCTAGATATGAGTTTGGAACATTTTACTAGCCGAAAAACGGCTGTTTTCAATCTGAACATGCATCCGATTTGTACGCGTGCCGGATTTCATATTGGCCCTCAAACGGGTCGAAAAAACGTCCGTTTCTGAAATGGGCCGTTTTTCGCATCAAAGTGGCCGCGGCCAGATTTGCCATCACTTGCATGTTGACAACAACGCCACTGAATGCTTGTTCCACCACTGTGTATCGTCTGCACCGGCAATCGGCTTTCAAACGGAGCGGCTCTCAGAAACAAAACCATGGAAATTTGCGGCCATCAAGAATGCTATATGTTTCCAGCAACGCACTAATGTTTTGCTATATATCATTCGACGCGCAATCGCACGGCGAACACGATGGTATAACTTAAAACATTAACGCACGTATAGTTTGCAAGTTAGTTCCAAAAAACTCTCAAACGGCGCTCGATGCTGATTTTGCAATTGCTGCACAAGCTGTTTGCCTGCACAGAAACACTTGCCACTGCACTTACACACTAATTTGACCATGCCCTTTCATTCAGAAATGAAAAAATCGCGTTTCGAAAATTTTCATTTTTTTCGACAAATGGCCCCCCCCAAAATTTTCGGTCGGCACCCGGTGAGCAAAAATGTTGTCAACAAGTGGTAACATCGGCTTACATCGTTTGCAAGTTAAAGCACCGTTCGATTTTCATTGGTTCGTTAGATATGAGCTTGGAACATTTTACTAGCCGAAAAACGGCTGTTTTCAATCTGAACATGCATCCAATTTGTACGCGTGCTGGATTTCATATTGGCCCTCAAACGGGTCGAAAAAACGTCCGTTTCTGAAATGGGCCGTTTTTCGCCTCCAAGTGGCCGCGGCCAGATTTGCCATCACTTGCATGTTGATAACAACGCCACTGAATGCTTGTTCCACCACTGTGTATCGTCTGCACCGGCAATCGGCTTTCAAACGGAGCGGCTCTCAGAAACAAAACCATGGAAATTTGCGGCCATCAAGAATGCTATATGTTTCCAGCAACGCACTAATGTTTTGCTATATATCATTCGACGCGCAATCGCACGGCAAACACGATGGTATAACTTAAAACATTAACGCACGTATAGTTTGCAAGTTATTTCCAAAAAACTCTCTCAAACGGCGCTCGATGCTGATTTTGCAATTGCTGCACAAGCTGTTTGCCTGCACAGAAACACTTGCCACTGCACTTACACACTAATTTGACCATGCCCTTTCATTCAGAAATGAAAAAATCGCGTTTCGAAAAGTTTTCATTTTTTCGACAAAATGGCCCCCCCGCAAAATTTTCGGTCGGCACCCGGTGAGCAAAAATGTTGTCAACAAGTGGTAACATCGGCATACATCGTTTGCAAGTTAAAGCACCGTTCGATTTTCATTGGTTCGTTAGATATGAGTTTGGAACATTTTACTAGCCGAAAAACGGTTGTTTTCAATCTGAACATGCATCCAATTTGTACGCGTGCTGGATTTCATATTGACCCTCAAACGGGTTGAAAAAACGTCCGTTCTGAAATGGGCCGTTTTTCGCATCAAAGTGGCCGCGGCCAGATTTGCGACCACTTGCATGTTGATCACAACGCCACTGAATGCTTGTTCCACCACTGTGTATCGTCTTCACCGGCAATCTGCTTTGAAACGGAGCTGCTCCCAGAAACAAAACCATGGAAGTTTGCGCCCATCAAGAATGCTATATATTTCCAGCAACGCACAAATGTTGCACTATATATCATTCGACGCGCAATCGCACGGCGAACACGATGGTATCAGTTAAAACATTAACGCACGGATAGTTTGCAAGTTATATCCAAAAAACTCTCCAAAACGGTGCTCGATGTTGATTTTGCAATTGCTGCACGGGCTATTTGGCTGCACAGAAACACTTGCCGCGGCACTTCCACACTAATTGGACCATGCCCCTTTCACTCAGAAATGAATAAATCGCGCTTCGAAAAGTCTCATTTTTTTGGACAAAATGCCCCCCCCCCAAATTTTCGGTCGCCACCCGATGAGCAAAAATGTTGTCAACAAGTGGTAGCATCAGCTTACATCGTTTGCAAGTTAAAGCACCGTTCAATTTTCATTGGTTCGTTAGATATGAGTTTGGAACATTTTACTAGCCGAAAAAAGCTGTTTTCAATCTGAACATGTATCCAATTTGTGCGCGTGTTGGATTTCATATTGGCCCAAAAATGGGTCGAAAAAGCGTCCGTTTCTAGAATGGGCCGTTTTTCGCATCAAATAGGCCGCTGCCACATTTGCCATCACTTGCATGTCGACAACAACGCCACTGAACGCTTGTTCCACCACTGTGTATCGTCTGCACCGGCAATCTGGTTTCAAACGGAGCGGCTCTCAGAAACAAAACCATGGAACTTTGCGGCCATCCAGAATGCTATATGTTTCCAGCAGCGCACTAATGTTTTGCTATATATCATTCGACGCGCAGTCGCACGGTGAACACGATGGTGTAACTTAAAACATTAACGCACGTATAGGTTGCAAGTTATTTCCAAAAAAACTCTCTCACACTGCACTCGATGCTCATTTTGCATTTGCTGCACAAGCTGTTTGCCCGCACAGAAACATTTGCCATTGCATTTACACACTAATTGGACCATGCCCTTCCATTTAGAACTGAAAAAATCGCGTTTAGAAAATTTCCATTTTTTGACAAAATGGCCTCCTCAAAATTTTCCGTCGGCACCCGGTGAGCAAAAATGTTGTCAACAAGTGGTAGCATCGGTTTACATCGTTTCCAAGCTAAAGCACCGTTCGATTCTCGTTGGTTCGTTAGAATTGAGTTTGGAACATATTACTAGTCGAAAAACGGCTGTCTTCATACTGAACATGCACCCAAATTACACGCGTGCTGGATTTCATATCGTCCCTCATATGTGTTTGAAAAAATGTCCGTTTCTAAATTGAGCTGTTTTTCGCATCAAGGTCTACGCGGCCAGATTTTGCATCAATTGCATGTTGACATCAACGCCACTGAATTCGTGGTCCACCACTGTGTGCCTTCTGCACCGGCAATCTGCTTTCAAACGGAGCGGCTCTCAGAAACAAAACAATGGAAATTTGCGGCTATGAAGAATACTATTTGTTTTCAGCACCGCACAAATGTTTTGCTATAATTTACTCGACGCGCAATTGCCCGGCGAACACGATGTTATAACTTAACACATTGACGCACGTATAGTTTCCAAGTTATTTCCAAAAAACTCTCTCAACCGGCGCTCGATGAGGATTTTGCAATTGCTGCACCAGCTCTTTGACAGCACAGAAGCACCCGCCACTGCACTTACACACTAATTGGACCATGGTCTCTTGTTCAGAAATGAAAAAATGGCGTTTGGATGTTTTTGTTTTCTTCGACAAAATGGCCCCCCCCAAAATATTCGGTGTGCGCCCGGTGAGGAAAAATGTTCTGAAGAAGTGGTATCATCGGCTTACATCGTTTGCATGTTAAAGCACCGTTCGATTTTCCTTCGTTCGTTAGATGTGATTTCTGAACAATTTACTACCCCAAAAACGGCTGTTTTCAATCTGCACGTGCATCCAAGTTATACGCGTGCAGGATTTCATGTTGGCGCTCAAATGGGAAGAAAAAACGTCCGCTACGGAAATAGGCCGTTTTTTCCAATGAGGTGGCCGCGGCCAGATTTCCTATCACTTGCATGTTGACAACAACGCCACCGAATTCATGTTCCACCACTGTGTATCGTCTACACTGGCAGTCTGCTTTCAAACGGAGCTCTCAGAATATCTCTTAAGCTCTCAGAAACAAAACCATGGAAATTTGCGGACCATCAAGAATTCTATATGTTTCCAACAACGAACAAATGTTTTGCTATATATCATTCGACGCGCAATCGCACGGCGAAAGCGATGGTATATCTTAAAACGTAAACCCACGTATACTTTGCAGGTTATTTCCCAAAAAATCTTTCAATCGGCGCTGGGCGTTGATTTTGCAAGTGCTGCACAAACTGTTTGGGGTCACAGAAACACTTTCCGCTGCACTTACACAGTAAATGGACCATGCCCTTTCATCCAGAAATGAAAAAACCGCCTTTGGAAATTTCTCAATTCTTTCGATAAAATGGCTACCACAAAACTTTCCGTCGGCACCCGGTGATCAAAAATGTTGTCAACAAGTGGCAACATCTGTTTGGACCTTGCCCGTTCATTCCGGAATGAAAAAATCCCATTTCCGAAAATTTTTAATTCTTTCGACAATATGGCTACCCCAAAATTTTCGGCCAGCACCCAGTGATAAAGAATGTTGTCAACAAGTGGGATCATCGGTTCCCATCGTTTGCGACTTAAAGCATCTTTCGATCTTTATTGGTTCGTTAGAAATGAATTTGGAACATTTTTCTACCCGAAGTCGGCTGTTTTCAATCTGAACATGCATCCAATTTGTACGCGTGCGGGATTTTATGTTGGCGCTCATATGGGTCAAAATAACGTCCGCTACTGAAATGGGTCGTTTTTCGCATTTAAGTGGCCGCGGACAGATTTCTGATCACTTGCATGTTGACAACAATGCCACTATATGCTTGTTTCACCACTGTGTACCGTCTGCACCGCAATCTGCTTTCAAACGGAGGGGCTCTCAGAAACAAAACCATGATTATTTGCCGCCATCAAGAATGCTATATGTTTCCAGCAACGCACTAATGTTTGACTAACTAGCATTCGACGCGCAATCGCACGGCGAGCAAGATGCTTATCTTAAAACATTTACGCACGTATAGTTTGCAAGCTTTTTCCAAAAAAACTCCAACGGCGCTCGATGTTGATTTTGCAATTGCTGCACAAACTGTTTGGATGCACAGAAACACTTTCCGCTGCACTTACACACTAAGTGGTCCATGTCCTTTCATTCAGAAATGAAAAAATCGCCTTTGGAAAATTTTCAATTCTTTCGACAGAATGGCTATCCCCAAGTTTTCGGTCGGCACCCGGTGATCAAAAATGCTGTCAACAAGTGGTATCATCGGTTTCCATGTTTTGCAAGTTAAAGTATCTTTTGATTTTCATTGGTTTGCTAGATATGAGTTTGGAACATTTTGCAACCCGAAGACGGCTGTTTTCAATCTGAACATGCATCCAATTTGTACGCTTGCAGGATTTCATATTGGCCCTCATATGAGTCGAAAAATCATCCGTTTCTGAAATGGGTCGTTTTTCGCATCAAATTGGACGCGGCCAGATTTGTGATCACTTGGATGTTGATAACAATGCCACTGAATGCTTGTTCCACCACTGTGTATCGTCTGCATCGGCGATCTGCTTTCAAAGTGAGCGGCTCTGAGAAACAAAACCATGGAAATTGGCGGCCATTATGCATGCTACAAGTTTCCAGCAACGCACTAATGTTTTCCTATGTATCATTCGACGTGCAATCGCACGGTGAACACCTTGCATATCTCAAAATATTTACGCACGTATAGTTTGCAAGTTTTTTCCAAAAAATACTCTCAAACGGCGCTCGATGTTGATTTTTCAATAGCTGCACAAGATGTTGGCATCCACAGAAACACTTATTGCTGCACTTACACACTAAATGAACCATGCCGTTTCCTTCCGAGATGAAATAATCGCGTTTGAAAAATTTTCAGTTTTTTCGACAAAATGGCCCCCGGAATATTTTCGGCCAGCTTTTGCAACTTTTTTCTACCCGAAAAACGTCTGCTTTCAGTCTGAACATGCGTCGACGGTTTACGCGTGCTGGATTTCATATTGGCCATCATATGGGTCGAAAAACGTCCGCTTCTGGAATGGGTCGTTTTTCGCATCAGAGTGCCCGCGGCCAGATTTGTGATCCTTTTCATGTTGACAGCAATGCCACTGAATGCTTGTTCCACCGCTGTGTATCGTCTACACCGGCATTGTGCTTTCAAACGGAGCGGCTCTCATAACAAAACCATTGAATTTTGCGGCCATCAAGAATGCTATAGATATCCAGCAACGCACTAGCAATTTACTATATATCATTCGACGCGGACTCGTACGGCGCACACGGTGGTATATTTTACAAGCTAATCGCACGTATAGTTTTGACGTTATTTCCAAAAAACTCTCTTAAACGCCGCTCGATGTTGATTTTGCAATTGCTGCACATGCTGTTCACCTGCACAGAAACACTTGCCGCTGCACTTGGACACTAACTGGATCATGCCCTCTTCTTAAGAATTGAAAAAATGGCGTTTGGAAAGTTTTTATTTTCTTCCACAAACTGGTCCCCCCAAAATATTCGGTCGGTGCCCGGTGAGGAAATCTGTTTGCAAGAAGTGGGAGGATCGGTTTGCATCGTTTGGAAGGTAAAGCACCTCGCGATTTTGATTGGTTCTTTAGATATGTGTTTGGAACATTTTACGAGCCGAAAAACGGCTGTTTTCAATCTGAACATGCATCCGATTATTACGCCCGCTGGATTTCATTTTGGCCCTCATATGGGTCGAAAAAACGTCCGTTTCTGAAATGCGCCGTTTTTCGTATCGAAGTGGCCGCGGCCAGATTTGCGATCACTTGCATGTTAACAACGCAACTGAATGCCTGTTACACTGTGTATCTGTGTGTACACTGTGTGTACACTGTGTATCGTCTCCACCGGTAATCTGCTTTCAAACGGAGGTGCTCTGAGAAACAAAACCATGGAAATTTGCGGCCGTTAAGAATGCTATATGTTTCCAGCAACGCACTAATGTTTTACTATATATTACTCGACGCGTGATCGCACGGTGAACACGATGGTATTAACTTACAACCTTATTGCACGTATAGTTTTGAAGTTATTTGCAAAAAACACTCAAACGGCGCCCGATGTTGATTTTGCAATTGCTGCACAAGCTGTTTGCCTGCACAGAAACACTTGCCGTTGCACTTATACACTATTTGGACCATGCCCTTTCATTCAGAAATGAGAAAATCGCGTTTGGAAAGTTTTCATTTTTTTCGACAAAATGCCCCCCCCCCCCAAATTTTCGGTCGGCACCCGGTGAGCAAAAATGTTGTTAACAAGTGGTATCATCGGTTTACATCGTTTGCAAGTTAAAGCACCGTTCGATTTTCATTGGTTCGTTAGATATGAGTTTGGAACATTTTACTAGCCGAAAAACGGCTGTTTTCAATCTGAACATGCCTCCAATTTGTACGCGTGCTGGATTCATATTGGCCCCCATATGGGTCGAAAATCGTCCGTTTCTGAAATGGGCCGTTTTTTTGCATCGAGGTGGCGGAGGCCAGATTTGCGATCACTTGCATGTTGACAACAACGCCACTGAATGCTTGTTCCACCACTGTGTATCGTCTGCACCGGCAATCTGCTTTCAAACGGAGCGGCTCTCAGAAACAAAATCATGGAAATTTGCGGCCATCAAGATTGCTATATGTTTCCAGCACGCACTAACGTTTTACCATATATCATTCGACGTGCAAGCGCACGGCAAACACGATGGTATAACTTAAAACATTAACGCACGTATACTTTTCAAGTTATTTCCAAAAAAGTCTCTTAAACGGCGCTCGATGTTGATTTTGCAATGTCTGCACAAGCTGTTTGCCTGCACAGAAACACTTGCCGCGGCGCCTACACACATTTTGGACCATGCCCTTTCATTCAGAAATGAAAAAATCGCGTTTGGAACTTTAATTTTTTCGACAAAATGGCCCCCCCCCAAATTTTCGGTGGGCACCCGGTGAGCAAAAATGTTGTCAACAAGTGGTAACATCGGTTTACGTCGTTTGCAAGTTAAAGCACCCTTCGATTTTCGTTGGTTCGTTAGATATGAGTTTGAAACATTTTACTACTCGAAAAAGGGCTGTTTTCATTCTGAACATTCGTCCGATTTGTGCCCGTGGTGGATTTCATATCGGCCCTCATGTGGCTCGAAAAGACGTCTGTTTCTAGAATGGGCCTTTTTTCGCATCAAAGGTACCGCGGACAGATTTGTGATCTTTTGCATGTTGACAACAACGCCACTGAATGCTGATTCCACCGCCGTGTATCGTCTGCACCGGCAATCTTGTTTAAACGGAGCGGCTCTCAGATACAAAGCCATGGGTTTTTCGGCCATCAAGAATGCTATATGTTTCGAGCAACGCACTAATGTTTTGCTATATGTCATTGTACGCCCAATCCCACTGCGAATGTTGTGTTGCTAACCTTAAAGAGCACGGCGTGTCTTTTTGTCTTAGCATTGCTTGAAGCTTTCGTGACCTTTACGGCACCATTTACGGCACTTGCTTGGTTGGGTTCGCGGAACAACAGCTGAACGTTCGCGTACGTTTTTGTCTCAGCAGTGTTTGCAACTTTCGTAATATTTACTGCACAATATTTTGGGTGCGTTATTGTATTGCTAACCTTAAAGAACACACGAGTTGAAAAAGCAATGCAAGTGAACCGTCTTTCTTTCATAAGGGTGAGCACGAAGTCAAATGTGAGTTATATCGCATGGTCTACTAATCTAACCCGAAATGCTCAGCTATTGCGATGATTTTATAAAACTGGGATTAGTGATGGAATCGTACGCGTTTGCTGCAATGTTTTTTTGAAAAATACAAAGAGGTGACATGCTTCCTTTAAGTGTAATGCTCCGGAAATGACTATAATGAAGCAAAAATAAGATATTATGAAATAAGCTCACCTATAACTGTTGGCATAGTTGTTAGTAGGGATAACTACTCCAGACACCACAAATTCTCTGTTTTGTAATTATGATAGACACGTCATGGTTTATTGCGTTATTTGTACAGTGCACAACATTTATTGAGAGCCGACTGACCGCTGTTATGTCCGAAAGTGGTGCTCACTAACGCCAGGTGTGAACGACTCAACAATGAAAGTTTTCTTGGCCTTGAACGCCGCATGGCCGATGGAATGGCGGGATTTGAATGACGTTTCCATGGGGTCATTGATGCCTGGGTGACCTAAAATCAGTCTGCATGAAACAGTCTGCACATCTTCGCGGCCGTGCAACTCAGAAACTAGGGGGGTTTAGGTCTTGAGAAGGGTAGGGCTATAAACTGCGCTCAGTGATACTCAATTTGGCTATTTTTGTTGAAACCCTTATACAAATGATGAACACCTTCTTTCCGGACCTAGCTGATATCAAGCTCCATGATTTTGTGTCTGGAACGAGTCCACACATTGTGGGTGTTTCTAGGGCTTCATAGTGCGCATGCAGGTGCACTGCCGATACGGTCGCACGACAGACACCGCGTGCTGTCCTGCTGCCGCCCTGTGTAGTCCGTTCCTCTCCCCCTCCCCCTCCCCAATGTAAGCGCTGCCGCAAATACCGCAGCTCCATGCCGCTGCGCCATCAGTGAGAGCTAGGTGACGTGAAACAGTTTTGGTCTTTATTTTGGAGTCGTAATAAGGCCCTTAATCAGTAGCTTTCGTCGAGGGCTGCTGTGATATTCATATCTGGTCCTGCGCTGCCTTTCTGATAACATCGTGCTTCCTTCTAGTAAATATGAGTATACAAAGCAGAAAGGTTCGATTTGTAGGAGAAGCTGACATTTGACGTGGCATAATGGAGTAAATTATTACGCTAACAACAAACTACGCATTACCAATCGCGCGATATTGTTGACACGAACCCACTAGTGTTTCCGCTGGGCTGTATCCTTCGTAGTTTGGAAACGACAGGGGGGGGGGGGGGGTAAGGCACGATAACCTTCCCCTATCACTTTGCGTTGGGAAAAACAGCACTCGTCGTTCATCATCCGCGTGCTTTCTTTCAAGTTACCGGTGATTTTACTTTTTGTGGAAACATTGGAATCATTAGCAGCATTAGGTGCCTCATTGATAAAGCAAGGTCACATCCACGCTATAAAGCTTTGATTTTTTCTTATTTCAATTATCGTTGCTTGATTTGTGGTGTTAATTAGCTTCTGAACTAGATAAGTTAGACATTTTGCAAAAAAA
Organism: Pollicipes pollicipes; assembly: GCF_011947565.3. NCBI lineage: Eukaryota > Metazoa > Arthropoda > Thecostraca > Pollicipedomorpha > Pollicipedidae > Pollicipes > Pollicipes pollicipes. The sequence continues at coordinate 13,033,033 of NW_023596225.1, forward strand.
GCTGTGCGTCTGATAGAAAACGTGTGCCCTCCACAAAGCTCGTAGCCGGTCTTTGAACGGTACGAAACTTTGAAATTATCTGGTGCAGCTAACTCCCAAATGTTAATTGTGATGCACAAATCTCAAACTTAACAGCTTCCTGCATCATTTGATTTCATATACCAGCTTTACAAAATAAATGAAATGCAATAAAAAATATCGCGTTTTTTTTGGCCCCTGCATGTATGTATGTAACTCACTCCATAGTTAACCTCCTTAATGCTCCGTAATCACGTCCTGATATAGCCATATTCATACACCTGTCCCCAAATTCATGGCGCTTGTTCCGAACTTCTCCCAGCAACAAGCTCCGCTTAGCTGGGTGGACCCCCTGGAGGCCCAGCTCAATACCCAGCACGAAAATGACCAGCTAATTGCCCCTTCGACTTGTGTGTCTGTACAACCCGTACTATCAATGTGAATGAGCAAAAGTAGCTTGTTGGGTGGCTCTACCGGGCTGCCATTAGCTGACTTTGGCTATGACTTCTTAAAGCCTTCTCATCTATGATTTGTCCCTGCTCATTGCATAAGACGATTTTTGACGGGCCTGCACCACCCCTTCGCCTTCTTCTTTATGTCTTTTTTCTCTTCCTAGTTGGGAGTGTCGCGACTTGGTTTGATGTCTTCTGGTGTTAACGTACGGTTCATTTCGTCGCTAGGATTGAGCCAGGACACTCCTCGTTACCTGTTCTTGGGAAACGGTATAGAAACAATGGTGTACGCTGAGTATGCGTATAAAAAAAACATCGACCTCAGGTTGTAGGGGGTGTAGCTTCCTATTCAGTTGGGGACGGCTCTCCCCGTGTGTGTGTGTGTGTGTGTCATTGGGGCTTTACGGCGCACTCAGCTGCTGAGGCTACATGGCGTCGCCTGCCTCTCACCCTGGCAGGAAGGGCGGGCACCGCGGGGAATCGAACCCCGTACCTCTGGTTTCCCAGACGCGCAGTGGTTAACGCAGGCGCGTTAACCACTACACTACCGGCACCCCGGACAGCTCTCCTCCGTCCCCTCCACTTGGACATGAGCTTTCCCAAATTTGCGAAGAAAGTTGGCCAAATTCGTAGAAAAGCACGTTTGGTGGCATATTTTGGGTAGACCTCGGTATATTTGCAATCTTCAGCACTGAACTTAAAGTGGCGATCATTCATGTGGTGACGTGTTGTCGCACACTAAACACACTTTGACACAAACGCAAATGTATGACACATGAGGTTTAATTAGTGCTGAACAACGGACATTCCATAAGCATGGCTGAATTCATACCAGCGCCAGGTCGCCAACGTGCGGCTGTCGCTGGGCGGAAAAAGATGCAGTATTCAGCCAGGAAGCGCAATACAATAACCCCCTCCCCCAACACACACGCACACGTACACGCACACGCACACACGCAAACGCACACGCACACACACACACACACACACACACACACACACACACACACACACACACACACACACACACACACACACACACACACACACACACACACACACACACACACACACACACACACACACACACACACATACACACACAACTTGCTCTCCGCCCTGAACTTTGCTAAAAGAGCCGAGCAAATCCGTGGATAAACTTATTTGTTGGCATAATGTGGGGGTAATTGAGGGTGTTTCAACTGTTCAGCCCTACCCTCCCCCCCCCCGCACTTTTCATACTTTGGTGACACTATTCTTACAAGGTTCGCCTTTGATCAGTCATTCAAAATTCACTATGCGTGCTATTTTGTCCCCACTTGTATCACTGTTCCTCGCCATTATTAACCGTGATAGGCAAGAACGCTTTTTGTGTCAAACTCCAAGCACTTGGTTTAAGAGGACCCGGTTATGGCAATCTGACCAGAGCCGCACACTTGAAAGTACTTGACTTCTTGGAATTCGCTCACCTCCCTCAGCATTGTGCCCTTCTGATTTTCAAGTTGGCTTCAAGATCTTTTACGGCTACGCTGCCATCGCGCTATTGCGCTGTTAATATCGGATCTTGGCTGCCTTCCGGTCGCACACCCGTAGCGGCGTATGATGTTTACTGGTGGTGTTTCGCTGACACCCTACGAGGAGGATTTTTTCACTCCTCTTCCCCATATTTTATGCGATTTTTTTCACTTCTGCCTGACATTGTCTAATCGCACATGCCAAAACCCTATTCCCCGTTTTGAGGTTTTCGGATGTCATCCAAAGCCGAGTTCACTTGAAACCACCAAGCATAAACGAGGCTCCACAGAACCTGGACACCTATGGCTATGTCCTGCCTCACCTACATCTGAATCATGTCTATGTATCCACAGAGCAAGGGCGCCAGGTACGTCCAAGCCCAAGAACCCGAGCGACCCCAGCCGCCTGCACACATTAAGTTTGGTTTGTTCATAAAATGCCTCACAATCTGCAGCTGTGCGCCAAAGGCAAGGTGTTCACATATCCCCTGTTTTTGGGTCTCACCACTGCACCACGAAAGCAGAGGCTGCTGCAAACACTAGCAAGGCCTGGTAGAGAATTTTACTCCACGTACTTCTTTTTTCCCAAGGAAACTTGACTACTAAATTGCATCGCTCCCGAAATGCAGGAGAGAAAAATTTAAGAAATGCCATTTAATTTAAACTTACAGGATGAATAGCACCATTTACGCACTATATTAACAGATCTTAAGTCAAGTCAGCCGATTACAAAATTTTCGAGAAAAGTACCAGTCTTTATATTTATTTAGCTACTTTTGTTTTTCTTGGTATCATACCAGTGTGATGCCACTTTCTTCTTCCTTACTTTTCGATTGCCTTTAGAGATACCATCTGCTGCTCAAAATGTTAACCAATTTCTCTGCAAGAAGCTCGAACTGCAGGCTTGTATGTATTTGATCTATAAATTGGATTAATTCGCCAGCCGCCCAAACATGTTTTATATACACCCAAGGGTGAACAATTCACAGGGAATGAAGGAGACAATTTGAAGAACGGAGCTTATTTTTACCGCCATTTTTGCCCTCCAAAATCTTCGTTTAACTGTTTTTTTTTGTTCATGGCGGTGCTCAATGAGGATAAATCCAAGCTTTTCGAGTTTCTGGCTTACCATGCTATCTGGCAAGGCTTAAAGTAGCCTTGCCTAATGCGCCTCTTTATGGCAGCATTAGAATACGCTGCCATATGTCGCCTTGGGACAGACCTGACGCAGCTAATACAGAAGTGTTTGACGGCGAAATTCTGTCCTGTGGATATGTTTGTCATGCGCACGTCTTACTTGTTTCGCGTTTTAATCTCGAAGGTTGGTGGGCATTTCAACGCATGATTGGTAACAGAGCTAGCCATTTTCTGTTTTAATGCATCGGGTTTTGCCATAAGACAAGTGATGATACCACAAAACATGCAATTGGCTTATTTTGTTACATGTTCTTGGTTATTTGCCCCAAATTTCTTAAAGTGGTCCCTCATGGCTGCTTGAACCAGATGTTTTCTATAGTTGTCATGGTTTGCTGACCAGCACATGACTGCACTGTGTATATTCACTATATTTTTAACACAAGGATACTCTAAGCTTCATAGCAATTATAATATGAGTTAGATATTGTTATGTAACAAATAGCCAGACCACCCCATTTAAAATGTGAAGCCAACATCTCAAACTTTGTCATTTAATATGAATAAACAAGCCCAAATGGATGCATTTGCTGCAGCTGAAAAGGCAAGCAGCAATACTGGCATGGTCATCTAAAAGTTATGCTATTTTTTGAGGAGAGACTGTTTTGTGGAGCATACCCATTATTGCCTGTGACACAGGCTAACCATGACAATCAAAATAAGTTATTCAAAGTGATCTAAAGTGTTTTAACTTGCATGTTGTCAGCTTCGTCTGATGTCAACAAGCATGCAGAAACGAACTGAATAAAATGCAAGTCGAAACCAGCCAAAAACTAGTAGCTTTAAACATCATGTTTTTATCACAAGTGCTGCTGTCAACAGATAGGTGAGTTGAGATGATGTTCATCACATGGGCCATTCTAAGTTAGGTTAAGTTGGTCAAGTGCATGGCAAGTGGCAATAGGAATTGTGCAAGAATCAGTTACTCACAACTGCTGCTGTGATACAAGCAGGTTATACAGGATGAGATGATGTAAGCTGCCTCTTTAGGTTAGGCATAGGCTACTTTCATGGAAATAAGCCTTGGTATTTTGTAAGAAACAGTAGCAAAATGTTTGTTTTCTCTGACCCCACCTTAACAGAACCCAGAAGTATGTCTATTGTGTTTGGCTTGGTGCTGAGCTGATGTTTAGGGGTCCAATGTTTTTTTTTTGTTTTAGTGTTTTATGTTTGCTGAATTTTCTGTTGTTATAATGTTATTGAATTTGCTTTGCTTTGTTTTGTTTTAAAAGTGCTGTGGAAGGGAATTTAAAAGTGCAGCTTGAAATTATAAGTGTTAATAATATGTTATGCTCATAATACTGTCATGAAATTACTATGCTTTAACACGCGCCCGGCTGGCCTGCTAGATACCCTTCGCTCGGGTGTGTGTGTGGAGGGGGGGGGGGTAATTTGAACCCCCCTCTGAGATCTCGGGAACTAAGAAAGTTAGAGGCACCAAATTTACAGGGTGGCTTGACCTATACATGAACTCATTTAGGTTAGGGTTCCAGCATCCTAGGTCATGACCCTCAGGGCAAATAAGGTCCAACAATGTCAAATTCCAGGTTGGTCTCCAAAGTGCCCCCAGAACCTAGGCAACTGTCTTTAAGCAATAGGTCACAAGCCCATTTGAGGTCATTGACCTTGTTTGACCCTTTGAAGGTCATAGTGACCAAAATGATCCAAGACTGCTCCACGTTTTCATTTGAATAAGCGACAAAGATTACACTAGGCAGTATGTTCCTAAAACAAAATGCTGGACCCGGGTCGTCTGGGGTCAGCGGCCTGTTCTGACCTCTAAGAAGTCAATAGAAAATGTATGATGCGGTTCCTGCTGCCAATAAATTCGAAATGAGCACCAGACACTATCCCATGCAGCAAGCCCTAGAGTAATAAATCAAGTTGGTTTTGACCTTGGTCTGACCATCATACTTGACCTTAGGTCAACGTAATTTGTTCATTCAATATTTGCGGTGCCTAAGAAAGCATCTCAGATGTTTATGTCTTCGTCAAACACTCCGTTGTTGTATCAGATTGAAGGATTCCCTAGAAATTGCCCTCGCTGAAACCATTGGATGACTTTGACCTGCCATAGGTCAGCGGCGTTACAAGGTACATCTAAAACTGGTATGTGAAACGATCTGCTGTGCAATTTTCTACAGCTATGCAAAATGTGGCGCGGCTACGTCGCGCTGTTAAAAAACCATTCGGGAAAAGCCCTCGGGGGGGGAAGGGTCAAGTTGCCCCCCCCCCCCCCACCCGAGCGCGTGTCAATGTATTCTGTTTCACTTTAATGGCCTAAGATGTTAAAAACGAAATAGTTTTGTCAGGTTTCTGATATTACGTCCATGCCAACTTGAAATAGATGTCTTTGTATGCTGAAGCATCCGTCACGAGCCCATAAGTTCCGTCTTTTGTGAATGGATTTTCTCACTCCCGCACGGTCTTTTTGCGATGGAATTTTTCACTCCCACCCTAGTTCAAAAGCGATTCTAGCTCCCTGTAAAGACTAGTACTTTTCTCGCAAAATTTTGTCATCAGCTAGTTTGACCTGAAATACGTGGGGTAAAATTCTCTACCAGGCCTTGCTGGTGTTTGCACCAGGCTCTGCTTTCTTGGTGTGGTGGTGAGACCAAAAAAATGGGGGATGCGTGAAAACCTTGCAATTGGCGCACAGCTGCAGATTGTGATGCATTTTGTAAACAAACCAAACTTAATGCGTGCAAGCGGCTGGGGTCGCTGGGGTTCTTGGGCTTGGAGGTACCTGGCGCCCTTGCTCTGTGCATACATAGACATGATTCAGATATAGGTGAGGCCGGACATAGCATTGGTGTCCAGGTTCTGCGGAGCCTTGTTTATGCTTGGTGGTTTCAAGTGGGCTCGGTTTTAGATGACATCTGAAAACCTCAGAAGGGGAAATAGGGGTTTGGCATGTGCCATTAGACAATGTCAGGCAGGAGTGAAAAATTCACGTAAAATATGGGGAAGAGGAGTGAAAAATTCCTCCTCATAGGGTGTTGCTTTACACCCAAAGTCGGCAATTCTAGGACACTGCCCTCGGAAGAAGGGCGGGCACCGCGGGGAATCGAACCCCGTACCTCTGGCTTCCCAGACGCGCAGTGGTTAACGCAGCCATGTTAACCACTACACTACCGGCACCCCACTAGGCCTCGCCCGATTACACTCAGCTTCAAAGGGAGAAATGATGCAGGTTTAAGGTACCAGTAAGCCTACCGCCTACAGTTCGAGCACTGTTCCCATAGGTCTCCGTAAATTGTTTGGATCAGGGTAAGTGACGTAGCTGCGCGTCACGCGACATCGCTGGGAGTCGTCGAGCGTCACTGATATGGTCAGCAGCGGATGGGCGGACGATTAACTGTTTAGCAGCGCATGCCACAGAGTGCAAGCAAAACACTCCCAGAACTTGGTGTGGATCTCAGAGCTTTCTCAGCAAGTCATAGTATTCGGCGGCACGGGACAGCATCTGTCCCCTCACCACGAAACACGAGCATTAAGAGGGGCACAACTGCCGATGACAAGCCGATGAAAAATAATCCAAGGAATATTTATTTTGTACAAAACGTTAATGATACAAATCTGAAAAAATACGGCGATCGACTTTCCTCATGGCACCAAACCAAATACACGAAGTAGACGCCGTCCGAACAGAATGACAAGCTCCGGCCGCTAGCGGGGGGCCTAGCTTCAACGAACGGCCGGAGGCTGTGACCAGGAGAGCGGCGCCCACTCCACATCCGACACAGAACACTAGCCTAGTTTGCACGGCACGGCGTGCGCAGTCCGTCGCGAGGCGTCTGCGGCCTCCCGGTCACGCGGGGCCGGCGTCGCGCCATCGGCTTGTACAGGGCGATATGCGGACCGGCCACCAGTTTGAGCTCACCGGCGGCACCATCCCGCGGCGCCTCGGGCCCGCGCCAGCCGACGTCGCCCGACGGCGGCCGCGCCACCGCCGCCCACACTGCCGCCGTCCGCGCCGGCGCGAGCGGTCTCACTGCGTCCCGGCGGCATCCCGTTCAGCGCGGCACCGGCGGCGGCGCGGTCACGGGCCCGGTCTGCACCGGCACCCACTAGAACAGGCCCTTCCGTTTCTTTTTGCCGTCCATCGTCCTGCAAAGGGAGAGTGTTGTTAGTGTGGGGTCAGGCCAGCGCTGGCCGCCGAGCGGGGCACGCGTCAAAGGGAGTCTCAGACAGCTGAACGCTCGTGCTCAGAGTAAGGCGACGCAGTTTGAATACGCTGTCGACCCCCGCTGTACGGACACCGCTGGGCGGCCCCTGGGGGCACGTTCACGGCCAGCCACGAGCAAAAAAGCGCCCAAAACCACACATGCTGCAATAGTATGGACGCCGCCGAAATCGCAACAATCAAAACAAGTAAGCAGCTTACGAAACAAATTAGCAGATTTGCCGCGCCAGATGGATTTTGCGTAGACTAACACGAACGCGTTCGCCGCACGACGCAGGCATATGTATTACAGACATTATTTGTATCAAGAAGTCAAAACTTCAGCAGTTTTCGAAACGAGCGACTATACAAGGGGCCAGTATTACCTCCTGCCTAAATTTCGGTGTCATGTACCGACACCAATGCGCTTAGCAGGCGACTTCAAAAAAGCAAGCACCAGGTTCACAGGGACTTTTTATCTACCTGCCCACGCAAAACATCCGTGTAATGAACTCAGCAAACATTGAAAAAGCGTCAAAATGTTGAAAAGCTTAGGTCACGTCACGGTATCTTTAACGATCCTCCTACGTAAACAAGGCTTTTTTGTCACCACATGCCCCAGATTTTGTTTTTGTCGCACAGCGCATTGTAACTGTAGATCTGTCAAAGGAGCTTTGTCCAGTCTCAGCACGGAATTGGGCAAAAATGTGCAGGGTACCCGGCCCGCGGCGGCGACACCGACCGCGTCGCTCGAGCGACAGCGGCTGGCGCACGCAGCGACCGCCGGCCATCGTCTCCACGGCAACCCACACCGCCGGCAGAGTACAGCTCTGCAGCAACGCTCCCGACAGCATTATTTTAATTCACCACATTTTAAGTTCGTCAAAGCATGAAGTTTTAACGCATTTTCTTTAAAAAATTGTCACATCTAAACGAGAAGATTCCACAACAGTGGCACTTGTTTCGTCCGAAGGCGAATGCCGGCATTCAATCAGTCACAATTCCGCATGCAAACGCTGACATCAACTTGCGATATTTGGGTGCCAACGCAAAGCAAATATTGTCGGAGCCCACAACATCGCCCAGATTTTCCATATGTCTACAGGCGGGGGGGGGAGGGGGGGCACCACACATGACCGTGCTGCATTTACACTGCTATGCAATATGTTAATATTCTACATCTAACTCAAAGCGATACGAACTCCGGCCTCTCTCCACCGGCTACGGCCCGATATTCACGACTGTCGCGCCACCCCCAGTCTACAGCGGGTTAGAGGGGATGCGCCGAGCGACTCTGCGCCGCCTGCTATACACGGCTGTCTGCCCGACACAAAGCTGCCGCCCCGGCTCGCGCGTGCTGTGTACAGGTTGTTACGCGTCGACGTCGGCGGCGCGGTACCAACCGAGGCGCGGCTGTGCGGCTCTCACAGGCCGCCCGACAGTCGGGACACGGACACTTTCCAGCGCGAGCGTCCGGCGCTGCAACGGCGGACGTCGGCGTCATGCGCCGCCACCGCGGCCCGGCCGGGCGGCGCGCACACAGCGCCGGGTTAGCGCGCGCGAACGGACGGCGGACACCGACACCGGGCCAGCACCTGGCGCGGCCGACCGGCACTCCGCACAAACCACCGGGACCGGACCAGCGGGCGGGGGGCGGCACGCACGCACACTTACAGTCGCCGGCGGCGCGCTAGAATCTGGCCTTAAACTGGCGGGTCAGCGTCAGCAAGCTCGAGTGCTTTGTCAGGGTTCTGCAAACACCGGGATCGGGTTAGGGACGGCCCTGCCGGCGACCAATCGGCGGGAGGCGCCCGGCGCATGCGCACCGAACGCAACGGGACAGTCGGATCCGCCCACGACCGACAGCGGCCATTTCAGACATTAGTATTACCCGACGACCGAGAAGTTACGACAGCGTCAGGACAGGCGGCTCAAGAGCTTTAGACCAAGTGGAAGTGGAAGATGGAACTCGGGTTATGTCGAAAACGGGACTAGTCGCACAGTGCGGCTTGCGATTTTATTCGAAAACAGCCACAGCACTGCCGGTAGCATGAGCACGTCCGACAAAAATCAGAGAAAACAAATCTTAAACCAAAAACGGCAGCCCAGCGTGCCACGCCCATCGGACAGGTCATACCAAACAGCCAACGAGACGGGCAGAGTGCACAGTAGATCACGGAAGACACGTGTCTCTCGTACTCCCCGTCGGCTGTCTGTCTCCCCAGGGCGGGCCCCTCTCCCAGGTCATGACGCCTCCGTAGCTGTGTAACACGTCGTTGCACTGAACAGTCAATCAATCACAAATATAGGCATACGGCCCTGCGATCACCAGCACTTTTTCGGCACCGTACGTGAAAAGTAGCGACGCATCTCGCCCTTCGCCAGTGGGTCGATCTTTGCGCAGCGATATTTCTGCACAGTACTACCTTCCAGGTGGGTCCTCTGGCGGCCCAGAGCAACTATGGTGTGCGTTCTGCTACGCGCTATCCACGCGCTATCGAGTTACGGGGACAGTCAGCCGAGGTCACGCTGCGCAAGTGACGAATTTGTCTTTGTCCAGTTAGTGCTGGTGGTTGGAGGGTTCGCGACCTTTGACAGGCAAGATCCCGTTACCCGTAGTACCCCAGTGACCCGGATCCAAAACGAGCAGGGATGCTGACCCATGTCCGCCGCTGCCTCCGCCCGACGCCGGGTACCCGCGGCTGCCGCGGTGGCAACGGCGGCGGGCGGCCGACGCCTAACTCACTCCTTGCTGTGTGACTCGAGCTCACGCCGGCGCAGCTCAGCCACCGTCACGCCGTTCAGCCGCTCCCAGTCCTCGCGCTCGCGCAGGAACGCGGCGCGCCGCTCCTCCAGCTGGCGGCGCTGCTCCTCCAATGGCGCCAGCATCTGCTGCTGCCGCCGCTGCAGCTGCGGGCGCGGCGCGCGAGACACCGGGTCAGCGCGGGCGGCGCCGCGCTGCCACCGAGGCGGCCGGCCACAACACCGGCAAACGGGGCCGGCGCGACGCGTCGCTTGGTTCTTGGCGGGACGTGGACATCGCAGTCACGTTTGACACAGGCTTTTAGCGTCGGGTTCCAAGCCAGTTGTAAAAGTCAGTTGTACGCCAGCACGGAGCGGCAGCCGCCCACTCGGTTCCGTGCGCGAAGGGTGGGCGACAATGCCCAGAAGATCAGCTGACTGGACGGCTGATCTGTAGCGCCAGTTCACACAGCATGTCGCCAGTTACATCGTCGAAGAGAGGCGACAGGAATAAGCTAGTCAACGGAGGCCGATTATTCTGTCCGACTGGCACAATCACTGAAGTTGTGGAACACAGCATGGACCGTTGCCCGTGTTAGGCAATGCCGAGGACAATGGGCAAATGAGTTCTCTACGCAAAAGCACACCAGATCCCTTCTCAACCAGAGGAGACGGGGCGGATCACGAGACTAACGCCAACAGCCCATGAAGACTGCGGGCGAGAGCCGAGGGGCCCACATCGTGCTCACGTCATCTTCCGACTCCTTGAGCTTGCTCCGCTTTTCCTTGACCTTCATCTCGAACACCTGCTCCATCTCGCTTTCCATCTTCTTCATCTTGAGCTCGTGATCCCGTTTCTCCTCCTCCATCTGCGCCAGCGGGTTCCTACAGTAACGACAGAGGAATGTCGGACGAACATCGGCCATCGTAGGGACGCCTCCTCGGCGGCATATGCCGGTGGTCACGACGCACTAAGAACAACACAACCAGCGGGCAGTCTCAGTGCAGGCCGGCCGTAGGCTAAAAGCAGGGAGCAGTCTCGCCTCGACTCGCCACGTATGCCATCCAACAAAGAAAAAGGCTACAAGCCGAGCAAATCACCACAAAACATCCGACGGCTCAACGCGAAGACGGCAGCGAAGCCTACTTCTGCATCGCTGATGACATCACGCATCGATCGCCGCATAACGTCACACACGCCGTGCGTCAGCTCACGCACAGGCGCAAGGGCGCCAGAGTGAGCGGGTGGGCGCCGCCTCGCCACCGACCGAGACCCCGGGGCGGGGCGCGCGCGACGCGGCCTGGAGGCGGCCGGGAGGAGCTCCGCCGACTCCAACCAAGCCGCCTCTCTGCTGTCGGACGCGGCGGCAGACGCACGCCGCCGGCACTCGGAGTTACGGAGGCCGAATGCACGGAGACTGCCACCGCGCACCACTTACCAGATGGTCATGAACGTGTTCATGATCCTTTGCGGGCGCAGGGTGGACGAGGGGACGACGGTTAATACCGGCCCGGGTGGCGATGGCGCCAAACCAAGTGGGTAAGCGTCCATCATCGCTGCTCGAGTGTGCACGAATTGAGTGCGCTTTTCAAGAAAATGACGTCGCAAGCTGTATAGTGGTTGGTTACCGTTTGTTACGGATTGGTCACGCACTACTTGCGGAGAAAGCGGAGCGACATGCCAACTTGTATGCACTGGGGGAGTGAAGAGGCTTGGACACTGGGTGAAGCATCACATGCCGGGGCCGAGTTTTTCAAAACTACCTCAACCTCATCGCTACAGACAACCAATCTTAAATGCCACCCTCTGCTTTCCCTACCCGCTTGCAGACACCTTTAAAGCATAAGCTGCACGCGTGCACACCCGCACTCACACCCAGAGTGACCAATACACCCACCGTTCCACACACACGTGCGCCCGGGACCCGGCCGAGACAGGTGCACGCACTGCCGGCGTCCCCCGCTCCGCCCGTCTCCCCCTCCCCCCTCACCCTCCCCGGTCGGCGGCGCGCGCCGCCTCACTCACTTGTTGACGATCTTGGAGGGTCGTCCGTCCGTGCCGACACCGGCTAGCTTCCGACACCGGTAGTTCTCGTAGTGGACCGAGCTAGTGACGTCGCGCAGGTCCATCATGTGCGTGCGGATCTGGCCGGAGGGGGAGGGGTCACGGGGGATCACGGGTCACAGGTCACAAACCGTAGTCTGGCCGCTCTACGTCAGGCCAAGGCCGACAACCCGCGAAAACACGCTCACCACGATCAGCAGACTGACGGGGAGTACGTCTCAAACCCCAATAGAAAAGTATGTAATAACTGAGAAGTTCAGTAATGATGCTGCAACAAATCAATCATTCATGAATCGTTCTCGACACTCAATATTGTGCTGCAACAAATCAATCATTCATGAATCGTTCCCGACACTCAATATTGTGCACTACAAAAGCAATAAACATACAGCATAGTATACAGCGATTTAACAGCGTTGCGTGTAAAGTCGTGTTGTCGCTAGAAATTGTCAATGAAGCAGTGCGTTAAGACCATTTTAGCTACAGGCAGGAACGGATTTCTTCAATGGTTATTTTGACTTACACAGTTCCACCATATGCACTTCTGGATACGGATGTGACTGTCAGCACAACGAGGTTTTTATTCGAACTGACAGTGAGCGTAGCGGGAGATTGCTTCAGCACGAAAACACGTAGAAAATACTGAATGGCGCCGCATTCTTGGCATAACATTTAAGTTCCAGCTGCCTGTATGGATAACTGCGGTGCAATAGCAAAACGTGGCAGATGAGAAGTGAAGCTGCGCTGCAGCCGTCTGGTGTTCTCGGGCTGACCCCAAGCTTCGCCCTATGGCCCAGAATGTCGTCTAATGGGCGGGCTGTGAAGGTGTGCGCCCTTTAGTTTAGGGTGTGTGCCCCCCCCCCCCCCCCCCCTCCAATAGCACATTTCCCCATCTGGGACAGGGGGGGGGGGGGGCAGGCACGGATAGCACGAGCCCCTCCGGTGAATGGCCGCAGCTCCACCGCCGTCCCGTGAGGCGTGTAACGACAAGGAGTATTCAGCGAACAGGATGAGAGGGGACATTCGGCGAACAGTATGAGGGAGTGGCATCATCTGGCGCAGACGTCGCGGACGGCGCCGAACAGCCTGGCCAATACATCCCTGCACCCAACTCGACTTGGCTGATCTCTTGCGGCGGAAGGCAGCTGCGCTCCAGCGCCAGGCGGCCAAGTGCCCTGCCTGGCCACACCCGCTGGCGCTTACCAGCATGTTCCTCAGCGGGATGAAGTCGGAGTGGTCCATGCTCTCGATCTGGACCACGCCCCACGGGTACCGGCGGCCACGCACCTTCTTGCCGTCCACCTAGGGGGCGGGCGGGGAAGTTCGCTCACGGCGACACGACCAGACGGAGGTCACTGCCAAACCGCACACGGCTGGGAACAGCAACAGTCGACACAACCTGGGCTGCGTGAGTTAACTCCGGCGCAATGTCAATGGCTGCGTTTTCTCCCTCCACGAACACTAATTTCTCGCAAACGACGTGACAAAATGGGCAAACTCAGCCATACGCAATCAAGATCCCACACAAATTATTAGCGGGGCACTATGAGAGCGTACCCAGCACAGAACAAGCCGGGACGCCCGCCGGACCTGACCGCGCGCCCCCCGTCAGTCCAGCCCTCGTGCCCTCCAGCCCCCGCGCCGACCGACCTCGACAATAGTGTTGGCGCCGACTACGGCGAACGGTACCCGCTCGCGCAGCGCCTTCTGCGCGCGCGCCTCCTCCTCGTCGTCACACTCCGGAAACTCGTATATGCGAATCTTGTGCTGGGCGATCTCGTTGAGGATCTGCGGCGCGTGGGCAATGGTGAGATCCCTGGGAGTTGGGAACACAGGACAGCACACCGGGAAACAGGGCACAGCCGGGTCGGCCACCGCGCCAGCCTCTGCTGGCTAATCACTGATCGTAGAACATCCTCCCACTTCCCAACAAGCTGCGTCACCCACCTGTCCCCAGCAAAGGTATCTGAGCATGAACAGTGGTTAAAGATGCATGGGCACACTGGAGCCATCGCAAAAGCACTGACGCTAGCATGAACGCCTAAGCACGCACGTACGCACCGGTCTACCTGCGCTTGTACGCGAAGCCCACCGCACGACTACCTCCCGCCGCCGGCCGCGCCGTCGCCCGCACCTGGCGCTTGAAGCGGGTGATCTCCTCGGGCGTCATAGTGTCGGCCTTGGCGATGACTGGCACGATGTTGACCTTGTCATGCAGCCGCTTCATGAACTCGACATCGAGCGGCTTCAGGCCGTGACCGGATGGGCCGATGCAGTAGATGCAGCAGTGCACGCGCGAGTCCACCACCTCGGAGCGGCGCACGCGGCTCTCGGCGTTCAGGTACTCCTCGTACCGCGACTCGATGAACTCGATCACCGGCTGCCAGCTACAGCGTGTCGGCTCGGTGTTAGTCGGGGCAGCTGCGACCGCCCGAGACGCCCGGCCGTTCGAACGCCGCCGGCCACGTGAAATGTGAGCTACAAACGGAAAGCGCGGGTTCGGTTTTGGACGCTGGTGAAAGTCTATTGGCGTCGTGGCCTGGGACTTCAGTTGAAGGGACGGTGGGTCGGCCACGGGATGTAATTCCACAAAATACGCTAAGTGGGGGGGGGGGGGAGACTGAGCGCGGAAAAATAACCAAACACCCCCCCCCCCTAAATACACGAAAGAGCAAATGTCTCCCCGGATTTGACCTGCTTTCATACTTTCATACTCCCCGGATTTGACCTGCTTTCAGATATGGGGGGGGGGGGTCCAGTCCCCTAAACCAGGCGGAAAACTACAGCTCAGATGGGTCAGCACCTCAGCCCGGCCAGCAGGATAGAGGGTCCAGTCCCCTAAACCAGGCAGAAAACTGCAGACCAGCTGGGTCAGCACCTCAGCCCGGCCAGCAGGATAGAGGGTCCAGCACCGGTGGCAAGCGCCGGTCCCTGTTTGCACGGGCTCGGCTTTAGACCTCGACAACCAGTTCATGGTGCAGCGCCATGCCCGTAGCCTGCAGCCAGTGCAGCCCCAAAACCGGAGTGAGGGAATTCAGTGAACACGAACTTGACAATTGCTTCACACTACGTTCGATGATAACTTCGCGCTAAGTTTTAAATTCATTAAGTTCTGAGTTCGCATTAAAAATTGTTCCAGCTGAACGTGATGTAACGTAAACTTGTTCGTCTCATCCTTGAAGTTCATCATATAACCTGATGAATATGGTGGCACCCTCTGTTAGTACTATAAAGAGCGTGGTCCTGCTGGTCACGTACCAATTACTGTTGTCCACCGCGTCTCCAAAGCCAGGTGTGTCGACCACCGTCAAGCTCAGGTTCACCCCGTTCTCCTTCACGTGCACCACGGTTTTATCCACCTGGCGACCGCACCAACACCACAGGTTCACACTGCAGCCCATAGATGGCTGTCCACTCGAGTGCAGACAGGTACCAGATGTCGACTGATAAGACAGACAAATTACAGCAGCCTGTGAATGGCGCGTGACGTACGGGCTAAAATGACTCCGCTTCATTTGCACGTGCTCTAGGACTGGCAGCATGCGCGGGGGCCGCCCACATTAGCCCTCGACAACATACAGTGTAGGCACCAACCAACGGGCGAGAGCCATGAGGGCCGTACAAATCGCACGGGATGCCCTCCTTCCCATCGCCCCCCCCCCCCCCCCTCACAGGTCTCGACGCACGGCGATGCGCGCAGTCATCATCTGTGGCTGTCGCCGTGCAACCCTGAGTGGCGGACGTTCCATAACCGCGGACGTCGCGAAGGCGCGTCGGGCCGGGGCGCGGCCGAACTCACGGCCACCGTCTTCTGGATGCGGTGCGATGGACCTGGGTACTCGTTGTTGTAGATGTCTGACATAAACATCGAGTTGACTAGCGTGGACTTGCCGAGGCCGGACTCGCCTGGAACAGCCGGAGCGGGCGGTCAGCTGGCGGGCAGCGGCAGACGCGGGGTCATCTGCAGGACCACGCCGGGTGGGCTAGCTGGCTGTCCGGTGGGCGTCCCGTCGGCCGGACACGCCGGTCAGGCCGCGCCGGCACGCTTTGCAGGTACACAGCTGACACGGACCGACAGCGACACTCATCGGTATGGACAACGTGCGCGCCGACAGAGCCGGGTCAGCGGTGGTAACACAGCGGTAGTAACACAGCGAGACTGAAGTCTTCCACACAGTTCCCTTGAAGGGCTGTGCGCGGCGTAGCGTAGCTACGGAGCTGTGTATTCCGAACGACTATTAGGCCACCATTGGCTTTCAAAGTAAACCCAATAAAGCCAGCATCAAACACCGACTCAGGACAAATTCTGAAGATCACTTCTGTAACGCCCTCGTCCGTTCGACGTCTCTCTTCAGCGGCCGTCGAGTCGAGATCGTAAACACCCCGCGGCCAAAGGCGTTCGCGGTTCCGCTGGAGAGTGGTGCAGTGAACACGAAGTCCGGACCGGTGCCGAAAAGGCGGAGAAACGTGCGGCGCGTCGACCAGCGCAACAAAAAGGCGGACAAACGTGCGGCGCGTCGACCAGCGCAACAAAAAGGCGGAGAAACGTGCGGCGCGTCGACCAGCGCAACAGAAAGGCGGAGAAGCGTGCGGCGCGTCGACCAGCGCAACAAAAAGGCGGAGAAACGTGCGGCGCGTCGACCTCCGCAACAAAAAGAGAGGCGCCGCGCAGGGTTCGCGCCCGCCGCGCTGACAACGACGCGGACACTCCTAGTCCGTAAAGACCGACAACGAAACAGATACAGAGGCGGGACCGTTGGCGACCTGGTGTACTTCGGGCGCAACCGAGACCGCCTGTGAGGACACCAGCCGGCCAGAGCATAGCGGAGCTGAGACCAACGTCACGAACTCAACCAAGGCAGTGGACTAGCTGAACGAAAACTAAATGTGCGGACTGCACCGAGCCGAACTGTACCCGGGCGACCCTGGCGGCCTTCGAACGGCCTCCTCCCCCCCCCCCCCCCCCTCCCTCTTACCCGGCGAGCTACGGTGTCGACAGCTGCTGCCACGGCCGCGCCGCCGCGCCGGTCGGCACATCCGCTCGGCACGTGCCAGCACGCGCCGCGTGTCGGCACGTGGTGCGCGTGTCCTGCCGACAGTCGGCCGAGAACGAGAGTGCGGCGTGCGGCCGGCGCGAAGGCAAGAGTGGCGCACGGTCGCCGCGCTCGGCCGACACCTGAGCCGGGGACCTCCCGCGGTGCGGCCGGTCGGCCGGTCGCTACTACAGCCCACCGGCGAGGCTGCCGGACCCATCCCCACCGATTGCGACAACGCATGTGGCTCAATCCGCTGCTCGCTACCGGCGTTGGGCTAAGCGCGAGAGTTCGTTCCCAGGTGCGCAGCTTCCCCGACCAGAGGCTCGGCCCAGCTAAGCTGCTGGCGTTGCCCAACTATGCAGAAAAAGCTAATCAAGAGACGGTGCCACATCTACTGAAAGCCTCGCCAGGTACCTCCCCATAATACGAAAGTCAAACTGACAGGATGCACGCCATCTAATGGGTCAATTCGTTCGGCACTTTTCATGCGCTCACTTATGCCCACATTTTATTCCACCCAGCACTTGTATCGGAATTGTGAAAGAAGGGCTATGGCCACACCAGCAGGGAAAATAAACGCCCTTTCTCAGCAATTAGCCTGACTGAGAACTAAGTACTTAAGCCAGGGGATAATGAACTTTGCCGTTCGCAGCGCTGCACAGATTCTGACATGCATAAGGAAATACAAAAGTGGCGCTCAGTCCCGTGTCCTGGAACCCTCTCCTCACGGCGCGTACCACTCGCATTAAAGGGGTCATGCTCGTCTGTTTCCTCCCAACGTCATTAGCCAATGATCGATTCGAACACTTCATCATACCACGACTGGCACACTTCAGCCGCGACAGCAATCACACCAGGAATGCCCATAGCAGCAACATGGCGTCATACGGAGCCATCCTAAGCCCGCCCAGAAGCGGCTCCAGGCGGTAAGAAGCCCGCTACGCTAGCAGCGTCAAACCGATCCAGACCAGCGCCCTAGGCGCCGTCCCAGTGCCATACATGGTAGCATAAAAACGGTGGCAACGCGGGGGCAGCGATAAAAAGCCCCTCCCCATTCCGTTTTTGAGGCCCCGGCGCCCCTGGCTGCTCGGGGTGGTGAAGCCACGCGAAAGGTCACCGAGGCTGGTCATGCGCGTCCCCAGCCGGCCGGATGATGCCAGCAGCCAGGCGCGGCCCAACGGCCTTGTTTGTTTTCTTTCGGCCGTCGGCGCATCCCGCGGCGACCATAGACGGCGCCATGTCTGCCGCCGGCCGGCGCCGCCAAACAACGCGATCCGTGCTGCTCACGGCCGACCAGCGCGTCACCCCGCTCGGGGGCACGTACCGCCGACGCGCAGCGACCAGCCACGTCCAAACGGTACGCGTCTGCTCCACCGTTATCGAGTTTTTCTAATCATCGACGATTTTCTTAATATTCCACAATGCGGAAAGTAAATAATCTTAAATCGAGACACAATGACAGCGTTGATGAAATCACATCAACAGCAGGCCGAAAGTCCGACTCATGAGTGCACGACGCCGGACGCACCGCACTGGCCGAAAACATGGCAGCGCGGCACCGTCCCGCACCTGTACCGCTTCACTGACACCCCACTGGTCAGTGTCACGCATACACTCCACGGTGGCGGCCGAGATCGGTCGGACCAGGCCGATGTGTCGTCCGGGCGGGGCCAGAGCGCACGTCCGTGGCTGGGCCGTGGCGGCGCGCCTCGCACCGGTGGCACCCGCCCGTCCCAGCACCAAGCAGTCGGCGAGCTCGCCTGGCGCCGCGACACACTCCGTGTCAGCCCAGTGGCGGGCGAGAGCCTGGCCGCGTACGCCAGTCAGACCGCTCGCGTCGCATCCCACGTGCGGTCTATCACCGCGTTGACGTCGCTCATGAACAACTGGTCACCACCTTACTGCGCAGTATGTCAACGCAAAACGCTTACGTAGTGCTGCTATCGCTCGAATGTTCATGTTGCAACTACAGCTTGTCTTCTCATTGTTCACTTCTCCTCGCGAATCAACAATGCGATGTTCAGAATACGCGCAATCTCGGCTTGGCTCTAGCCAGGAGGCCGCCGGGGCCAGGGCACCTGCCGCCGCCGCTCAACTGACAGGGGCGCGGGGAGCCGCGGCCTGATACCGGCGCCGGGCCGGACATTCACTGGCCCCGACAACGAGCCAGGCCCGGAAAGAGACACAAACAGTCAGAGAGCGAGACAGAGGACCCTGACAACCGGGGAGGGACCAGACAGCGAGACAGAGGACCCTGACGCCCGGGGAGGGACCACACAGCGAGACAGAGGACCCTGACGCCCGGGGAGGGACCAGACAGCGAGACAGAGGCTCCTGACGCCCGGGGAGGGACCAGACAGCGAGACAGAGGACCCTGACGCCCGGGGAGGGACAAGACAGCGAGACAGAGGACCCTGACAACCGGGGAGGGACCAGACAGCGAGACAAAGGACCCTGACGCCCGGGGAGGGACCAGACAGCGAGACAGAGGACCCTGACGCCCGGGGAGGGACCAGACAGCGAGACAGAGGACCCTGACGCCCGGGGAGGGACCAGACAGCGAGACAGAGGACCCTGACGCCCGGGGAGGGACCAGACAGCGAGACAGAGGACCCTGACGCCCGGGGGGGACCAGGTAGTGGGGCAGCGATCCCTAACGCCCGGGGAGGGACCAGACAGCGAGACAGAGGACCCTGACACCCAGACAGCAAGTCACCAGCTCAATGGAAGGCGGGCCGGCGGCGCCCAGGTGTCGCCCGCCGCTCGGTGTCGGCACAGGCGTGCATTGGCGTGCTGCGCCGCACCTCCACAGGTCGAGCCGGCGCGTCACCGCCGGCTTCCAGCAAGCGTTGCCGGGCCGTGTCGGGAGCGACAGGCCGAGATGGACCGAGCGCCAACTCTGAGCTCAATGGCAAAGCAGCCGGCTCCAAACGGTGACAGCCGCTTACCCGTGCGGTGTTGGATCCGTTTCAGTGACTGCAGTGGAGGAAGAGAGTCCGCCCCCTCCCTTCCACAGTGCCGCCCAGAAGGTGCTGCGAGGGATAACGACTCTCGGACCGCCACAAAGCGTTGAACCCACGCTGTTTGCCATCGTGGCTCCCATTACCTTGTATGTAAGTGCCTCCCTGCTTATCTCTTGCATCACTGAGATGGGCCAAAGGGTGACATCATCTGCGGCCATAGCGACAGTTGCCATGACAACCCGCTATGATGTACACAAACCGCAATGGGACGCCACTTTTGCCAGCGCCAAAGCCTGCTGACGACAGCACACGGCCCACGCCCCTGCCGCGTCCGCAAGCTCTGCAACGCTCGCCTTCCAGCATGTCTCCGCTCGCCGGACAGCGAGCCTGAAAGCCTGGCAGATGGGCGCGCCAGCAATGCCGTCGGTGCAATAGAGCGGTGCCAGCCGCAGTAGGGCATTAAATCACGGAAGTCACAACAAAAGCATCTGCCACAGCCATTCACATGTTGTCGTGGAGCTATGGCAGTGAACGCTCGAGTCATGCAAGTGGCATCTCCGGTCAGATCAGAATATACGTCCCCGTTGAATAACGAAGAGATATGACGATCGGCAAAGGTACACGCAGTTCGGTGATGGCCGCACTCATTTCAGCATCGGTGCGCTCGTTTTAAAACAGGTAGCTATTTCGTGGACGCACATGTTTCGTTGCCACGCTGGACCACATCAGGGGTGTTCGCCGTACGTCCGCAAGATAACAGACACAATGTCCAATTTTTTACACACTTGACGCGCTTGTGACTGGCCGTTATTGCAGGGCCCAGCCTCGGCGAGTGGGGACGCGGCAGGCCGGCGACCGCTGACGCGCGCCCGTGCCGCGGCCAACGGCGACATGGACGCCGGAGCGGCCCGGCCGCCGGCAGGGGCGCCCGCCTGCCGCCATTCGTAGGACAGCCAGGCTGGCGGTGGCGCCGCGGTCAGCCGGTCGGCCCCGGGGACGACGGTCGCCTGCCGCAGACCCGAGCGCGGCTGACGCCCCTCGGGTCGGTACCGCGCTCGTCAGCGGCAGGGCGGGGGCGGGCGCGAACCCCAGCCACCACGCACCGCCACACACCCCGAGATCGACACACGCTAGTCCCGGTCCACGCTCTGTCCTCGTTCCCCGAGTCGACACGGCCCCGCCCCGCCACGCAGCCGGCGGCGGCAGGCCCTCACTCACCGACCACCATTAGCGTGAAGTGGAAGCCCTTCTTGACGGCGCGCCGGTACACCTGGTTGGGCAGGTTGGCGAAGCCGACGTAGCCGTCCAGCTGACGGGCGCGCCGCTGCGGGCCGCGCTGCTGACGCTCCCTGTTCTCCTCATCTGCGCGGCGTGCCGTCTCCACCTCTGGCTTCGGCTTCGGCTCCGGCGCCGGCGGCTCCTTCGCCGGCTCTGGCTTAGGCGAAACCTGCGCGCACGACCGGGCGGTCGTCAGCTGGGTGGACGTGACGAGTCGTTTGATTCGGTCTCGGAGTACATCAGGGATCACAGAAGTGGTGAGCGCCACGAGCCAGGGACGCTCTGTCCGTGGGGGGCCGACCGCCGGACAAACACGCCGACTTTACGACGCTTCGTCGTTTTATCGCCAACAATATGAGAATGCGAGGAGCCGGGGCCCGACGCTGCGACACAGCGCACATTCTGAAGCCAGTGCCGCTCGGGTTGACACTGAGCCCGAGGACGGCGCTCCGAGCCATCGGGGGAGCAGACAGAGGTCCGCAGCGGCGAACACGGCTGCGCCGGACGCTCCAACGCTAGTGCGTGTTCCCAGGGGAAGTGCGGATGAGTTGGCAGATCGCACCCCCTCCCCCGACCTCGACCTCGACCTTCGGACTGTGCGCGGTAGTGCCATCAGCAAAACGGCGGGTTTCGGAGCGGTGGACCGTGGTCCGGCGCCGACGCGTCGCGTAAGTGATTCACTGGCCGATCGCAACACGCATGGGAGCCGTAGATAATCATATACCACCATGAGTGCCGGTTGATAGTCATGTGCTTGACATATGACCTTTCGAGCCTCCGCTGCAGAGGAAGACCTACTGGCGACGATTTGAGTCTCCAAACAGCACGTGCCACGCAGGTTGCCGACAAATCAAACACACTCACATTTCGCGGGCAGCATCCTTACTCCCGGAGGCAGCTGGGCCTTGCAGCGTTCATCTGCCATGAGCAGGTGCCGGCCAGCAGCCAGCGCACGCGATAAGAACATATCCCAACGGGAGCTTTAAGCCAGCATGGGGTGACCCACTCAGGGGTTTGGAGTCTTGCAGTGTGCTTGAGCGTGAAGTCATGGGGAACCGATCTACTAAAAATGAAGAAGCAAGGAGCCACTTGCCGCTAAATCTCTACCCATAACATCGCGGCTGAAGAAACCATTTACTTGCATTTTTAAATAGTAGACAGCTAATTTTGCGGTTGAATTAGAGAGAATTCTAGAAATCGTTGCCTGGCACACTGAGCGCCATAGCATTCTAATGCAAACACTGCAATGGACCCCCGTTTCCAACATGAATACGAGTCCGATGCTCTGCAAACACAGCTGATTACAGCCGACTCTGCTGAATCGCGGGTCAGCACACGCCATCTCTTGAGCATACGCGGCACCAACTCCATCATTCACCGTCATGGTCAGCTTACCACCACTCTGACGCAAACCGACCCCAAACCAGACAGATTTAACGCTTCATGCATTTGAATTGCCTGTCCTGCGATACGGCCAGGGATATGCAAACTCCCAGCGGCTATTGGCGCTGCACGGCGCCCGTAGCGGCTCAACGGCGGCGCCCGTCGGCGCCCACACGGCAGCCGCCCCACAGCGGCTGTTGGCGCTGCACGGCGCCCGTAGCGGCTCAACGGCAGCGCCCGTCGGCGCCCACACGGCAGCCGCCTCACATCCCAGCGGCTGTTGGCGCTCCACGGCGCCCGGAGCGGCTCAACGGCAGCGCCCGTCGGCGCCCACACGGCAGCCGCCTCACATCCCAGCGGCTGTTGGTGCTCCACGGCGCCCGGAGCGGCTCAACGGCAGCGCCCGTCAGCGCCCACACGGCAGCCGCCTCACATCCACTTCGCAGCCCCGGCGCTGCCGCGGTGCTCCACGACGACAGTTCTCTCCGCGCAAAACAACTGTTCGGCTACATTTAATAAAGTCTTGGTCGCATAGCAGTCG
The DNA here is from genome assembly GCF_011947565.3 of Pollicipes pollicipes. Lineage (NCBI taxonomy): Eukaryota > Metazoa > Arthropoda > Thecostraca > Pollicipedomorpha > Pollicipedidae > Pollicipes > Pollicipes pollicipes. Next base: position 13,056,384 of record NW_023596225.1, read on the forward strand.
TTCTTGATATCCCAAACACGTAGCACCGGGCACGGTACCGGCAAGTAAAATAAACGGCATAAGAGAGCTTCCAAGTCTGAATCGCGCTCGCAGCCTGATGAGACGCTACGAAAAAGACAAAATTGCGCAAGAAAGCAAACTATCAGCAATCGAAAGGCAAAACATGGAACAGAAACACGCCACGCCTGACCGCCAACGAAGGGGCAGAGTACAGCACTCGCCACTCAGGGAGTCCGCCTTCCCAAAGAGCCAGCAGGGCACACAGGCGGCCCGACGGGAGGGGTGTCTGTCTGGCAGTGACGGCTCGCCCCAGCAGGGTGAGCTCCTCTACGCAGTGGCGGCGGGCGGCCGCGGGCAGCGCGGTCCGCCGGGCCAGCAGCAGACCCTGCACCCGGCGCCGTGCCGTGCTGGGGACACCGACACTGCCTGCAGCCCCGAGCGGAGTACGCGGTCCAGCCGCGGCCGGGCGGATACCCAACCAGAGGGACGGTCGTCACCGTCATCCCGGCGTCGGCGTGCCGTGGCGTGAATACCGCACCACGAAATCGACTCTTTCATTCAGTGAACTCTTGCAGACTGGGCGGTGCTTCGAAACACGACGGCACCTTGGTGTACTGCAGCAGGAAGAAGTATCCTTACTAAACACTGTCGTCCTGGCCTCCACACTACGCTGCGGGCATCGTGGCCTTAGACGCCTCGCAGAACCCTGCGATCCCTGTCATATGGCGGTACTTCGTATTTTTTTACGTACAATGGGGCTGCGATATCACTTAGATGCTGCATGCTCCTCGAGTCCCTGGCGCGCGGGGGAGCACTGCGACTTCTGTCCTGTTGCGGCACCCCACGGTCCCATACAAGGCACAACATCGTGCAACTCAACCTGTACCGTGCCCTGAAAACCTGGGAGCACCACAAAGCTCCTGACACACTGCATGCCCCCGTCATCCCTACCGTACTGTGGCATCCTGGATCTCCCGACACAGCGATTACCCAGCTTCCCCATACACCACGGCACCCTGGCACACCGGGCAGCTCCCAGCACACGCGGCATACAGCAGCACCCCGCCGCCACCACAGGACGAGTGGAGGGCTGGGCCTCTGCTGGCGGCTCGACGGCCTCGGTCGCCGGATCAACGTTCTTATGTCAAACGGCAAGAGTGGCGGCACTTCCCAGCGGCGCAGCCGATGACTGGTGACAGACACGATAGCCCGCCCGTCTCAATAGGCGAGAGCCGCGAAAGCTCGACACTTGCACAATGGAGAAACTCCGCGCAGCGAAAAACGCTCCGAGCGACCAAAGTGAAAAAGCGAGCCGAGCGGCGGCTATCCGACAGTCACAACCGACGGCAGCGCGGCCGGGCTCGCCGCACGCGGCCGTCAGTGACGGCCGGCCCGCCGCCGCTCGCCAGGCACGGCGGCCGCATGTAGCCGTGACCCAGAGCCAGGACAGCCAGCCGCGTCGGCCGGCCGGGACGGCGCACGGCTCGGCACCGGGCTGGACCCCCGCGATCAGGCTGCTGTCATCGGGATCAAAGTGCACGGCTCCGGAGATTGCATGGCGGGCTTCCACTGAGGGCGCTGAGCGTGGATGCCTGGGATGGGCGTGACAGTGTTCTCCATCTAGACTGCTTCGGAGACAGCGGGCGCCATACTGACGACACGGTGGGACGGCCTGCACGCCATAGTCCGTCACGCGATCAACAGCCCGTTCCATTCATTCCAGGCATGAGAGCAGTTCCAGCACATGAAATCAACGCCGAGACACGACAAAATTTTTTGTACCCCAAGTCTCACCAAGACGGCCGTGCGTGACATTGAAGGAGACCGGGGGACGGCAGTCTCGTTAGCGGGCCAGGTCCGCTCCCAAAAGGGCCGGCGATGCGTCGTTTCAAGGCCAGACAACGGCCAGAATGTCACCAACCCGACCCGTATGGACCCCTCCCCTGCCGGTAGCCGGGACTCGCCCAGCCTCACCTCGGGCCGGTTCTCCTTGTTGTCGCGGTCCCGTGTCTGGCGGCCGGCGGCGGACGGCGCGGCCGGCGCCGGCGCCTTACTCGCCGCCTCCTTCGGCACGGGCGGCGGCGCGCCGCTCGGTGGCGTCTCGCCCCGGAAGAACATCTCGCGCCTGTTCTGCAGCTGGAATACAGGGCCACCGGTCAGCAGTCTGACCGGCCGAGCCAGGTGGATACAAGTGACACATTACTGCGTTTGGTTCACTTCCAGAAATGACCACGCCCTACAAACGCATGAGCATTGGAAACAGAAGCGCTGCCCGTCTGCTCACACACTCTGCTAGTGGGACAGGCTGCCAGCCCTCCCACACGGCGGCGTACCAATCTGCCGTCTGCGAACTCTCGCCACAGTGGGGCATCAACCACTCTGCCGTCTGGCAGCCGCGCCAGACGGTGGGGCAGCCGGTCGTCGCTACGAGACGGCAGGGCGCCGGCGGCCGCGGCCCGTCTCTCGGCGACACGCCCGCCGCCGCGCGCCGTAAGGCCGGCCGTGACGGGGCCGGCGTGGAGCCGGAGTCGGAGCCAGAGCTAGAGCCGGAGCTGGAGCTGGAGCTGGAGCTGGAGCTGGAGCTGGAGCTGGAGCCGGAGCCGGAGCCATAGAAAAGGCGGGAGCCGGAGCCGGAGCTAAACTGGGAGACAGAGCGGGAGCCGGAGCCGGACCCTGAGCGAACGCGAGAGCGGGAGCCGGAGCCGGAGTCGGAGCCAAAGACCGAGCGGGAGCCGGAGCTAAAGCCGGAGACAGAGCGGGAGCCGGAGCCGGAGCTAGAGCTGGATCTGATGCAGGACACAGAGCCGGAGCTGGGGCTGGAGCTGATGTAGGACACAGCCGGAGCTGGAGCCGGAGCTGATACCGGACACGGCGCCGGAGCGCGAGCCGCAGCCAGCCGATCGACCGGCCTCGCCGCTGACGGCCGAACCGGCCGTCTGACGTATGAGCGAGCAGCCCAGCCGGCCGCTCCAAGAGCCGTGGGAGTGAGACGGTGGGGGCGCACCAGCGAGACCACCGCACCGAGGCCGGACCGCCGCCGACCGCCGCCACGCCACCGGAGCTCCAGATCACCACCGCAGGCACCACTTCAGGAACGCGCCCAGGTAGATGAAGCAGATATGGGTTGGATAGAAAACTTGACAAACCGCACCATGTAGAAACATCAATCAATCAATCAATCAATCAATCAATCAATCAATCAATCAATCAATCTCTCTCTCTCTCTCTCTCTCTCTCTCTCTCTCTCTCTCTCTCTCTCTCTCTCTCTCTCTCTCTCTCTCTCTCTCTCTCTCTCTCTCTCTCTCTCTCTCTCTCTCTCTCGCTCTCTCTCGCTCTCTCTCGCTCTCTCTCGCTCTCTCTCGCTCTCTCTCGCTCTCTCTCGCTCTCTCTCGCTCTCTCTCGCTCTCTCTCGCTCTCTCTCGCTCTCTTTCGCTCTCTCTCGCTCTCTTTCGCTCTCTCTCGCTCTCTTTTGCTCTCTCTCGCTCTCTTTCGCTCTCTCTCGCTCTCTCTCTCGCTCTCTTTCGCTCTCTCTCGCTCTCTCTCGCTCTCTCTCGCTCTCTTTCGCTCTCTCTCGCTCTCTTTCGCTCTCTCTCGCTCTCTTTCGCTCTCTCTCGCTCTCTTTCGCTCTCTCTCGCTCTCTTTCGCTCTCTCTCGCTCTCTCTCGCTCTCTTTCGCACTCTCTCTCGCTCTCTTTCGCTCTCTCTCTCGCTCTCTTTCGCTCTTTCGCTCTCTCTCGCTCTCTTTCGCTCCCTTTCGCTCTCTCTCGCTCTCTTTCGCTCTCTCTCGCTCTCTTTCGCTCTCTCTCTCGCTCTCTTTCGCTCTCTCTCTCGCTCTCTTCGCTCTCTCTCTCTCTCCTCCCTCTCGCTCTCTTTCGCTCTCTCTCTCTCGCTCTCTTTCGCTCTCTCTCGCTCTCTTTCGCTCTCTCTCTCTCGCTCTTTCGCTCTCTCTTTCGCTCTCTTTCGCTCTCTCTCTCTCTCGCTCTCTTTCGCTCTCTCTCTCTCGCTCTCTTTCGCTCTCTCTCTCGCTCTCTTTCGCTCTCTCTCTCTCGCTCTCTTTCGCTCTCTCTCTCGCTCTCTTTCGCTCTCTCTCTCTCGCTCTCTTTCGCTCTCTCTCGCTCTCTCTCTCGCTCTCTTTCGCTCTCTCTCTCGCTCTCTTTCGCTCTCTCTCTCGCTCTCTTTCGCTCTCTCTCTCTCGCTCTCTTTCGCTCTCTCTCACTCTCTTTCGCTCTCTCTCTCGCTCCCTTTCGCTCTCTCTCGCTCCCTTTCGCTCTCTCTCGCTCTCTTTCGCTCTCTCTCGCTCTCTCTCTCTCTTTCGCTCTTTCGCTCTTTCTCTCTCTTTCGCTCTTTCTCTCTCTTTCGCTCCTTCTCTCTCTTTCTTTCTTTCGCTCTTTCTCTCTCTTTCGCTCTTTCTCTCTCTCTCTCTCTCTCTTTCGCTCTTTCTCTCTCTCTCTCTCTTTCGCTCTTTCTCTCTCTCTCTCTCTTTCGCTCTTTCTCTCTCTTTCGCTCTTCCTCTTTCTTTCGCTCTTTCTCTTTCGCTCTTTCTCTCTCGCGCACGCTCTCTCTTTCGCTCTTTCTCTCTCGCGCTCTCTCTCTCTCGCACTCTCTCGCACATTCTCTCGCACTCTCTCTCGCGCTCTCTTTTTCTCGCGCTCTCTCGCTCTCTCCCTGTCCCCCATCCAATGAGTAGAGCAGGATAATTCTCCTTCGACTGCATTGTCTGGCAATTTGGCGAGTCTTTGGGCTAAGCCCACCAATATTTTAGGCTGGATACGCCTTTGCTTCTGCGGCCGCTCCATATGAACCACTGTAACAGAACATACGCCAAGGTGAATGCATGCCTAGAAGCAGTGAGAGCTTCGGTCCCATTCAAACACTATCTTTACCGCACCATCGCCGCGGGGGCCAAGAGAATACATACAACTATCGTGAAGGATGCCTTATCAACCATTCGTCGCGGTTATCACACGGATCAGTGGAGAGCTTCTAGGCCATATGGGCACCAATTTTAATCGCCCCAAAACGTCAATAAACCTGACAACAGCAAAACTACGTGTTGACAACGTTTTTGCAGGACATTTTGGCAATCAGCGCCCGGAAACTGTCAATGCCTTTACGCAAATACCAGCGCGTCAATACCAGCCCTACACTTTCCCAGCCCTAGCTTGGCAGGACCGCTGCGGGACGGAGGCATATCATTTAAGCATAATTAAAAACTGCGTCATTTGCGACAAGCTTTGCTTAACCCTGGCTGCCCTCATCGGCACACAAGAGGAGAAAACCCATCACGGTAAAAAGCAAAACACGGTTTAAAACACCAAAGCAGAGCATCCTTCACCGACCAACTGGACCTACCGAGCGGATATTGCCAGAGGCGTTTTGAGGGTGATGCCCTCATTGTGGCCGGGTCATGCGCCAGCACAAAGGTGCCCCTTCTGCGATGGTATCGGCCCGGTGCCGGTGACGCCAGCACAGTCACAGTAAACAGAGCGGAGCGGGCCGGCGCCGCGCAGCGATCGCCAGACACTGAGCGGCGTCAGAGCCGGGACCGGCGCACGGCTTCGTGTCCGACACCGGCGGCATGGCCGGCCGTCGCCGGACGCAGGTGATAGGTGACCAAGGTCGGACTGCCGCCGGCACGTGACCACTGCGGGTGGAGGCTGACGGCCGGCCACTTTCGGACACAGAGGATGCGTGGCCAGGGTCGGACCGTCGCCGGCACGTGCCCACTGCGGGGTTGAGAGTCGGCAGACAGCTGCGGTCGGGCGGAGGACGGCAGCCGTCCGATGTCGGCCGGTCGGACCAGCTGACCGTGTATCGTCATTTCTCCACTGACAGCTCGTCAGCGGCGAGCCCGCCACTCCCAGCCGCCGAGTTCGCCGAACGCCTCCGACGCTGGGAGGCCTCCTAGGTCCAGACGGCTGCACTACCGCGCCGGTCCGCAGGCGGGCAGCGGTCGACGGGGGTCGTAAGCGACACAAATGTGCCCCGGGGGAGAGCCATCCTAGACTGAATCCACACCGTCAGCGAACCTCCCAACTGCGCTCTGTGGGCCAACCTCCTCCCCAACTGGCCCGCATGAACGCCGCAGCCTCAGTAGCCGGAATGATCCGAGGATCGGGGGCACCACCCCCACCAGCGCCGGCGCCTGGAAGAGTGCCGAGCTGAGCAGCCAGCCCGACGCCGCCCGCAGAGTGGCTGGGACGACTTTCCGGTACACCAAACGACGCCGCCACTGGTCTGGACCGGAATCGCGGCTTCATGTCGGACACCACAAGCCGGCTGCGGCGCGCCCGGCGGCCAATTTAATCTCAATTACGGCACAAGTGGAGCAAAGCACCGATGAGTGGGGGTGACTCCCGAGGGGAACAGGTTTCCACTATTACGCGCGGCGGCCGCGATCAGCACGTCAATCGAAGCAGCGCTACACGGCAGCGTCTGAGCTGGCCGTTCTCACAAATGACGGCCACGGGGTGCTACGGCGAGCGAAGCGCTCCCCTTTCCAGACTGCGATCGTTGACTACCTCGCCGATGGCCGCTTGCTGGCACACATTCAGCGGAACGAGTCCTCTGTGCAGCGACAAATGTGGACGGCGGCCGAGCAGGCAGCGACGCACGGCCACAGTCAACCGCCACCCCGCTCCGTCCTGCGTCGTGCAGAGCCCGGCACCATGGCAATAGTCGCCGTGTGCGGCCGTGTTGGACCGTGTGATGACAGCTAGGTTTCTGACAATCACTACCGCGCCAGCTTCCCGGCGTGTGCCGCGGTCTCCGTCTCCGCCAGCCGGGCGACGCGCGCCACCGCCGATCCCGCCGTGGCCATCAGCAAACAAGCGGTGATACGCGGCGCGCGGCGTCCGTTGCAGCCGGCACGGTGCCGCCGGCGGCACACAAGCCTAGCCACGGCCGCCGGCGCGCCGCTACAGCGGCTGGGCCACGCCGGGACCGCGCGGCTCCTGCCGGCGGCGGACCGGCCAGGATCGCGTGCCGGCGCCGGCGCCGAGTGAGGCCCGGCCATCACAGCAGCGCCGGGTCAGATGAGCCGCCGTCGCCCCCTGACCTCGGGGGCACGTCAGAGCAGCGGCTACAGTCCGGCCGCCCCTCTCCCGATGGCTGTCAGTCCGCCCAGTCCTCTCCTAGCCACTCCATCCCGCTGCTCACGACCACACCTCTCCCAGCACGGTCCTTTTCGCCAGTCACGCCGTGGATGGACGTTGCTGGGACTGGGAGCGCGCCGCGGGGCCGTTCCGCCGCTCCCGAGCGCCACCGACTGCCCCCTATGCGGGGTGTGTCACGTGTCGACGGCCATGAGCTAAGACGGCCGCCAGCCAGGACCCAGGAGAGCGTAAAGACCGCGGACGGCCATGTCCGCCCACACATTCGTGCCGGCGCTTGGACGAAAAGCCTCTGGAGTGTTAGCGGGCGAGCGTTACATTCCGAGCACGAATCGCGCAGCCGCCGACCACAAGCTGCGAGTCAGAGATGCCGTTCGGAATCGCGAGAGGAGTCACGCCGCAAAACGCGACCGACCAGCCGCGCGGCACGTCGCGGGGCGAGCCGCCAAATTTGCAATTCCATCTGGCGCCGCAAAAACTGGTCGACGAAAAGCGATTCTCGGCCGCCGGGGCCCGGCAAAAACCCGGCGATTGGCAGCCGACGGCGCCGCGCGCTATCGCGCTGTAAACATTGCAGAAACGACGCCGTCACTGACACGGCTATGCGACAGCTCGGGCGTGGCCCGCGTCTCGGGCGGTGAGTCCCAGCAAGCGATAACGGCTCGCACAGCCGCTCCGGTGGAGCGCCCCGGCGGACGGAGGACGGCGCCGGCACCGGGAGCTCCGCCGCTGCCGTGCAGCACCACGCGCGCGTCACCGCTGACTCTGGTGACGCCTGCGTTCTGCGTCCCGGGGCCTGCGTCCGGGTGGGGTCCGGGGCCCGCGTCTGGGGCCGGTCGGTCGCCGGGCCGAGCGACGGGCTGGAGGCAGCGGTGGCGGCGGCGGCGGCGGGGGTCGGCGGTGCGCCCAGCCCCAGCCGTGCAGAAGGGCGTCGAGCCAGCGGCCGGGTGGGCCCGGTACCGGTGCCGACTGGCTGGCTCCGTTGAGGTGCGCCACACCCCTCCGGCCCCGAGACAGCCCTGACGCGACGACGGTGGCGGTCGATCAGCTCGCGTCTCGTATGGGAGGGAGGTACGGCGCCCCGCGGACGCGGTATCGAACCCACTGCATCGCGGCGTGACCGCTGACCTGGCGCGAAGCGGCTGCATAAGTCGCGCGGCATTCTCTCCTCTAAAGCCATGCGCGCTACCCCGGAGGTCTGGACATGCTGGCAAATTGCCAAGGGTTGCCTTGAGAGCACATAAGGGTGCTGAGCTCAGACCTTCGGAGCTATTGAGGTGGTCCGCTCGTCTTTCCGGAAGCCTGATGAGAATCCAGCTCATGGGTGGAATCAGTCATAAATGGACAACATTTTCGCTCTGTACATGCGAGGATAGCTGATGCATCTGCTCCTGACTTACAGACATAACATTTGTCGTGATCCGTTCAACATCTTTGCCTGGAATTCCTGTTCAGTTTCAACATGGGCCTGTTAGCGCACGGCACACACCCCATATATATATATATATATATATATATATATATATATATATATATATATATATATATATATATATACAGTGTTACGTTATACCACCGTTACGGTGCGATATTCATATATATATATATATATATATATATATATATATATATATATATATATATATATACATATATATATATACATATATATACATATATACATATATATATATATATATATATATATATATATATATATATAGTGTTACGTTATACCACCGTTACGGTGCGATATTCATAGTGCCATAACACTACGGTGCAGTGAGAGCGAGGCCCTATGGCATGAATGGACACGTTTGACGCTGTTCGGCATGGTTTGCGTTCTCGTTTTTTGTACTACGCCGTTGCGGCTGGAGGCATGGCTCTGAGAATAGAAGCACTCCTTTCGTTCCAGAAAGCATACAATTTGAAAAGCCTTTCGCGGGCCCGATTCCTTTACCTTGATATCATTTCCAAAGGCACCGATACCCTCAATATATTTAAAGCAAACGTAGGAATGTTCGCTGCGTTCATCATGCACCAGGAATGGCACTTTTACGCCCTGGATGCGTGACCAGGCCCAAAATAGATCATAATTTGTGGCTACAACAAGTCGTTTGTTCGGACAACATGCTCGCACTGAAAATTCCTTTCAAATGTCGCCACATCACGACAGCCGGCCGGTTCTGGTGACAGTTTTCCTCGTGCGGTCATCACCAGAGGACATGCAGAGCACCACCGTGCCCACCCTTCCTACACTTGCTAATTAATCAGGCCATATGAGCGGCGCCACCACGGGTGCAGCTGACGACGGGCTGCCACTCCCCCTCCTCCTACTTGCACCGCTAATTGGCAGCAGCATGCCAGCCCAGCTCGCGCAGTGGGCCATGACGCCTGCTACGTGCCCAGCATCGCCCAGCAGCACACCTGCGCGGGACGTCAATCGGCTCATCAGACACCGCCATCGCCGGCTTATCCTGAGCATTGAGTTCTCCGCACAAGTCAGGTGGCTATCTGCCAGAGCATCAGCCTGCGGCCGGATGTCTGATGCCCAGGTGAGGGCTCGTGGAGCGGACGCGGCTGAACGCCCCCAGCGCGGCCTCACGGCTCCACCGCGGCCGGCCGGGCGCGGCCAGCTCCCCTCTCTGCAGCGTCTAGTCTCTCCCCACGAACCGGCGCCGGATCGCGTGCCGCGCCAGCCACCGGCGCCGCCCTAGAGCCCATTCATCCACCGCGCGGCACATACGGCCGGTGGCACCGGGACATATGGGCGTCTGCCTGTAACGCAGCTGGCGCAGTCGGCATCCGCCGCTCTGAACCCACCGTCGGGCCGGTGACCGATAAACGGCCGCATCGCCTGCTTCCCGATCACTCGCCCGGCGCGAGATGGCCGCGAGGCCGTACCTGGTGGCCCGCGGCGGCCCGATCCCCTCCGTCCAACCGGTCGACACCGCAGACGCCGCCATGGCCACCTATGCAAATCAGCACGGCTGTATATGCAGGGCGAATCTCGGCCATCTGCCCGGCAGCAGGGCGCCTTCCGAGGCCTGCCACGTCGCGGTTACGGTAACCGAATAGGCTCACATCAAGCGGCTGCTTCAGATCCAGATTGGGCCCAGTGAGCCTGGACGCAGCAGCACCAACGCAGCACCGAAGCGGGGTGGGGTGTGACCGTCAGGCGTGGGACCTACCTGGCCGCCGGCAGACGGCGGCGGCGGCGGCGGCGCCGTCTCGGCACCGGGTGCCGGCGTAGCGAGCGCGTGCTTGCTGTGGTAGTGGGCGCGCAACACGTGCGGCAGCTGGCCCGCGTCGGGGCCGAGTAGCACCTCACACTGGCGACACTGGGCCGACATGGCCAGCCGGCCGGCCGGGCGGCGGCGGCGCGGCCGCGGCCGTTTCGCACCAGCTGCTGTCCCGACGGCCGGCGATGCGCGCACCACCGGCACCGGGCAGCGCACGGCGCACCCCGCCACCCCAGGCGCACCCTCGTCGGACCGTCCGAGCCGTCACACACGCGGCCGCGGCGGCCGACTGGCGTCTGCAAGGCGGCCGGCGGTGCTCCGGCCCCCCTCCCTCCCTCCCGGCCGGCCGGCCCACCGCACCTGACCACCCGACCGGTTCGGCCCGGATCAGCCGCCACCGACCGTCAGGGCGGCGGCGCAGCACGGCCAGGGCGTGGGCGGAACCCTGGACAGTCTCGTGCAGGGGCCGCGGCGCAGCTCGGCCTCAGCATCGGCGCGAAGGGCCAAAGCCCAACGGGGAAACGGCCGCGTTCGCCGCCACTGAGTGACGATCACCGGCCGATGTCGTTAGCTTAGGGTGGCAGTCGATGCACCAAACGTCCAATGCCACCGACCATGGCACACCAGCTTGCATTAGTGCCTGATTGATGTTGAGCAGCCCCCAGTCTTATCAACCAACGAGCATCTGAGGGGGGGGTGGAAGGGGGGGGGCGGAAGGGGGGGGGGTCAATGTATCTCTCCAGGTTCGTGCGAGAACTCTCACCGTTCCAAGGTTAACCCACCAAAGTCCGTACTCCCCAAATGGTCGATTCGATATGCCCTAGAAGTAACACTGTCTATGACGGATCAGATCACAGAGTCGTGACGTCAGCAGTAATGACATGTACGGCAGTGTTTGCTCCTGCAGGCAGCACTCGTCTGCTACATGTTTTATTTTGGACCTGTTCAATGTAGTTTAACGAAAGGTTTGAGGTTTGACTGCGCGCCACTCAGGTTCAGCAGCGCTTAACAACGTCACGTCAGTTCAGGAACGGTGGTCTTGTGACGTCAGTTATAAGTGTCCAACCAAACAGACTGGTGACGCCGATCTACGCTTTTATGCCAGCATAACCAACAAAAGAGAATGTTTCACATTTGAAGATGTGACAAGCAAGTCAACATCACACCTAGCAAATAAGCAGGCACCAGGTATGACGAAATAAGCTCAATGCATATATTGGCCTACTTCTGAGTGGAAAACACTGCTCGAGATAACACAATTTTTTCGTTTAGTAAATATGATCTTCAACTAGTCACTGTGTGATTATGTCATCGTACCTTACACAACATTTATTGAGCTAATTCACGGCCCTTATACCTGGAAATCGTGCTCAGGAACGCCAGCTAAAAACGACTTGACAGTCGTATTGTTCATAGTCTTGATCACCGCATGGCTAATGTAATGACAGGAGCTTGACGACGTTATCATGGCGTCATGGATGCCTGGATAGCCTTTAAATGGTCTCCCCGAAATGGTCTGTTCATCTTCGCGGGTGTGTAGCTCAGAAATTAGATGGGTTTAGTTCTTAAGAAGGTACGACTGTGAACTGCACCGGATGATCGTCAAGATGACAATCTCAGTTCAAAATCCCATAGAAATGAGGAACACTCCCTTAAATGGTGGCGATGCGAACTGTTTTGCACGTCCTGTGACGTCACCGGCGACGTGACAGATGTCAGCGAGACTTTTCATGGTCTCTGGGTAGCAATGGGGAGGATTGCCTTTTGAATCCGTTGCGATCCGAACATCGGATCACGATATGGGGGAGGGAAATTTCCACCCCGCTCAGGCGGCGACTGTGGCGAGCTGCCCCAGACAATATTATGTAAGTAGCTGGGTGCACGCGCAGCGCACCGCCAGTTTAACCCACGACTCGGTTTTGTTTTGCGTGCCCTGGCTTCATGCTTGACCCTGGCCCAGACGTCGGCCTCATTTGAATAAATGGCATGCTGATTACGTGACCACCAGCAGTCCCGCACCATAACCACCAAGGCATTACAACAGTACGACCTAGCCTGACAACGCATGCTCCGCTGTACAAAACAGCTGCTCTTCGAGACTGTGAATTATCGAGCAGCCGGTATCACATCCGTCCGCTAGCATAACACAAAATACTGCGACTGGATGCTGGAAGGCTTTTGCCCAGTGAAGTTGCATCCATGCGTCGACTTTGTGAATCAGGGTTTAGTCGCTATTGAGAAGACCCAGAAAAGACTGGATACTGCAGACGCTGGCGGGGATCCTCACGCAGCGGGCTATTTGAAGAGGAATAGTCCCGCGGGAGAAGCCCACCGCTCTTCCGCCTTACCGCTCCTACATGGGCAAACGATTGTTGGAGGGCAAATTTAATCTCGTGAAAGCACAAGTGTGGTTCCCCGCAGTGACTCAGATTAGCACTGTGGCCGCACTCGGCAGGCGAGAACGGACGAGGGCGGAGGGCCAAAGATTACCGGGAGGCTCTCACCAGCGGCCGCCGTAAGCGTCCGCTGGTCAGGAGCCGGCCCGCACGCCCGATGCTCGCCGCAGTGGCTGCCCGGCCGGCCGGACAGATCAGGCCGCACAGATCAGGTCATGGCGACGCCGGCGCTCGCCGCAGTCGCTGCCCGACCGGCCGGACAGATCAGGCGGCACAGATCAGGCGGGACAGATCATGCGGCTATGGCGACGCCGGCGGCCCGATCGGGGGTAGTCGTGCGATCGCCGTAAATCGATCGCGATCGCATCGGTCACGCCCGGCCGACCACAAAGGGCCGGAAGCCGCCGATTCGGAGCGTTTACACCGCGCCGATGCCGCCGCACGGCCCGTGACCGGAACAATATCGCCGCGTGGCGCCGGCGGCGGCAAGCGGAGCCTGGCGGCGGTCAACAGGAGCCAATCAGGAGGCGCCGCCACGGCCGACCTCGGGTCAGCCTGCCGGCTGGTGGTCTGTGCTCTCGGTGCCGTCAGAGAGTCGGCGGACACCGTCAGAGCCGTCGTCGGTCACCAGACGTGCACGATCGCCGCGTACCACACACCGGCGTTGGTTGTACAGGGAGCGACGAGGCCGACTGGAGTCCTCCCTTCAGACATGACGGCGAGAGGCGACGCCCGAATAGGTGACGAACAGGTGAGGGTGACGCACAGGTCGCAAGTTCGGCCTGTCCCCAGCGGCGTACCAGACCCACGGTCGGCGAAAGCAAGATTAGGTCGCGCGGAAGTCGACGCCAACCATGATACGCGACAAGCAATGGCAAATCTGGCTACGGCATGCCAGCAGAACTGTTCACCCGACCCGCGTGACGTGGGAGGGCGCAAACACACGCCAGAAGGAGCCGTGGCCGTTTGCATAACAGTATGGGTTTTTGCAGGTGCGTGGTAAGAACTAAGATACGGAGCCCAGACAGCGTGTTAAGACAAGCCGTATGAGTTTTGCTGCCATAGGCTGGTAAATATTAACTTCACACACGCACGCACGCACGCACGCACGCACGCACCCACACACACCCACACTCACACCCACACCCACACCCACACCCACACACACACACGCATTATCTCGAACCGTCTCATGCAGTAAATATTTGCGCCCGACCCGGTGGCCCGGCCGCCGCCGTAAGCGCCGGTCGGGCCGCCGTGTTGGGCCGGGGTAGGGCGTCACCGCGGACGGGGCGCGACTGGCACCTCTCGGTGGTCCGGCGGCGGGGCACGTCAGCTGCGCCGGGGCACAGACGGCGAGCACGCGCCATGCGCGCCGCCGCCACAGGGGAGGCAGAAATAGCCGCCGGCTCGGCGCCCGGCAGACCGACGATGGGGTGTGACGACATGCTCTCAGAAGAGACCCCGCACGGTGGGGACGATAGCAGACGGTGAAACACCTTTGAAGATTTACGGACCAGTAAAAACAACAGGAAATAATGGCACACTTTCGCAGGAGCCCTCTTTATCAGCCAGACTAACCAGAGGGGCGCAAATAACCAATGCAGCTGTCGCGCCTCCTCAAAACTTAATAATGAGCTAACTGGAATAACCAGAGACACGCCTGAAGAGGAGACCCCGACCCGTGGTACGGACAGAACGTGGCCACACTCCCTCAGAGAGCTCCGCTGGTGGGACGACAGCAGGCTTCCACACTTTAAGCCAATCCGTCTGAGTAAGAAGCGCTGCCTCCATCGCACGCGCGCTGTTACCGGTACGGCAGAGACGACCTAGACCGGCCATAGGCAGCCAGCGCCGCTCGGCGTCACCCCCAGCTGCGAGCGGCGGCTGGCCGGCAGGCCGGTCCGGGCCGGGCCGGTCCGTGCCGGTACGTGCCGGTCCGGGTCGGTCCGGTCCGGCCCGGCCTGCGTCGTCGATCCTGGACCGCACCACCCAAGCGGCACAATCAGCACCGACCCGCGGCCGGCACGCCACCGACCGGCCGCACACGGCGGCCAACGCCAGACGGACGTGGCCGCCGAGCCTGCTGCGGACGGTCGCCGGCGGGTGCGGGCTGGGCAAACGCCGCCGCCGCAGCGACATCAGACGGGAGAGCTACGATTAGAGCCCGGATCAGAACTCCGATGAGGCGCGCGCTACGGAGGGAGAGTCTCGCCGCCGGAGGCACGGCCACACGGTGTGTGCCACAGTCGGACGTCGCGGAAGAGGTCGCGGGGCGACACCCACCGCCGCCGTAACATGACAGAAGCCATGGCTCGACGCCACAACTCGCACTGGACAGAAGCCATACACAAACAACCACGACTCGCCTCAGACTAAAGCCATACACCGACGCCCGCAACTCACGCTAGACTGGGCCCACATAACGCCGCTCATAACGCTTGCTGGCCGCACGGTCCAACGCGAAGACCTTACACTTTAGGGAGTCTACGACACATGCGGACGCGGCGCCTACGAGCCGTGCACACGTTAAACGGCCGGCGAGCACATCGAAAAAGGTGGTAGGGGCTCGGCGTCGCCACCGCCTGCCGGCAGGGGACGGCGCTCCTCATCCGGCAGGGGCGGGCAGCGGCCCGTCGCAATCGACCCCATAGGACTTACGCCGGCGGGGGACGGCTCCATCACGTCGGACACGTCGCCGACGCCGTTCAGATCGGCGGACTCGGACGCGTACAGCTTGTGCCGGTGCGCGAGCCGGTCCAGGCTGGCCAGTCGGTAGGTGGGCCCTGCGGCCGCCGTCGGCCGGTCGGCGGCCGAGAAGCTGGAGCCGCCGTAGCGCGGCAAGCCCGGCAGCCGGCGGCCGCCCTCAGCCAGCTCGACGCGCCGTGACCGACGCTCGCCGCCCTCCTCGCCGCGGAACGTCGAGAACGTCGACTTGTAGGTGGCCGGCGCGGCCGCCTGGCCGCCCTCCTCACTCATGGCGCCGGGACGAGCGTGGCTGGCGCGCGCGCACACACACACGGACGAGGGCGGCGCGCGCGGCAGACGGCGCACCGACGACCCGGGCCGCGGTCGGCTCCCCACTGGGCCGGCTGCCAGGGGGTGCGGGACGCCGCATCGATCCGACCGAAGCGCCGCTGACGCCTGGCGGCCGAGTCGCGAACTAGCAGCACCCGGACGTCCGTCTTTAGCCCGCCGGCGGTTGCCGGGGTGCCAGACCGGATGCCAAAGGCGGGATGACGCTACAGACCGGACGTCAAAGGCGGGATCACGCTACTTTGCGCCGGTCGCCACTTCACGTCACATCACGAGCTGGAAGCGCCTTACTGATGGTTCGCAATGCCCTCGATTGCGCGTGCCGAAATGGTCTAAAAACTTCTCAGACAGATACCGGCGAGTGTCAATTCAAACATGACTCTCAAGGAATTTAAGTAATCGTTCAACGCAAACAAATCTTTAATATCAGTTGAGTCAGCTTCACACGGTGTGAAGTCACACATACGTTCACCCGGAAAGACCTTCGCCATATCGGTGCATTTTAGCTCCAGCGCAGCCCGTGCTTTAAGCCTCTTCTGTCTAGCCACGACTCTGATGCCATGAGTGTACTTTGGACCACGGCGCAATGGCGCAACCGGCGCCATGGCCCATTGTAGACCGGTTATCAGTACAGCCCGACTATAATGGCAACCATGCCGGAACTGTCAGCACATCCCTACTGGTAGGCGCCACACCACAGGCATACAAACCGGAACGTTTTATTACTTCTCATGTTGCGACAGAGGCACGGACTGGCTACACGCGTTGCTCCCACCACTTCGCGTAACATAATTCGCCGGTACAAAGCAATTAAGATGTTGCACATTTAAAGAGCCGCTGGAACAGAGCATGCAATGTGTTACACTAGCTGTGCCGGCTGGCTGGGTCCACGGCGCCTCGCCCGGTGACGCCGGACGAGCAAGCGAGGCCAGCGAGGCCAGCGAGGCCGCCAGGCCGAATTCAGCAAAAGCCGAACAGGTGGGGGGGGGGGGGGCAAAAGGGGTGGTTCCCCTCCCCATCCATGTGTAGCCCGAAGGGCGGCGAAAGGTGTCTCCTGCAGGTACTCGAACGAGGCCTCAACTTGTATGTCAGATATATCTTGCCTGAGAGTGAATTCAGCAATGACGAACGACATTTATGCGAGATTTGCATGAGAATCTATGGCCCTTGGATTAGCTAACGGCTCCTTCCCAGCCTGAAATGGGGCTCTTGTGTACAAAGAGCGGCTATGTCTGAAAAGAATGACTTTGGGACTCTCACCAAAAACGTGGGGTCTGTCTAACAAGCTTTCTCCCTGCTCTCCTTCGGCGAAATCCGGGCCACGGGTCTGTACTGAATGGTGTCTTCTAAATGACACCATTTCCTCCACCCCATCAATATGCCATATCCTACAGGGCTGAACATTTCGCTCGTGGTGCGTGGACTGAGGCCACAGCTGGGGGGCTGACAAAGAGCCTTTGAAAAGGCACCTGAAAAATGACACGCATTTTGAACGCATAGCATACGCATCTACCTATGGCTCGTTCAAACATCCTCAAGCAAAACAGCTACAGGGCTAATATTCGTGATGATTGTTGGCATTAAGAGATGCCGAGTTCCTTCACTTCACTATACGCATATCAGTCCGAGTGAGCTTTGTGTTTTTTAACCTTTTTTTAGTCTATCCAAACCTTTTCAACGAATAGATTTGTGGGACCAAGCTAATGCTGAGCAGGGCTTGTCGCGTCAGCCCTGATCCCTATCATCAGATCGCGCAACTCCAAGACAGCAGCAGAATTTTGTGGCGAAAGTTCAACGTGCCGCAATGCTCGGGACCGTCCGTTCCGCCCTCTGACTTCAACCTTTATCGGGGCCGCTGCCACCGGCTACAGGCCATACCTGTCAAGGCCAAATAGCGAACGCCTAGAGCGACTCGAACTCACTCCGCCACGGGTGGGTGAATCGGGAGGCAGGCGCTCTAACCAACTGAGCCATCGGACGGGGACGATATTCGATTAAATTAGTCAAATTAGATAAATTGTCAACACAATTAGATTGGTTCGATAAATGAATGAAATAATGCAACTATCAAAACAATTCATTGACTGCTACAAACCACTGGCACTTTAACATCAACTGACCAAAAGCCTAGCCTAGCTGTTATTAAGACTTGTCCTCAACCAAAGCAGATGGAAATAAACAAGAAAATGCCGGTAAGCTTTCGCAGATTTTCACTCACCATTCATAGATTCGACGCACCTTGGGGCGAAAAGTCCGTTTGCCCACTGAGATGACATTATCACTGACTATATCACCCAAGTGTTTGGTCGCGAGCGTTATTACGTGGTGGTTGGCGGCCAAGGTCCCGTATTAACTTGTGGATATGGGCTGTAATTATCAACGGAAGCCGCTAGACTCCTTCCCAAGAGGAACGAAGCGAAGGGGCAACACCAGAACAAATCGCGTCTTGTCCGACACCTGAATGGCCACAGGGCCACGTCTATAAAATGATGAACGGCTTCTCTGTCACAACCCTTTTTCCATTTTCACGGTAGATGTGTCAATCCTTTAATCGAACCCTACAGTGACCATGATTAGAAAGTGAAAACATCGGTGTGGCAAAAAGTGTAAACTAGTTCATGAACTGGTCCCAAGTTTACGCTCGCCGCGGTTTTCACAGCAAAGCGAAGCAGCCAACGCAGCTGACACCGACCGCGTGACCGCGCCACCGCGACACACACTGCACTGGCCGACACACGGTCGACGGTGAGCCCGGCCGGCTGGCTGAGCGCGCGCGCCGTCCCCGCGACATGTGACACGCCCACCAGTCTGCGACAGCCGCGACCTTCGGCGGCGCGCCGTTCATCGGTAGGCGGTCCCGATCCCACGTGACACGGCCCGCCGTTCATCGGTAGGCGATCCCGATCCAACCTGACACGGCCCGGCTCACCAGCGGCCGGGAGCAACTCCGCTCGACACGGCGAGCCACCAGAGACCGCCGGACACCAGGCTCCCGGACAGTCGTCCCCGGCTCACCGGACACCAGGTTTCCCGGACAGCCGCCGGCTCACCGGACATCAGGCTCCCCGGATAGTCGTCTGCGGCTCACTGGACACCAGGTTTCCCGGACAGCCGCCGGCTCACCGGACACCAGGCTCCCCAGACAGTCGTGCGCGGCGCACAGAACACCAGGCTCTCCGGACAGTCGTACGCGGCACACAGGACACCAGGCTCTCCGGACAGCCGCCGCCGGCTCATCGGACGCCAGGCTCCCCGGACAGTCGTACGCGGCACACAGGACACCAGGCTCTCCGGACAGCCGCCGCCGGCTCACTGGACACCAGGTTTCTAGGACAGCCGCCGGCTCACCGGACACCAGGCTCTCCGGACAGTCGCCACCGGCTCACGGGACACCAGGCCGCCGGGACAGTCGTCCACGGCTCACCGGACACCAGGCCTCCCGGCCAGCCGCCGCCGGTTCACCGGGCGCTGGGCTCCCCGGACAGCCGTCCCTGGCTCACCGAACACCAGGCTCCCCAGCCAGCCGTCCCCGGCCCACCGGACACCAGGCTCCCCGGCTTCCCGAGACGTGTCCCCGGCCCGCACTGTGGTGGCCCGATCAGGCTCCCGCCGCTGCTGAGGCTGGCCACGCCGGGTAGACAGCGCTCGTCATGACTCGTCAGGCTGTCACGATCCGTGTTTCCTTTCCGTGCACTTGCACGAAATGTTTCATACTGGGAACGAGCGCTCCAGCAGCTGACGCATTACCTGGCACTGAAATGCCAGCGGTGCCATTCCAGACCTCGAGCGACACGCCGCCGATTCACGCTCGGTCTGAATGCAGCCAACAATGTCAGGAAACGTCTTCAGGCGCCCTGGACTCCGGGGCGCCTGAAGGCGTGCCCAGGAGTCCGGATTCGAGCCGCATCACGCTGCAGCAGACTGCGAGAACTCTACCCTCAGGTACGTCGCGAAGGAAAATCCAGCCGTGCATATCGGGGCTGATCGCATGCCTCACGTGCGTGGTGACTTCAACGTCCAAAAGCGTAAAAGGAACGCACCATTCGCTCCACGCCACGATATCGCGCATTGCGAACTAAGCTGTCGCCATGACGAAACGGCTGTCAGTAAGCCGCGCTGCCACAGGGGGTCCGGGCAGGCCGCGGCGCTTCGATTGCAGCGCGAGAGCCAGCGCTGTCTCGAAGCGAAACATGCCGACTGTCGATGCCCGCGCGTCGGCCACTGTTGCGAAACAGCAGGCGAAAGAACTGGTTGTTTGAGTCGCGTTGCCTCTGCACCAGGGAACAAAAATGGCTGACAAGACGGGTGATGCACCGCGAGACGGCGGCGCCGGTGCGTCGGCCGCCACCGGCTCCGCGTGCCTGTCCCGGAGACCGACAGCTACAGACGCCGTTACGGCGCCGCCAGGTGTCGGCCGGCCGGCGGGAACGGCGGCCGGCCGCGAGTGAAAAGGGCGAGCGGGCCCGCCGGGCCGCCGCTGGACTCGGCCACGGGCGCGCGGCGCCATCGGAGGACCGCGCCGCGACGACGTCGCTATCCGCATGCCGGCGTCCGACAGCCGGTCAGCCGACCTATTCGCCTGTAAAACCGCGCAGCACGACTCCCCGAGCGGCGTCAGCCGCCCAGGGAACAACATCAGCGAACCGCAGGGGGCGACCAACACCACGCCACCCCCGGCCTGACGACCATCTGTCGCAGCGTCAGCACACCTGTGCCGATCAGCACCCGTCTTCAGAGCCCATTGTGCCGTCTCACGCGCTGCGCGGGGAGGGGGGGGGGCGCCGCACCGCCCGGGTCGGTCGGCTCCCCGGCGCGCAGATCCCGGCGGTCGAACGGCTTCGACGTAACACCAGACCCGGCCGGCCCGTGCGACCGATCACGTAAAAACGCTCACACCACCGCGCGCCACTGGAGCGAAAAACGAACGATCACCGCGAGCCGGACGTGTCTCCCCACGCGGACACGAGCGCGGCACGTGAGTAAGCCCCAGCCCCGGCCGGGCCGTCAAGGCACGGTCGACCGCCACTGGCCGGCGGCCGGGCGGCGACCACGGGCCGCTGGCCACGATCGGTCTGTCGGCCGGCCGCGGCGAGACGGCGCAATAGCCGATGGCCGACGTGACGCCGACCGGCCCGATTTGCTCCACTCTCGCCCGGCGGCCGGGAAAGGCGGCGCCAGGCGCTCTGCGGTCAGTCGCAGCCGACAGACGGGCCGCCGCCCGCGGCGTCGGCAGTCGGCCGGCCCCGGGCCGGTCACGTGAACGCCGCGCTCGGACGCCGGGTTCTCCAGCGGACGCCGGCTGCCGATCGCGCGCCTTTCTCGTAAATAACAGCAAAAACGAGCGGCACCGGCACGAGATGACCCGGCGAGCCGTGTGCGCGCGCGCGCGCGCGCGCGCCGGGAACACGCCACAAGGCCGCACGCGATGCCGAATCGCAGCATCCACCTCACGGCGCACGCGACAAGAAAGGCGCGGTCCGGCGGCGAAACCGCAGCGCGGTCGCAGTCGGTGGCGAGCGCGCGCGACCGACCGGCGGTGGCGGCACCCGAGCGCCACTCCACTTACCGTGGTGACGGCGCCGTTGGCGGTGACCGGTCTGCTGAGCTCGGCCGTCGGCGCGGCTGGCGGCGCGGCGTCCACGTCGATCGACACGACGACCAGGTCACGGGCGGCGGGCGGGTCACGGAGAGCCATGGCGGGCGGTGGCGGCGGCAGCGGCGGGTGGAACCGGGGGACAGACGAGGCGGACGGCGCGTTACCGGGACGACCGGCTCGGCTCGCCGCACTGCGCCCGGTCCCACTGGAACGTGGTTCGCCGAGGCGCGGCGCTGGCGGCGGACGGGAGCCTACTGCGCGGCCGACGGGCGCCGGCCGAGTGCGCCGGTCGGCCGTGCGGGGCACGTACCGGTCGGCGCGCCGACGTGCGGCTACGAACGCCCCGCCGCCGCTGCAATGCTGCGATCGCAGCCCAGCTCAGCGCCAAACGGCCATTGCATGCATTGAATACGTAGGTTTGCAAACGCTCTCCAGCACGTTCCTGCGGAAGCTTTCACATCTAATTACAAGGTACACGAAACGAGGGAGTAATAAAATAGGATGGAATGAATCGCGAATCCAATCACCGAGTGAACCGCGCTAATGCTATCTTGCAACACAATTATTATTCATTCGGCACGCCGGTAAGTCCAAACGCATTGCTGGCCTAATGTAATCGCCGCATGAGCAATAACAGATTCTTTGGTCTTAGGCGAGGAAATCCACAGGCTGCCGGATGAGATTGGATGCGTAACTGAAGGAAGCGGGAAGAGGGCGGGAGCGGATCGTGGTGTCTGACGGTTATGTATACATGCGACAAAACAAATACACCCTTATCTAGCACAAAGACAGCGAACCACACGCGCATGGCTATAGCAGCGCACGAAGCGACCCTTTTCATCAAGATGATGGTTAAGTCAGCGTCAAAAATATCGATGCCAAAACTATCTACATTTTTTGTAACATCCAGTCGAAATACGTTTTTATTTAGTGACAGTCATATGCACGACCCCTGCCGGGTCCTGCCGTTTCATAACCTTCCACATGTGAATGGAGCGAGCCCTTCGCTGATTCCACACCTGGAGTACTAAAGCAAAACATCGAAACCGTTCGGCGGAAACTGATTTTTATGAACGCATACAAGATGCTTCCCACAAGTTCCGAGAACTTTAACATTGGGCGCGGACCGCACATGCTGCGACCTTTCGCCGCTAGCTGAAGTGGACAGCATCCTTTGTGGATCTGCGTGACAGAAGTCGTCTTGCGGAGTGCACTTGTTAAGCTACGTCCGCTTTTGTAATGTTCTATTGAGGTGGTTCTTTTTATTACGAACCACTACAAGCAAAAGCGATCGTAACTTATCGTAACTTACTTAGAGCACTCAGCGTGACAGCCGGCGTCGCGGCCATTTTGGCAATGGCGCATCTCACGGAGCAAATAATTCGCGCCAGCACCTGTTGAGTGACGACCGAAAGTACACCGCGCTGCCACTTTTGGGAAGCTCAAATATGGAAGCAGAGATGGCCCATACTTCAACACTAGGGTCATAACTGGGGGTTTATCAAGGGCTTACGGTTGTCAGCCTGAGGCAAAACCATAGTTGTCGCAGGGTACTCAATTCACCGCGATCGGAAAAACCGCATCAAGTTCGCAGCAATATCAAGTTCACGTTCCATGCTTTTTCGGCCTCTAATACACTGGTTATGCTAGAATGGGGTGGTTTAGCAACGCATGAGTTTCTATTTTTGTTTCGCGAAACCAGTCCAGGTTTCGCGGATGAAGTGGCTGCCGCAACTATCGTCCTCACCTGGTGCCTTAAAATGGCTGCCCGCACTATCGGCCTTATATGGTGCGTTAAATTGTACGCAACGCTTATTAACTCTCTGCTAACGAAGTGCTGTGTTAACGACGACGGCCAGTTAACTCTCTGGTTGTTGTCAGGTGTCATGGACTCCAAAGAAGGACCGGGTACTCCTCTCCGTCTTCTTCCTGAGCGGACGCTCTTCCCTAAGCATCTTTTTCGGTCAGCTCGCTTGGTAAACCACTGGACTCGCGATCAGAAGACCCTGGTTCGCATCCCCGCTGCTCCAGGAGAATTCAGGCTGTGGCGCGTGCATGGTCGAAAGCCTAGCATTATCCATTGGTGACAACGAAAGAATCTATCTCAGGACTCTGCAACACCTGACGACGGTCACGGAGTTACAGACCGAAATGATGTGGGCATACCAATGAATCAAGCAAGAATGATAGGCCAAAAAACTACTCCATCTATAAGCCCTATACCTTGCCTCCATTTTCATACAACTACAGGTCCAGGTTATGTTAAGTGATGGTGAGGTGAGTGACTGAAAGCTGTGGTGAGCTACCTAGGCCACTTCTTCATTCTGAAAGGGTGGTGAAGCATCCAAATGCTGTGTTGTGCATTATAACAGGATGATCTGCTGAGGGGCAAGCGTTGCATTATATTGGCTGTGTTCTGACAATTAATTCATAAATAATGGGTACTGATAGAATCACCAGTAGGTAACACATCCATGATGCAACATTAAGCACTCAAATGCAGCCCCAAGCTGATGTTGATAAGAGAAGAGAGATATGTATAGAGGAGCTATATATATATATATATATATATATATATATATATATATATATATATATATATAGCTCCTCTATACATATCTCTCTTCTCTTATCAACATCAGCTTGGGGCTGCATTTGAGTGCTTAATGTTGCATCATGGATGTGTTACCTACTGGTGATTCTATCAGTAATATATATATATATATATATATATATATATATATATATATATATGTATGTATACAGCATCTTTGGTTGAATGTCACATTCCAGCCAATGTGTGGATGACATGACAACTCATGATGAATAATCCAGTGGCATGCCATCAAGATAGCCACAATTAAGTGGGGCTAAGCAGTATGATGGCATTTACTGCCACTTAAAAAGATCTGAAAACAATTATTCCTGATGTGGAATAGCTGAAATGAGCAAATGAACAAGCTTTCTGCTGTTTGGATCCTGATCACAAAACCATCTTTGAAAGGCATTCATTCAAATGAAGTTTTGAAAGATTTGCCAGTATGAATGGAATTCAATGAAAATCATATCATTTCAATACAATTACAAAATGTCTCTCAAAGGCCTTGTAATAACACAAAACAAGTCACACTTCTGTGGACACTGCCTTGAAACTCATGCAAATGTCTACCTACAGAAGAAAAACAGTCCCTAATCAACCAAGATCAATTGTGATGAATTTACTACGGTTTGGTTGATGGATACTTCATCACAATCACAGTTTCACTTCGAATAATGTTGCACTAGCTTGTTACCCAGCCATAAGTTAAATCAATTTTGATGATAATGTTCACTAGGACAATGCCTTCAAGAAACAATTAAAAGGAGCCATTTAGAATGGTCATGTACAAACTGTCAGTTCAAATTTCAAAAATATGCACCTTCTCAGTGCTTAAGAAGGGAAAACTCATAAATTAACAATAGCACACAAGGGCTCATGTAAACATACATACTACATCAGATGGCAGCAATAGTTCAGAAGCAGGATGATTGGAGAAGAAATAGTGATTCTCAGACATAACAAAAGCATACACAACAACAAACTGTGGGTCAAGACATCATGTCCAGCAAATAAAGAGCCAATGTTGAAGCAATCCTAGTAGTTAACCATCGGCCCATCTGCCTGATTCCTGGTGAGAAAAAAGACATAAGATACACTCTGAGGGAACAGAGTTGTTTCATGCTGGCCAGACTACAAAAATATATTTTTTGCCCAACATGCCTGGGTTGGCAAAGTAGCATAGTAACAATTTCAAGACATTTTTGTTCAAAGTTCTAGTCTTCAGAGTTCAGTGCATTCACCATCAGTTGTGGGATACAGAGCCAATATTTTAGCAAATTATAATGTTCCAGAGGCAGTTTCAGGAAAAAATATTCAAAACATGTTCCCAGCCAAGTTTGAAAATTTGGCACAATATGGTTTGAGGTCTATGTTGTACAGGTGACCAGTGAAGTGAATAGTGTTTTTTTCCAGACTGGTATACTAGTTATATGTTATCATTGCCATCATATCATCATATCTGCATACCAGTTTGCAAACAATCCATCCACTGCACCAGACACCTACATAATATCAGCATGCTGAATTTTCCACTTGCATGCACTGTGCCCAGGCAAACCAATTTGTACTGAATTTTCACATATTTTTTCTGTGAAACATTTTCAAAACACCTTTGCTAAAAATGATTTTTGCAGCATCATAATCCCCTGCAGCACTGACATTGCACTGAGATTGGTGAATATGCAACAGACTCTGGAAACTCAGATTTACACCACACACACTAAAATTATTACGATTTCACTGCTACCCCAGACAGGCAAGGCATGTCTTTCTTTGCATCTAGTCTAAAAACACATTGCTCCACACCAGGCATGGGCATGTGCGCCTTTGTGAATACCAACCAAGCAGTTACCTCGGTGTAGGTGTACTTTCCTACCTAACGTTAGAAGAAATCATTGCACACCATTCGTCGTGTTCAAGGCGGCACATATCGTAAATCATCTCAAAACAGGTAGAATCATGCTCCTACCTTCGAATTTCAATAACTTCGATGGCGAGCTCCCGAGCGCCGCGCGCACCGCACCGCCTGGACTCCCCAGCGCCGTTTCTGCGTTGCCGTTGCGTAAATACAATATTTCTGCTTACCAAGAACTCTACAAAATGTACGGGACCAAGGTAAACCATTCGTCGTGTAGTTATGGTTTATAGTATGGTTCGCAGTTAATATGGTCTATATGGTAAATATGGTTATGGTAGATATGGTTTATGTTAAGTAAATATTTTTATAGTTCGCAGTTAGGTTATGGTTGTCCTGCCTTAAACATGACGAATGGTTTACTTTGGTCCCGTACATTTTGTACAGTTCTTGGTACGCAGAAATATTGTATTTACGCAACGGCAACGCGGAAACGGCGCTGGGGAGTCCAGGCGGAGCGGTGCGCGCGGCGCTCGGAGGCCCGCCATCGAAGTTATTGAAATTCGAAGGTAGGAGCATGATTCTACCTGTTTTGAGATTATTTACGATATGTCATGCCTTAAACACGACGAATGGTGTACAATGATTCTTTTTTTTCTAACGTTAGGTAGGAAAGTATACCCTGGCCGTTACCTCTACCCACTTTCCAAGCCAAAATACTCCTCGAACTACCCGGGCAAGGACTGAAGGGGATGGCATGCACCCACGCGTTTTCAAACGACGGCGATCACTGCTGGCGTAGTGATAGCATCAATTTCAAGCGTCCGTTAATTCAGCGAATTAGGCTGGCCTGCTGTCGTATTCCCCACGAACAAAACAATGAAAACAACTGATGAAAGCCCACCTAGCTTTTTGCTGCTCATCACCCTTCAAATTATTCAAACGAAGTACGCGCACTGAACTGCCACAAACACCCGCCCGTTTCACAACACGGAACCTCGTAAGCATTCGCCAGGTTCGTATCTGCGGCTGCTTTCACAGAAAGTGCTCAGGGTGAATGTTCAGCTCTGTGCCAATCATATCGCCGACATGGATTGCAACAACCAATCACAAACGTGCACACTAAATAAACATCTGGCGTGCCCATGAATTCGAATGTAACCAAAAGTGCGCCGTACAAATATCTACGGCATTTACCTCCATCTACTTTTACGTCACTATTGCAACGCTAGGATTTCGAGGATATGTCGTAACGAAATGAATCCTCTTCTTCAAGACGCGTATGTTTCAAAAATCTGTCAAGACTGAATCCACCATCCGCATAGAGCTTAGAATAACAGCTTATTTTCTATCCACTGGACAAGGCCACAAGTCCTTGCATCTCTTCAGGGCCTTGATGGAGAATAAGGGATGACAAGTGCGCATGAAACATTTTAATGCTAGGAGATTTTGCACTCCTTCAAAACAAAGAAAACAAAAACTCTACAATGGTCACCAGCCATCAGCTGGTCACATCGACCAGCCGGCAAGCTGTAAATATGTTTGTAATCATGTAAGTGCTTAATTTTGATCGCACGTAACAGCCATCATTAACTTTTTTTGCTATTTTTCTGAAAAGCTTAGTGTCAAAATGACTGGGTTCATTGTGATCTGGAGAACACGAATAGGTTCCAAGTATGTGCATACATAGCACACATTTGTTCAGGGATGCGCTTGGTAAGGCGGGTTTCCGTATGAAAATGACGTGCTGAGAATCTCAATATCTGATGGCCGGACTTCGAGGATTATTTTAGGCGGCGTGGCTATGCCCAGTGGGGCCCAAGAATGTTAGATGCCTCCTTTCTTCTTGAAGAAATTATGGATCCGTCCCCGTCAGCATCCACTACGCCTACATGTTAAAAAGATTCTGGGATTGAGCTATGGAAGCCTTCTAGGAATTCCCGACAAATATACCTTACCTTACCTTACCTTATGGTAATCAGCAATTATAAAAGGCCACCAGGCCTGTAGGTTCCGGTCTCGTCAGGCTCCCGGTCCGGTAACCGAACAGTCTCAAATTATGGATAGATTTAGTGTGGGACGTCGTACATGATGTCAGCCCAGTGCATATCAAGCCTAGACTTGAACAGGTCAACTGAGGTTGACGACACGACAGGGTATGGAAGAGCGTTCCAGTCGTCGACAGCCCGCGTGCTGAACGGGTTACGACGGACGAGAGTCCTACCTCAAGGTTTTCTGAGCTTCCATTGGTGTCCTCTTGTCACCGCCGAGTTGTGCCTTGTCAGGAACTCCTCTTCCGACAGCGACATACTTCCGTGATACAGCTGGCACACTGTTACCATGTCTCCCCTGCGACGATGGTAGTACAGCGAGGGCAACTGAAGGAGTCTGGGCCTCTCAGGGTATGGCTGGCGCTTCGCTTCATACAAAAGCCGGGTAGCTCGTCGCTGAGCCCGCTTCAGCCGCTCCTGGTCCAGTTTGCCGAGCGGGCCCCAGATGACGTTGCCATACTCTAAGTAGGGACGTACTGAGATCTTATAGAGCAATGGCAAAGTGCGAGCATTTATGTTGGCAAAAGACCGCCTCACGACCGCCAGCATCTGGCTGGCCTTGGAGATCGCTTCTGCCGTCTTCACGTAGAACTTGGGCCGATAATCCACGAAGATCCCGAGGTCCTTTTCGTTGGACTCAGTCGCGATTTCGGCGCCGCCCAAGAAGAAGGTCAGCCTCGGGCTGCAGTTCCCGATGTGCATTATTTTGCACTTCGCTGCACTAAAATGAAGCAGCCACTCCTTTGACCACTTGGCCAGGGCGTCGAGGTCAACCTGCAGAAGTGAGTTAGTCAGGGGCCTCGGGACACGACAGTAGACCTCGGTGTCATCCGCGGACATGTTGGCCACGCTTCGCACTTGTTCCGGCAGGTCGTTCATGAAAATTATGAACAGCGTTGGTCCGAGCACTGATCCTTGCGGGATGCCGCTGACGACGTCAGTCCAGTCCGACTTCGAGCCCTGGACCCACACTCTCTGCTTTCGGTGGGTAAAAAAGCCCTGACCCAGCGTAGCAAATTACCCCTCACACCGTGAGCATGAAGCTTGGAGAGCAGACGGTTATGAGGCACAGACTCAAATGCTTTGCTGAAGTCCAGGTACGCCACGTCCACTGGATCTCCATACTCTACTGCGGCGCTGCAATCTTCCATGACCTCCAACAGCTGGGTGATACAGGACCGCTTAGGGAGAAACCCATGCTGGGCTGCATGCAGAAGTCCAGACTCCGAGAAGTGATGAAGTGGGGCATCACGGACGAAAGTTTCGAGTATCTTGGAGGGAATGGCAGTA
Source organism: Pollicipes pollicipes (assembly GCF_011947565.3). NCBI lineage: Eukaryota > Metazoa > Arthropoda > Thecostraca > Pollicipedomorpha > Pollicipedidae > Pollicipes > Pollicipes pollicipes. Next base: position 13,085,560 of record NW_023596225.1, read on the forward strand.
AGGCTCACTGAACGGTAGCTCGCTGGAGATTGCCGGTTACCTTTCTTTAAAAATTGCGACTTATTCGCTAAGCCTCCACTCCTGAGGGAGCCTTCCGGATGCCAAAATTTTTTCGGAAAAGCATGCTGAGGGGTGCTGCCAGTACACCTGCGGACTCGCGAATATGCCTTGGGTGGACATCGTCTGGCCCAAGGGGGCTTGGGGTCTTCAGAGCAGCCAATTTCTTTGCCACTGCCTGGTTAGAGATGTCCACGTCATCCAGAAAGGGTCCAGTAAAGTTGCGCGGCAACACAGATATGGCACTAGTCCGTGAAAACGCTGGCAAAGAATTTACAGAGGACATTGGCCTTCCCTTCGTTACTGCTGGTCGACACTCCATCATCGTCAAGAAGGTCTTCTACACTGCATCTTGTGCGTAGTCTTGAGTTGCCGTACCTCCAAAAGGCCTCGGGGGTTTCTTTTCAGGTCCGCTACTAATTTCATCTCATACTCTTTCCGAAGGTTTCTGGTCAACTTCCGAAGGTCATTGCGACATCACACAAACCTGGCATGGTTCAGAACATCCTGGGTCCACGTGTACGTGCGCCACAGTCTTTCCCTAGCCTTCTTTATCTACATGGTCCTTGGGTTCACGTAAAAGTTCTTCTTAAATTTAGCCCTTCCCTTGACGGTGCAAACCTCAGAAGCCCTGGCGATTCTCTCCTTGAAGAACTTGTAAGCGTCTTCGAAGCTGAGATTCTCCATCAGGGACCAGTCCATTAACCTGAGGGTGTCAGCCAGATGCTCGTAATTCGTGTGTGTCAGCTGGCCGGGACGAGGAGTTTGTAGCCAAGAGTAGCAGATCGAAGTGCACCTGATTACCACGTGGTCACTGTAACCTAGCCCAGGCAGGCATTCGATCTGGCTCACCATGCCCTCCTCGTTTGTAAAAATGAGATTCAGAAGGTTAGGCACTTCATCAACCCGATAGCGTGTTGGCTGCTGGACATGCTGGAACAAAAAACAGACCTGGATGGTGTCTATCAGTGAGTGGGTTGGGTGACTCGCTGGGGCTGATGGCTGTTCTGTTGCCCAGTCAATATGAGGCAAGTTGAAGTCACCTATAACCATCAATTGGGAAAACTGGGCTCCGCATGCTCTTTGAACAAGGTCCTTCAACTGGCGCATACTCTCTTGGGTGTTGCCTGATGAACTTCTGTATAAACAGCCGAGTAACAGGGCATCCTTTCCACTCAAGGCCATCTTCAGCCGCACTTGCACCGGAGGACTTGACCCAAATGAGTGTTCAGCTGCATTTAGCAAGTTGGACACATAGACACATATGCCTCTGCTACCACTAGACCCAAGGTTGGGCAGAGATATATTAAAGTTTCTGTACATGGTGTACCCGGAAATCGATAGGAGATATGGCGCAATAAGAAGCTTCTGGGCTTTGGGGACGGCCTCGATCAACAGCATGATATCTGGCTTACGGTCAGAAATAAGCATACACGAATTATCTCTTTTACTAAGGAACTGGTCGGCATTGGTGTACAATACCTTCAGACCTTGCCTACCCCTGCACTGAAGAGCACTATGTAGTCATTGTGGACCTGAGGAGCCAGTACCAGCCTGAGCCTGAGTATGTTGATCGATAGATGCACCCTGAGCGACTGAGGTTGCTGTGGTGCTATCAGTCCTGGCAGGGACCCTAGAACCCCTAGGACCCTGAGTGAGGTGACCCACAATGCCCCCACCAGCAGGGTCCAATGAATAGGGGCTTCCTGCTTGAGTGCCCTGGAGTTGTCACTTGGGCTTGCTGTACTTGGTCCAGAGGCAAGCGAAACAACCATGCTGGTGCTTCTGGGACCATCGGATGGGCAGGCTGCTGGAGTTGTTGATGTTTCATCACTTTGCAGGACAGCTGGAGCTGCCGCTGGTACAGTAGAGTGCACTGCACTGGTACCTCTGGGTCCATCAGCCACTTGTGACAATGTGGCACTCTGCCTGATAATCTTGCCCTGCCAGATTAGCAGGTTGAGCTCACCTGCCTTCCTTCTAATGAAGAGTTCATCTCTCAGACTCTTATCCTCCTCCCTCTCTTTGCGGGTCTTGTCCTGGGAAATATACAACCTACTCCGGTCGCTACTATGCCGCAGGTGCGGGGCAAGCTTCAGGAGCTCAGCTCTGGTCTCTGCGTTTTCAAGTGTCACTATCATCAGCCCATGCTTACCTGGAAGCTTCTTGCCAGCCCGGAAGGCTCTGATTACACGGATATTCAGCTTTAATTCTTGTCCCACAATCTCAGAGAACTTGGCCGTATCTTGTTGGGTTCTGTCACTAAGGTGATTCACCTGCCTACATATGCCTGCCAGAAGAAAGTTGAAGACGAAGATGCAAATAAATAATTAAGATATATCAAGAAAGTACAGATCCGGTAGTTCCATTGTGTGTCTAGTTCATTTCCTAAGGATTTTTTGTTTAGAATATGATGTCTAAATCACGGCTCCTCCAGACAGTCCAACACATCCTCGAGAATATTTAGTACGTGTCCTTGCTGAGAGGGGAACGGGGTTTAATACCGTTTCGTTCTAGGAGTGGCGGAGTTAAGCACGCATCAGTACATCCTCGAGAATAGTTAGTACGGATCTTTGCTAAGAGGGAAACCGTGTTATGTATCGATTCGTACTAAAAGAGGCCGGAGTTTAGTACGGATAGATATTACGCAACGCACCCGGTAACCCAAAGATGAACAGCGGAAATGAGGCTGTTTGGAGGCAACAAATCCTCGAGAATATTTAGTACGTATCGTTGGTAAGACAGGAACGATGTTTAGTACTGATACGTACTAAAAGTGGCGGCGTTTAGTACGTATAGATACTAAACAGAGCAAGAGGAAATGAGGCTGTGTAGAGGTGGACATCGCGAATTTGTTTTCCTTTGATGGGAGTAGAAAACCATCACGATTTTGAGATATCAATTCCCATTTGAATGCGAGTTGTTCCTAGTGCGCGACGAGGTCGGTCGGTCGGTGGTCAGTGGGGGGATGGGGGGGGGGGATGGTGGATGTGATTGGGAAGCGTGCCTGGAAAGACTCTCGCGCGTAATTTACAGAAGAGTGCAATCTACCGGCTGAGTATGATAATGATACATCCTGGGCTACAGGGTATTGGAGAAGCTATTGTCATCCGGGTAGTGCAAGGAATGGGACACTAGTCTCGAGACGTGGTCAGCATCAGACTGGGGTTTGACTCGAATGCCTTGAACCAGCTCCGAACTGGCTCACAGATAGTGGAATCTGACTCAGCTCGTGACTCAGCTGTTCCATTTTTCATTTGGCTAAGTTCAGGCCATATTTACATTGGAACACTTGATGCATAACTCATGCAGATTGCAATATCAAATATCAAGATCTGGCTCATTTATATGCATAGGTATGTGTCATATATATATATATATATATATATATATATATATATATATATATATATATATATATATATATATATATATATATATATATTATATATATATATATATATATACTGACACGTACTAATACTATATACTATATATATATATATATATATGTATATATTTATATATGTAGTATATATATATATATGTATATATATATATATATATATATATATATATACATCTATCATTTGGTTTCTGGCTAAGATTTGGCAAACTTCAAGATGAACAACATGGACTTTTCTGTTTAGAAGTTGTGATAACAATTCTGTGCTGCTGCTGCAACAATTTTGTTACTTATTCGGCACTGTGTTAATTTTGACACTAAAATAAGATGTGGATTTGCCTAGGGCGCACCATATTTCCATGTGCTGCCAATTTGACTTCAGCCACATGGCTCACTGATGCAACTTTGTGGGAAATAATTAGCTCATGACTCAGTTCATAAAATGTTTGACAAAGGTGATTCAAGTCATGACTGAAACTAGCATTTTCCGTAATAAGCAGATGCAACCTATAACTCACCCCAAGATGATTGACTCATGAGCAGATTCCCAATTCAGTCTGAGTTCAGCACAGTTCTGGCTAGCATGTTGATATATGTATGAAATCTTGCATTTTAGTAAATGGTTACCTGGTTATGGTGATCACGTCAGGCAAATTGGCATTATTTCGTCACGTTGATTGTGTTGTTGAAAAATATTTGGTATTTCATGTTTGACACTTCAACTAAATTTCAGCTGAGTCACATATATATATATATATATATATATATATATATATATATATATATATATATATATATACATATAAACGTCATGGTGGCCCATATATGTATATATATATATATATATATATATATATATATATATATATATATATATATGTATATGTATATATATATATAGTGTATAGTATACATAATTTTTTTTGCATAAGTCTCCAAGAACGGGAGAGAGGAAACAGCCCCCAAAACCTGTTCACAATCCCATCCTCCAAACCTATGTCACCGATCAGTACCAAACCTTCACAATTTGATGCTGCTTGGTCGACAGCTTGTCCTTTTCGGGACATGGTGACCCTGGGATAGGTCAACGGTCACCAAAGATTCCCGAAAGTGGAAAAATTGACCTGAAAACATTCCTATCTCCAAGCGTATGCAACGGATCAGTACAAAACTTTCACTTATTGATGGACCATTGTTGAAATTCTCTTTTTCTAAACCTGGCAATAGTCGGTCAGGTCAAACATCATCAAAAAATGTCCGACATCTCCAATATTGTCTGTAGATGCCCCCATGTTCCGAGCGTATGCGACCGATCAGCATGAAGCCTGTACCAATTGATGCGCCATGGTCGATAGCCATTCTGTCCAGAATGTAATGTTCTTGTGTCAGGTCAGAGGTCACCATAAGTGCCCCAACTTACAAAAAGTTTGTTTGCAGATAAGTTTCACCCATGGTCTATCCTTTCCAGAAGATGGTGACCTTGGGTCAGAGCAGAGGCTTGAAAAATGAGCAAAACCAAAATCAAAGTTTGCAGGCAACTCCATGCTCCGAGCCTGTGAGACTGATAGGCACAAAACATTTTCTAACATAAATATTTACCATTCGATGCCGCTTGGTGGATCATCTGGCGAGGTCCATCTTTTCACATATTCATCCGACCACGATCTCCGCACAAACTGACGCTCTCCAGCTATCATCTGAACAGCAGCTGTACCAGTGCGACCATCTGTCTCAAAAACGCACTTCATCCACACAGTTGCACCTCGATTTGAAATCTCCAGGTTTGGACTACCGGCTTTCAAACAGACGTAGGATCGGTTTTGCCTATGTTAACGCAGATGAACGGCCCTCGGTCAGATTATCCTTCCAGTCTGAACTGGTAGCATCTTCGGCCACCCATGTAAACGGTACTTTTTGAGTGGATGAAAGCCGACGAACCAGATAACAGTGCTTATGTTCTGGTGCGGATGTCGAGCTAGTGACAATGGCGATGACATTTGACCCTTGAATCGCATATCAATATCACTGTCGTGCATTGATGTCGTTCCGGTTTCTTTTGTCACGTATGTTCACCCAAGGTCAAGCTGGGTCGAACTATGATTTTTGTGAGCAGATTTGCTTTTGGAGGTGTTCCTATGTGACATTTAATAGTGATAAGGCTATGAAAGTTTCCTAATATCGCTGGGTGGGTCAATACAACAGCCTTCCCCGCTTTTATCTGGCATGCGATTTCGAATGGGTGCCGATAGTGAAGGGCTGCGCGTGTAGGAAACCAAAGGTACGGGGTTGGATTCTTCGCGGTGCCCACTCTTCCTGCCAGGATGGGAGGCGGGCGATGCCACACAGCCTCAGCATCTGAGTGCGTTGTAAAAGCCAAGTGACGAAAATGACATTACAGGTCACACCTGCCGATGTTCACTATTTTTACTCCTCTGGTAAAGCTTTCCGAACCCACATGACGACATCCTCTGCATTATCTTAGCAATTTTAGTTCTTTACATAAGAGGAGGCAGATAGGTGTTGCAATTAGATGCATATGACCTGATTGATCTGTCCAATATATGTTCACCCATATTTAATCACACCCATCTAATGCAGTTTGACTAGAGCTTTCCGACGCCGTGTCTGCCGTGGCCATAGCCTGCTAATTTCCAACATCTTTCCGGGATGCCCCGAGGCCCCATCATTGGGCGAAGGTGAAAAAACTCCCATAAGGCCGAGCCTGTCATGGCCTGGTCCGTCCTGTCCTGTCCTGTCCTGTTCTATTTTGCCTTGAACAGAATATAGAAGTGTGCGCTGGCCAGGGCGGACGGGTTTCTTGTGTATCTGTCGTCTGTTTTTCATTCTGGCCGTCTTGTCCTCTGTCCTCCCACATCCTGCCTTCTGTACTCAATCCTCGGATTCCCCCCCCCCTCTCCCCCCGCCCAAGTCTTCTGTCTTACCGTGCCATCTCTCACGCACTACCGTGTGCTCTGCTGTTTCGTTTATCCCATCCTGTCCCGTCGCTTCCGGTATCTAGGTTTTGCACCAGGAGAACGTCCTTGTTTTGCATCTGACGTCAGAGCATACATCACGGTGGCCTTTACCTACAATCGATTTTCCAGCGCTGTTACTAGCATGATGAGTAAAAGGAACGCTCCATTAATTTGCGTTTTTACTAAGAAAAAATGTGACATGGTCTGAAACGTACACTAGGAAAAAGTGTAGCCATACCAGGTGGTTCGTTCGAAATTGATGTCCGAAATACGGAGCACCTAACGTTCCGGCGCCAACAGTACGCTGTGTCTATGATATCTAAGAATAAAATCGTCTAATTAAAAAATTCAAACAGTGGTTATCCCATGCAACTGCCCCCAGGTATTGACGTGGCATATATGACATGCCTGACGATGTTACAGGCAGTGCAGATTACCTTAGAAAGTCATTGAAATGTTCAGTGACTTCAGATTAGCTGAAACCGGTATTTTCAAACCAATATCAGAGCAAGTATACCAGCAATATTGACCGTAGACCTGCGTAACTAGGTGAAACGAACTAACGTATTCTTGTCCATTAGGATCATACCATAAAATTAGCAACCAAATTTTGTAATTTTTTGTTTATACTTTTTCAGCACTCAATTTTGAAGACTCATGTCAGTTCGGGCTAAGTTCATGTCAGTTCGGCTAAGGTCATGGCAGTTCAGGCTAACATCGTGTCAAGCCAGGTCAGTTCATCTAATGCAGTTGTTCCGCTTCTCCGGTCACGTGTCATGGATGTAGACGAGTATGTTTGAGGTATTTATTGCTTCTATTTTCCGCCCTATTTATCTCAAACGAGTGTACCAAGGCGTTTTATCTCAACACGAATTTTGCCTCATGTGACGTCTAATGGTAAACTAAGGTAAGGAGTTTCGTGTGGTGTGAACGGCCTGGCAGGAGGACAACACAGACCATGGTCGAGCATCTTGCGTTTGTCAAGATGGTACGAGCCGCAACATTTTTTTAAAACCCAATATTGTCAGGGTTCGCAAAGTGAGAAAAAATGTGGGTTATCAAAAGGTCTTCCAACATATGTCATGGACGGGCTAAGCCATCCGTTTACAAACCATTTGGAGGTGTGAAATGATTTGTGGTGGGTGCAGCGGAAGGAATTTCCCAGGTTCAACTAAAAGTGAATTCAAGTTTACCATGGCTTTGTCTGCCGAGCGTGTCGTTCTGTTAGGGCTCCCTGTTTTCACTTTTAAAGTTTCATATGTATTTCAATGTTTTTTTTCAGGTGCACGGGCTCCTCCGTTCATGGCCTTCGTCGTGGCCGGCATTGTCGTCGTGCCTGCAGATCCGGCGCGGTGTCGTCAGTAACAGCGCAATGTCACCAGCTCCCATGTAGTGTCCTTCGTGGTACCACGATATCCCTTCACCTTCTTGGTATCACGATTAAGGGCTGCGTAAACACTGCCACATCACCTCTTGACAAATCTTAGAACTCTTACGGTCTGCAAATTCCAAAGTCTGGTTCGGGCAGCCCACGCGCACAGCGGGACAAAATGTAGCAGGTGCCGCCTCCTTCGAAAAACCAACTAATCTTAAACTGGGGCACACCAGCGCGTATCCAGCGTTGATGCTCTGTAGCCAAGTCATTGTGGCGGCACTGGCTCCGATACTGTGCATCAAAAACCGTCGCAGAGCATCAGATGTGCTATGTAACCGCCTATTTGTCTCCCGTGCGATACTGGAAGCTTCAGCATGGCATAGCGATCTCCTCCGCCGGGTCAAGTTTGTTGGCATGTTTCCTGTTCAGAAAAATGTGTTGGACCGTGTGCAGTCAGCTTAGAGATGCAACTTGTGTGTGGTCGTTTAAGTGTACTTTGTTACAGGCATGGCTATGCGACATTCTATGTGAACTACGGAGTTACTAATGAATGCTGTGACGCGTGGTGCATTGTTCTTTGATTTGTACCTACGTTGTTTCTGAAAGGAGGTGACATCGAAAACTACACAATGGAAACAGATGTGCAGTTTTCGGGAAATTTTAGAGAGCACAACGAAGTTTGCGGCTGTGTGGAGCCATAAAGAAGAAAGAATGTTTTTAGGAAGAGCCTAGGAGAACAAGAGAAGCGTTGGAGAATAATGTGGTATAGAGGAGAGTCCCGGTAAGTTGAAAAGAGAAGACAGCGCAATAAAGGCTTCTGATGAAAATCCTCAGAGGTTTGCTGGAATTTACTTAATTTCCTTCATCTTATAATTCGGCTCCGCCGGCGTTCGCGCTCGTAGAGGACATCAATGGATTCTACAAACTTAAGAGACCCTCGGATATGCGGGGCGGAGGACGTGGGTAGTGCACTAGGATGGTAGATATACTGATGCATAGCACACTACACTACACTAGTAGGCGGTAGCACACCAGGGGGAGGCGGATTACCTTTTCCGGTCAGTGGCTAAAGAACCTTTTCATCCCAGCGCAAGGTATTCGGGAATCAAGGAGCAAGCGAATCAGGAAAACAAAAACAAGGAAAAAAAGAGAACAAGGGAAACAAGGAAAAAAACAAGGGAATCAGGGCCACTTGATTCATTCTGAGGCCCTCAGGGAATGTATTGCATATTGGTCACCTCCCTGACGCAGCCTGTCTTCTAAACGGAGAAGCTGCAGCCGGATCGACACAGTGGCTCTCACTGATGCAAAAACATCACTTGCAGGCTCAGAGGGTCAAATAGTTTGCGCAGGGGACCCAGTTCCACTCAACGATCCACTGGTCAAAGCGGGGTAGAGGACTCTCGGTTGTTACTGAGGCCTCCTATAAGAATCGGAGACCTTCAACTGTCTCATTGACTCATTATTATCATTTACATAGCACCCTTTCACCAATATCAATCTTCTGTCATTCTCAGAGCGCCCGAACCAACAGAGAAGGCCTGTGATTGGCTGTGATGGGTACCAAATTGGCCTCTCGCCGGCCCGAGCAGCACACAATTTTCTTATTATGTATGCAATGTGATCAGAGGACATCCTATCCGACAAAGGAACCCCGACCAATGCGACTTGCGAGGTCATTTGAATGACATTCGTGGGCCCAGACCTTGTCCTTACTTCGAAAATAGCCTGCAGTCCAACAAAGGGCCGATTGTTCATGATCTCGACCGAAGTGAGGGGCTTTTCTCATTGGGGCCCCTTTCACCACCAGAGGCCTTCTGACATCAGAGCGTCCCGGTCCTTCGGACGGGAGACCTCCGGCCTGCCCTTCGGCCCTTCGAGCCCCGTAAACAGGCCGTTGATTGTCAATCCCGAGCGACCCTCGGGATCCCGAGGGACCGAAGGAGCCATGTACCCCTTGTGCCCGCTTCCACCTCTCCCCTATCTGCGCGCGTATGTGGGACATAAAGTATTTTTTATGTTAAAAACAAGGCAACTTCATTACGCCGCGGAGTCCCAGCTTCACGACACTACATCACAGTGCATGTCTGGCGCTTTTAATTATCTAGGACCGATCACCCTTCTCCAATATGATGCTATCAACATGAAACGTCGATATGCATCTAGACCTGTTTATCACTGGTGCACAATCTTGCCTATTCGACTCATCTGTCATTTGGTAAATAAGGGTATCCAGCTTCCCTAGATTATTCGTCCTTTTTAACATTGTCTTTTCTGGGGAGGCAAAATTCCACGAGCGGGTACGGCATTTTGGATCATTGAGGAAGCATCTGCCTCCACAGTGTGGATGCCAAAATACAGCCTGAATATAGGCTGGTGAGAATTTTGAAAGCGGATCGATGGTTCACAGTGTGACATATTTTTGATGCGCCCTCGTTTCGCTGGCTGCTTTTCAAGAGATAAGACTTGTAGCCTTTTAGGTGAAAACAAGTTCGGAAGCTTGAAGCTGCTAGAAACAATGTGACAAAAGCCATAAAACTGGAGATTCTCTTTTAAGAATCAAGCCACATAATAGGGCCCATCTGTCACATATTCCCTATCTGGGCTCTGCTCCTGTCCGCCGTCGGTGGCCACCGCCCTGGCCCGGATGTCTCCCGCATGTTTGACTGCGAACTGATCGTATCACTGCTTTGTTGCGTACTTTTGGACTAGCGTTTCCACTGCATGGTGTATGAAGCACGTGCTGGACACCTGCAACAGAATCTTTCTCCCAATTATCTCCCCTCACACCACACCATCGCAGAAAATAGCCTTGGGAAGCTGTCTGCCTTAGGTATGAATTGGCCCAACGGACACTTCATTGCCCATCATGCAACGTATACGACTTGATTTGATTTTGTGAGCATGCAGGGGCGTAGCCAGAGCCTTGCCAAGGGGGCACACAAGGTTGACAAAGCCCATCTCATAGTGATTCCCTCCCCAATCCCTGGACATAGCTTACTTGTTAACAAGTGATGCGGTTTTCTTCGTTTTATTGTTATTTTTACCTTGCAGCCAGAACAGAAACCAGGAGCTACCGTGAGTTCAATTCTGTTTGTATTTTGAGGTTAATCAATTGCAAAAACCAGGCGTTGAACGACTGCGTGGAAGAAATCACGCGCGCTTTTAATTTACGATGGTTAGTTGACTCTTTATAAACCGATGGAACTCAGAAGCTTTGTCAAAAATTTTAGCTGGGTTCTACAGACATTGAGGACATCGCGAAGGTAGATGGCAGATCGATATGCTTGATCCATTTTTGAAGATGAAAATTTGATTGCACATCGAGTGGTCAACAATGCGTACTGACATGGCCAAGCCATGTTTGTACTAGAATGTTCATAATTCAGTCAGAATCGATTAGTGATACAATTTATGTACCGTGTTTTTTAATATGCGTGCTCGCAAATCTTAACAACAAAAACCTCGACACCTGGCGCTGCAGTCTCCATAGTCCGCGCAGCGTAACTAACATTTAGCCCAGTAACTAACATTTAGCCGTGGCCTACCGGCACACGAAAATGATGACGCTTCTGAAAAGATTGCCTTAAAACACTTCAATCGACTAGTAATATAAGTTATATGACGTAATTTTGAGCACGCACACTCGAAAATCTTAGAAATACAAGCCTTGGCTCCAGGCGTTGCAGTCTCCGCAGGCCGCGCAGCGTCGGTCTACCGGCTGGCATTATGTTGTGGCCAACGGATGGACGAAAATGACGACGCTTCTAAAAAAAACTATTCTTGAATGCTTCATGACATGAGATCTTTCATTTAGAAGGCAGTCTGAGCGCATATTTCACGTTTGCAATTTTTATACTGATGAACAGAACGGATTGGCCCTTAAAGCATCGCGAAGTGGAGCTGGAATCTGGTAGTTGAACTGCCAGAGTGAAGGCAAAATCTCTGTTTTTCGTGTTTTTGCAGCTATTTATCTATCCAGAAGACAGATTAACACGGCGCCCGCCGTCTAGTGACACTTGCAGTGGCCGAAATTTGTCAGTTTTATTGAAGTTGCAACCCAGACCATCCTTGTCCCTGCTCTCAAGATTGCGGGTGGGCATGTTCAAGCCTTTTGATGTAATTTGTTTCAATAATACGTTCTGAAAATGGAACGTTCTCGGGCAAACATGGCATGAATTTGTTCTTTTTTTAAGCTCATTTCGACCCACTCCATTCAAAAATAATCAAACACCCATTTACTCAACAATCATGAGGTCCCTTGTGTCCTGAGCCTCTGGAGTAGAACACCAGGGGTACATTACTGTTTCCGGTCAAGGGCTGAAGGGCCATTCCGTCCCAGCGCGCAGTGTCTTCTGGCCATCATCCTGGTGGCACGGGGCTGGATCGCCTGGTCGGTCCGGAAGGATCAGAAGGATATATCATATTATTATACATTAGAAGGATATATCATATCACGTTGTTCCATCCCTGACACGGGAGGCCTCCTGACCCGCGCAGATAGCCCGGATCAGCACAGGAAACCTCATTGACGCAACAACATCCCTGATCACCGCAGGTAGTTCGATATTTGTCACATAGGCTCCAGCTCCGCGTTTTTCTGTGTTCTTCAGAGATATTGAGTTTTCCCTGTCTGTAGATTGCAGATGAAATGGGGTTCCTAATTTGTATTAACATGGCTAACCCATTTTCGTCCTAACATGCTCAAAACCCTGTCAGAGCTGATGACTGATAAGAAAACTGCGTAATATGGTGTTGAACATGCGCACTCGTAAGTCAGCAATAACAGCCTCGACGCCCAGCGCTGCAGTCTCCAGGCCGTGCGGCGTCGGCCTCGTGGCTGCAACACTAAGCGATGGCCGATGAGCAAACAAAAATGATGACGCATCTTAAGGGAAATGGCTGGTAAACTAGTTAAACCGGCACGTATGTTTAATGTAGTGCAACAGCAAGCGAAATGCAGCCTTAATCTCAAAAGTGGGGGCGGGGGCAGTTCAAATTGCTGGCCCCCCACCTTGAAAAGTGGAGGGCATGGCCTCCTGCCCCCGCCCCCCCCCCCCCCGCTGTTCCTACGCTTATGACCCACTACCTATTATTTTTTTACTGAGGATAGCTGTGCTGAGCCCAGCATTCTGGTTTCCCAAACTGAGGCCTGGCTAAATTAAGCTGGATATACCATTATTTTTGCGTGCAAAATGTTTAAGAATTTATTTCAAAACATACTTGTATGTTGTACATTGGCACTCATTGCAACCTTGGCCATGAGCAAAAGTGGTGTTGACTGTGTGGAAACTTCTTAGCAATTGTGACCCAGTGTGCATGTGCTACAATTGCTGCCAGTAGGCTTATGCTGCATCTGATAAATTCAGCTAACATACACTGTTTAAATTTAAGTTCACATCCGGGACCGAAAATTGTGAACCAGCTCAAATCAAGTCAACGTGTCAGGCATGAAATGCTTTCTCCCCTGATGCCATGTCACGGCGATAACATGGTATCCATCTATTAAAATGGAGAATTTCACGCAGATGTGTAGGCTAACCAGACATGTGTTTGACTCAAGCTGAGCCAGGAG
>NW_023596225.1:13099542-13371751 GCF_011947565.3 Pollicipes pollicipes
TTATATATATGTATATATATAATATAATGTATATATATATATATCTTAATATATATATGTATAATTATATATGTATGTATATATATAATATATATTCGTATTATATATATATGTTATATATCTTAATATCTATATATATATATCTATATATTATATATATATACTAATCTCTCTCTCTCTCTCTCATCTCTCTCTGTCTCTCTCTATCTTCTCTCTCTCTCTCTCTCTCTCTCTCTCTCTCTCTCTCTCTCTCTCTCTCTCTCTCTCTCTCTCTCTCTCTCTCTCTCTTTCTCTCTCTCTTGCAAACGATATGCCCCACCCCATACATCATAGAGCATGCGCTTTTATCATGTATGCCAAGCATAAATTACCATCAGGGAGCATGCTCTTCAGGAACCCAGAGCCCTTCTCCAGGGTGGTCTGGGCCTCGGAGTTTGTGACGAGGACCCCGAGAGGGAGGCCCCCTGCGACGCCAGTGGTCATGAGCAGGAACACCCGTGCCATGCTCCGGTCCATGTTTCCTCCGGCGTCCACAAACATCATCTGGCCAGCTTCTCGGAGCTCGTGGACTCGCTTCATAAGGGGAGTCAGGGTGGCCAGGAGAATGTCGCCGTCGGTGGCGTCCACCAATGTGTCGTTCCTGTTCTCTACGAGGCGAGTCAACCGGTCCACCAGGGCCTCCCGCTGATCGGAGCCGCAATCGGCCTGGTAGAGATTGTAGTACGACCTGCAATGTATGGAAACAATGACTTGTTGCAGGGAATTTGCATTCTCCTTCCCGATTCAGAAATCACCCATTGCATGTCCAACCAGCATGGGTACAAACACTGTCAAACAAACATTGCATACAAAGATATTGTTACATTGGATACAAACGCCTGCCATAAGTTGCAGGATTCCAGTTTTGTAATTGACCGAGCTTTATTTGAAGTGTGTTCATCTGTCTACCACAACGTAAGTGCCTAAAACAACCAAGCGGGAGCTTTGTAGCGATGTCTCAAAGTATGTTCATAAAAAAAGAAAAAAATGCAACAAACTTGCCCTGACAAAATATCATTGATTGACCAAAAGTAAAAATATATTATAGCAAAGACAAAAGCATATACCATTTCAACACTTAGATAATCGCAAAAACGCATGCGAAGAGGGTTAGTGTCAGAGATATGATGAAACCAGACTAATACTGTTTTTTTATTCAACTGCACCTAACAGGCAGCCATCTCCAGTTGGTGTCTGCTTCCATGTACATTCTCAAAATACATTCACTCGTAGCCTGCCGAACATCTGCAGTAGACTAGCATCTGTTTAGCGGGTGGTGCGCTTACATATGCTAAGGAATGCTAAAGCATTACCATCCCCTAATATATGCAACTTAGTCAACACTGCAAAATGTTAATAACCCTTTCACATGTTGCGGTGCGTGGCCTTCATGTGCCATGTATATACTAGCACACTCCCGGCATGTAATTGTAGCATCGAAGAGAACCCACCCGTTGCCGACACGCGTCTGAGACGTCAAGGCCATCTTCATGTTTTGTCAACAAGGCACGTCATGAAGATGTACAATCGTCTTTGTCATGGCGTTGCTGTTTTGCCAAAGGTGCTATCACTTGCAGACAATGCGCGATGCACGGGAAGACGGGCGACTGAATTACTTGTGTCATTGTCCCGCGGAATGATAGTCATAGATTTAGTGGTAGTATGAGGTCCCCAAACAAAACAGTAACCCCTGCGTTGCTACCGCATGCTCAACTCATTATCTAGCAAGATTCTGTACACCTGGTTGTGCTATTTGAAATCTAGGCCGTGAAAAGTGGTTGAAAAGTTATAGTTTTTAACATAATATAGCCGTGTTTCTGCGGCGTGCTCGCTCTACTGGTTCAAGGCTCCAACCGGATTGTCGCATCGGGCGTGATAACGGGGAAGCGTATCTTTTGCGCAAAGGTGCTGTTGTCGAGCCAATGTCGGTCAGACACATGGAGAATGAGCTTTGACCTGCCTTATTATCGATGACATAATGACTGCCTGGAATTACGGCGATCGATCAATCAGATGGAATTTGAAACGGCAAATCGGCGAAGCCCAGTCGCGGCCCTTCTGGGGTGGTTTAATGGGTCCCAGCTGGACTGGTCCGTGTGGGTCCCAATTGAGTTATCCAGGCGGGTCCTAACTGGGCTACCCAGTGGGGCCCACCTGGGCTGCCCAGGTGGGTCGCATCTGGGCTGCCCAGGTGGGTCCCATGTGTGTCCCAGCTAAGTCCTGCAAGGGCCCCACATGGGCTTCTATGTGGGACCCAGTTGGTTGCCCATGATACGCCCGCATGGGCCCGAGGTAACAATCCCAGGTGGGCCCTATTTGGTTGCCCATCTCGGGCCCACATGGGTCCCGTTTTTAAACGTTGGATGGGCCCCATGTGTGCCCCAGTTAGGCCCCACATGGGCCCAACAAGGGTCACCCATATGGGACCCAGGTGTTTGCCCATGACATGCCCACATGGGGCCAAAGCGGACAGCCTTTGTGGGCCGGATATGACTGTCCGACTGGGACCCATATGGACATACTGACTGGGTTTAGAATTCAGCTTAATTTAACAGGCCTCAGTTTGGAAAACTCGAGCGCTGGGCTCAGCTCTGGTTTTCTTACTGATAATCCCCATTAAATACCGTTGGGTGCATGATCCTATAGGATGGTGAGGACAACATGGAGAACATCTAGGAAGTTATTTCATCCATTAAATACTTGAAATTTGTGCATGCAAAGATAATTTAGGATTCCGCTTGATTTGACAGGCCTCAGCTTCTGAACTGAGTCAAAGGAAAAACGGAACAGCTGAGTCACAAGCTGGATCAGATTCCACCATCTGTGAGCCAGTCCGGAGCTGACTCAAGACATTCGGGTCCAACCCGTCTGGTGCTCACCACTACATCTCAAGACTAGCATCCCATTCTCCGCACTGCCGGATACCAATCTTTCCCAAGGCCCCGTAGTCCAGGTTGTATCAATATAATACTTAGCTGGTAGAAAACAATCGTCTGTAAATTATGTGCAAGAGTTTCTACAGGCATACTTGCTAACCGCTTCACCACACTCCCCACTGACCACCAACCGACGGACCTTGCCGTGTCTTAGGAGCAACTCACGTTTAAATGGGAATTGGGATCACAAAATGGTGTCCGTTAAGTGAGCGATTTATTCAGGGATTTTTTTAGCGACGAGTTTCAAGGTCAATTGTGGCATGAGAACACCAAAATGACCGTTATTTTGTAATATCATTTGACCTTCAACGTCAAAGGCTGGGTCAAATGACGAGAAACTCGCTATCACCCCAAAATTACCGACCGATTTTCAACTTGCAAATGTCAGAATATTCGACACAGAAAGAACTAGCGTCCGTCAAAAATTATGACCTCTCAAGATCACCCTTCAAGTACAAACGCGGCTCACAGGACGATTAACTCCATGTCACTCAAAAATTACCGGCCGACTTTTAGCTTACAAACACCAGAATATTCAACACAGAAAGAACTATCGTCCGTCCAAAGGTCTTGACCTCCTAAGGTCCCCCTTCACGGTCAGACGTGGGCTCAAAGGACGGGAACTCCATATCACCCAAAAATTACCGGTGGATTCTTAACTTAAAAATTAGCATCTTCACCGCAGAAAAAAACTAGCGTCCGTTAAAAAGTTCTGCCCTTTGAGGGTCACCCTTCCCAATAAAACACGAGCTCAAAAGACGGAAAACTCAATATCACCCAAAATTGCCCGCCGATTTTTTACTTACAAACATCGGAATATTCACCGCAGAAAAAAATGGCGTCCGTCAAAAAGTCCTGACATTCCAAGGCCACCCTTCAAGGCTAAAAGCGGGCTCAAAGTACAGGGAACTCCATGTCATCCAAAAATTACCGTCCGATTTTTAACCCACAAAGATCAAAACATTCACCGCAGAAAGGGCTAGCGTCCGTCAAAAAGTCCTGACCTTTCAAGGTCACCCTTAAAGGTCAAGGCGTTTGACCTCGAAGATTGACCTTGAGAGGTTAGGACTTTTTGACGAACGCTAGCCCTTTTTGTGATAAATGTTCTGATCTTTGTAATTTAAAAATCGGCCGGTAATATTTGGGCGATATGGAGTTCCCCGTCATTTGAGTCAGTGTTTGACCGTGAAGGGTGACCTTGAGAGGTGAGGACTTTTGGACGGACCCTAGTTCTCTCTTTGATGAATATCCTGATGTCTATAGGCTAAAGCCGGTAATTTTTGTTGCGATATAAAGTTCACCGTTCTTTGGGCCCGCATTTTGCCTTTAAGGGTGAACTTAAGAGGTCAGAACTTTTTGACGGACGTTAGCTCTTTTTCTGGTGATTATTTTGATTCTTTAACTTAGAAATCGCCTCGAAATTTTTGGGTGATATGGAGTTCCCCGTCCATTGTGCCCGTGTTAGACCTTGAAGGATAACCTTGAGAGGTGAGGACTTAAGGACGGACGATTGGTCTTTCTTGGTGAATATTCTGATGTTTATAAGTAAAAATCGGCCGTTAATTTTGGGTGATATGGAGTTCCCCTCTTTTGAGCCCGCGTTTGATCTTTAAAAGTGACCTTGAGAGGTTAGGATTTTTGACGGGCGAACGGACGGACTCTTTCTCGGATGATTATTTTGATGTCGTTAAGTTTAAAGTCGGGCGGAAATTTTTGGGTGATATGGAGTTCCCTGTCCTCCGAGCCCGCGTTCGACCTTGAAGGGTGACTTCGGGGGTGGGGACTTTCTGACGGACGCTATCTCTTTCTGGGGTGAAGCTTTTGATCATTTTAAGTTAAAAATCGGCCGGTAATTTTGGGGTAATATGGAGTTCCCCGTCCTTGGAGCCCGCGTGTGACCTTGACGGGTGACCTTGAGAGATCAGGACTCTGACGTACGTTAGCTCTTTTTATGGTAAGTGCTCTGATCCTCAAAAGTCCGGAAATTTTTGGGTGATGTGGAGTTGTCCGTCCTTTTAGTCCACGTTTGACCCTAAAGGGTAACCTTGAGAGGTCAGGACTTTTTGGATACGCTAGCTCATTCCGTGATGAATGTTTTGATGTTTTTAAGTTAAAAATCGGCGTGTAATTTTTGGATGATAGGAAGTTCTTCGTCTTTGAGCCCGCGTCGGACTTTTAATGGTGACCGTGAGAGGTCAGGACTTTTTGACGGACGCTGGTCCTTTCGGTGATGAATGTTTTGACATTTGCAAGTTGAAAATCGGCCGGTAATTTTTGGGCGATATCGAGTTCCCCGTCCTTTGGCGCAGCTTTTGGCCTTGAAGGTCACATGATGTTGCAAAATACGGGTCATTTTTGGTGTTATTGTGGGGGGGAGGGTTGTGGGTGGTGGTTGCGGCTGGGTTGGGGTTTCCTGCGGTGGGCGTCGCACGCGGATGCCCTGGCCGCCGCTGGGTGTTGTACGCCGCCGGCTGCCGCTGTCACGCCCTCCCACGAGAGCAAATTTATGAGGAGCCCATTGGTCAGCATACGAGCCGGATGATGTTAGCGCACGGCTCGACACGTTGTGGCTCCGGTACACCCGACATCAACACACACTCATGTGAGCCACAGAGCTAGGATGAAGCGGGTGACCGGGGCATTGACGGGATGGCGGATCCGGTCAGGCACCATGAACGGCTGTCTCCCCGCCCATGGCTGTGCGCCCTTAACCACGGTATCCACCCCCACCCTTTAGCTAGCGATAATATTTAAATGGGGTAAAAACGGGATTGCGTGCATACTAATACGCCCAACCGGCAAGGGTCCCCCGCACTGGCGAATTATATTGACAAGAGCCCACTGGGTAATGCCCCTGGGACCCCCCCCCCGGCCTTAACTAATCCACGCAGACTCCACGCACTCGGCGCCCATCACACTCATTCCAAACATTCTCATACGCTGGCGCCCACATCATCTCGCTCATCCTTGGCACGCACACGGGTGGGACCCCCCCCCCCCCCTTTATTTCCCGCACCTTGACATTAGAATTGGCTCGTCTGCATGGGTCCTCGTTAAGTTTTAATTCACTTATCACATTTCGGTTTTGCCATAAATGTACGTTTAAGCCCCGTTCAAAGCATGTCACGTTGATTTGCCAGCTTGACACCGACACAGCTGCTGGGCCGACCACGAGTGTCAAAGCTGAACGGCGACTCGCTCCCTCGCCTGACCTCCAGGGTGACGGCTCCTTATATGGACGACGCTTCCCACGTTCCGTCCACGATGGGCGGCCCATCATTCACACGGCCGCACCCACCGCTCGCAGCTTTCCGCTGCCGCGCATGCACCTTAGGCGGCGCCTCGTCCAGCACGGAGGCGTCGCTTCCGGCGCTTCTGCGCCCTCGCCTCCCGCCCGCCGGAGCAGGCTTTGCAAGGCACCGCCCCACGGCGCGTCCCTCAGAGGCCTGGAGGCAGACAGCGCGCTCATGGGACGGTGGAGCCTCTCGGCAGACGACGAGCGCCCGGCGCGACCTGCGTTCACGCCTTACGGTCTCCTCGGCCGGCGCGCTCTTGAGACTCGGCCTGACCGGCCCGTCCGGCGACCTGACTCCTCGTCGCCTTCCCTATGAGCGTCGATGACGGGATCCCTATCCGTCCCGAACATCCCGTCACCAATCGCTCATAAGGCCCGGCGTGCACCACATCGGAAGAGAGCGGACTGACTCCTGCCCTCTCCCGAGGCGGAGACACCACGGATAGACTCCGCTACTGCCCTGCACAATCGAGCATCCCGGGCGGCCCCCACGGATCCAAGGTCACATCATGACCAATGCCTCTTTGCGCCATCACGCCTGGGGTCAAGTGGGAGACAAAAAAACGAGTCGGCCGTCTGAAAAAAGAGCGAAACTGTGTCTTGTGCCGCGCTACCCACAAACGTCTATCTGCGTAAAAGCAGGACTACGGTCGTCTGGCTCCTCGTTCTCGTCACAGCCACGCCGGGCTACTCGCCTGCCGGCGGGCCGCGAGCGGTAGACTGCTCCGTCCATCCACACCGCGAAAGACGGTCATCTGCCGGCGGGTCGCGGGTGCCCGCATCGCCATCGCGCACCGTCGGGTGCTGCCCTCTACCGCAATTGCCCATAGCGACTGACAGATGGCATCCGTGTCTCCTCCCGAACGCCGGCCCGGGCGACGCCCCGCGAGTAACCTTCCCCGGTCTCGCGGAACTGCGGGCGATCCCTCGAGATGTCGCGGGCTCGACGCACCTCACCGCTATGCCTCAACACCCCGGAGCAGGCGGTCTCTCTTCGACCTCCAGCCTACATACCGGGGTCCTGTCCGGTTCGGAGAATTCGACGCCGTTCTCCCTTATACCGAACCTCCGGCGTCCGTGTCGGATCCATCTCGGACGAGATGGGCCTTCGCTAACGAAACACTAACGCCGTGCATCATTTGGCCAGAGAGCGATCCAGGCCTAGCGGCACGACCCTTCTGGTCCACCTGCTTGCGCGACCCCTCGGTCGGCGGTGTCCTGCCGCCGCCGGCGCAGACCGTTTCTGGCCGGCCGCCGTAAGCGAAACGAGAAATGTACGGCGAACGGTCCACCTGACCCACATCCTACCACCATTGCATGTCGGCGCGGCCTGTACATCGCGTCCGGCCGCGACGAGGGCCCAGACAAGCCGATGCGCCTCTGCATGGCCTCCGCCATTGGTAAACTCCGGACGCCCACGGGGCATGTCAACGAACTGGCCGCTGCGCCCAAGCATGCGTCCCGAACTCCGGACACAGCACCGCCCAACGCCGGGCCGAGTGTCCTCTCGCCGCCCGAACCGACCTCGTCCAGCCTCGCTCCCTCACTAAACCATCGCTACGCAAACCGTCACCTGTGTCCACACACAAAGACGAGACAAAACATCTAACACAGACTGTGACACACCAGTCCATCGCCCAGGCGAGCTCAGCGTCGAGCCGCGTGATACCTACCACACTCACACCCCCAAGCCTCTCCCCTTTCCCCGGCTCTGCGGAAGGGATCCGGTAACCGCGGCTTACGCCGCCCGGTGGGGAGCGGGGTGAAAGGGTACGCTCGGAGCGCCAGCCGTCCATGGCCCGGTGAGTTGGAAGGAGGGGGGAGGGGGGGGGGGGGAGCTCAACAGCCTGGGCACTCACATCGTGTGCGCTGTCGTCGGTGACCGTTGTCCGCCGCGTCGAACGTCGCAGCCGGGTGCTGCGGGCTGAGGCCTCGGGGATCGACCTCAAGGTGCCGCGGTAGGCGTCGGGCGTACTCACTGGTACCGTCCGTACTCACTGGTCCGTACTGTCCTTACTGTCCGTACTCTCCGTACTGTCCGTACTGCCTGGTCCGTACTGCCTGGTCCGTACTGTCTGGTCCGTGCTGCGTGGTCCGTACTGTCCTTACTGTCCGTACTCTCCGCACCGTCCGCACTCTCCACACTGTCCGCACTGCCTGGTCCGTATTGCCTGGTCCGTACTGTCCTTACTGTCCGTACTCTCCGCACCGTCCGCACTCTCCGCACTGTCCGTACCGCCTGGTCCGTACTGCCCTCCGGAGGCCCTCGCATGATAATTTATCAAATTTCGATGCCCTTCAACCGGGTCGACCCGCCTCCGTCGCCTCGCGTGACCCAATGGGTTTGCCGCCTCGCCCCCTCCGTCCAATGCGTCGCCGGGCCGGCATGCGCCGCTACCAGAGTCCGGCCCTCGACGTGCCCCTAGGCCAGATCTCGGGCGTGGTGTCGCTGGCGACGACGCAAGGCCAGCCCGCTCTCGCCTCGGGCGGGCCCTGCGCGTCCCCCTCTGGCCCAGTTCCCACGTGGCGCGGCTCTCCCGACGGCATCTGGGGCGACGGCGGCGCCGGCGCGGCGGGGGTTGTTGTGGTGAAATCGCAAACAGCCTCACAACATGTTATTTTGAGCGTTCCTGTGCGTATTTGCCTCGCCGATCGCCCGCTCTCGCCCCCATTTGTCGTGGCGCGATGGACGATTTTGGCAGGCGGGGCCGCCGTCATGGTTGTTCTGGAAGACGCACGTGGTGTTGTTTTGGCGACGTGAGTTGATCGGCCGGATCGTCGAGCCGAGCCGCACTCATCCCTCGACCTGATGGACGTGTTTGTTCGGGGGGGAGTGGGAGGGAGGGGAGAGGGAAGCCCTTGACCACGGCCGGCTGGTTCGCGTTCCCACGCTCTGTGCGCGGAACCCCTCTGGTCCCGGACGGGTGGCGCGCAAAACGAGAAATGAAAATGCACGCCTACATTATCATGCCACAATTGACCTTGAAACCATTGTGCAGGGAAATTGGGACCCGTCGCTGAAAAAATCGCTGCATAAATCGCTAACTTCACGGAAAAATATGGTCAAGGTTTTCTTCTTCCATCGGAAGCAAAGAAATTCACGACGTCCACCTGTAAACAGGCGCATTTCTTCTGTTGAGCTTTCGGTTACCGGATGCGTTGCTTAGCATCTATACGTACTAAACTCTGCCTATTTTAATACCAAGCGGCACTAAACACGGTCCCCTACTAACAATACGGACTAAATGCTCTCGAGGATGTGTTGAACTGTTCTGATACGGCGTGCCGGTCCAAAATTTGGTGTGCATCCTTACCTTACCTTACCTTACGGTGGTCTGAAATTCTGAAAGGCCACTAGGCCTGCAGGTCCCAGTCTCGTCAGGCTCCCGGTCCGGTAACAAACATTCTCAAGTTATGGGAAGATTCAGTGTGGGCCGACGTACGTGATGTCAGCCCGGTGCATATCAGACCTAGACTTGAACAGGTCAACTGAGGTCAACGACACGACCGGGTGTGGAAGAGCGTTCCAATCGTTGACATCCCGCGTGCTGAACGAACTACGACGGACGTGAGTCCAGACATTCTGTACCTTGGACAATATGAACGCCTCCCGTCAGAAACTCTTCCGTCAGCAACATACCTCTGTGAAACAGCTGGTGCACTGCTACCATGTCTCCCCTGTGACGATGGTAGTACAGCGACGTCAACTGAAGGAGCCTGAGTCTCTCAGGGTTTGTGTAGCGGTGGACCATGCCCCAGAACAGTGTGTCAGCATGTAAAGCGAGTGGGGCGATGACTCATGTCTGAGTGAGAACAATCACGGCTCGGGGCGGTGCGTCACGGTGGCGCCGGCCATTCACACGCAGATCGTGTTGCGGGTATGAGCATTGGAAAGACTATAAGAGGTGCTGCTTGGGCGCGTAGGGTGGGTCTCTCCCTGTCGGCGTCGTGCGCGGCAGTTCACCGCTGCGTGTGAGGCAGTTCGACCGAGAATTCTTTTAATCATCGAATACAGTTTGGCTGGCGCCTCACTTCATAGACAAGCCGGATAGCTCATCGCTGAACCCGCTCCAACGCTTCTGGTCCAGTTTGCCGAGCGGGCCCCAGATGACGTTGCCATACTCGAAGTACGGACGTACTAATATCTTAAATGGCAATGACAACGTGTAAGCATCGATATTGGCAAAAGACCTCCTCACCACCGCCCACATCTGGTTGGAGATTGCCTTGGAGATTGCTTCCGCCGTCTGCATACAATAATGCACGCACGAATACAGCTATCGTAATCAGAAGGCATATTTGTACCAGCACATGAATTTTTGAAAGAATTGAAGGAGTCCACACTTGGTACTGTGATCTTTCATATTGGATATCTCCGGTAAAGGGGCGTATTGGTCCGTGATGTTGTGCTCATTATGCTCAGGAGATCAACCTGCATCTGTATTTAAAATTGCAGGCCAATTTGAGGAGTCCGCTGAATATCGAATATGAAACTGTCTAGAAAGATAAAATGCAAAACGTGCTGGATTCGCCACCTTAACATTCAGACAGCTATAACTTGTTTGATATACCATGCCGGTCTAAGATTTTGTGTATATCGTTATCAGAAGGTCAATATATATCAGCGGGCTAAGTTTATACAGAAGGCTGTGCGTACACACCCTCCAAAACGTAGGGCGGTTACGCACCGGGCTTATACGCCCTCCAAAAATCTTTCAGATGGTTGTACGCGTCAAGAATACGCGCATTGGCAGCCTTGGAGGCAAGGAAGTGCAAAAATGCAGAGTCCCGTGCGAGAGGTCGGTTCTATGCGTGATAAACATCAAACGATCACTGTGGTTTTGTAGCGCAGCGAATTACGGCAGTGTTTCAACATGTTCCGCTGCGTCGTTTGGAAATATAACCCTCTCACGAGTTGATTGCGACTCGCCAAGCCGCGTGTATGGGGTTGTGCCCGAAATTATGGTGTGTTTGGGGCTTTTATGTGGTATGCACGAAAGCCGAAGAAGTGTATTGTACACGGTGCTGTTCCTGTGTGCGGTAGCCGTTTGGTAACCTGATGTTAATGTTAAAGGCACAGGTTTTTCTCCATGATTTTAGTGTAAGGCGGCATTGGGCCGCTTGTTGCAGGGAGTTGAGTACTTTACCTGCTGTCTTGCACTATGCTTGTGTGTGTTGTGTTTCTATAGCTGCAGTTTTGAGGACATGTATGAACCTGGTGGTACAAAATATACCGCATCGTTGTTATTACGTGTTGTAAAGCTGATGCATCTCTTCAATTAATCCAGACACTGCTCAGATAACTAGCCTCTTTTATTTTTTGTTTGAAATCATTTTGAGGCATGATACATGAGCAGTACAAATGACAGCTAGCAAGCATAATGCCATGAATATTTATGTGTAGGATTAGGTTGCAATCTCATCTGATCACACATTATGGTTGTTTTGGGGACTGAATCCCATGTCACATGAATTTTTCATCATCACATCATCATCCTTAGGTATATGAGTGCATGTAAGCACATTATGTGATGGATATATAATTTCCATGAAAGTGATCAGATATGACACTTTTTGTACTGTTCACTGTTCCATTGCATGCTTTGTGGTCCAAGCTTCATAACTGGCCTCCTTTTTTTGATTTTGTGTTTGAAATCATTTTGAGGCATGAGATATGAGCAGTACAAATGACAGCTAGCAAACATAATGCTGCAAATACTTATGTATAGTCTTAGGTTGCAATCTCATCTGATCACATATTATGGTTGTTTTGGGGACTGAATACCATGTGAGGTCAATTTTTCATGATCACATCATCATCCTTAGGTGTATGAGTGCATGTAAGCACATTATGTGATGGATATATAATTTCCATAAAAATGATCAGATGACATTTTTTGTAGCTGATCCATTGCATGCTTTGTGGTACAAGCTTCATAACTTGCTGTATGAGTAATTATATCAATGGTATCATAAAGGCCTAGCTCTTCATTTGAAACCAGATGATAACTATAGCACTTCAATTTTTTTGCTTAGATATACCAGGGACCTGCAATGAAATTGCCAGAAACAGGTACCCAAGAGGGAGGTGTGGAAAGAGGGGTGTCTGCAGTCTTTACAGTGAGAAGAACTGTCACAAGACCGGTGTTGGAAAAATTGCCATCTCCTGGTATAATGTATACCAGGAAATTTGGTACTCCAGCATTGTGACTAGGTAAAATGAAATATTTTGTACTCCACTCTGATGAAAAACACAGGCTTTGGAAAAACTAATTTTACCTCTGTTTCAGGCAAAATGAAATCAGTAGATGCAACAGCTTGAGACCTGCTGACTCCATCATGAGCCATATATTGATATCTGCAAGACCACAAATCCTGCATCCACCAGACTTGGAACAGGCTGTGCTGTGACCTAGCTATACAATAGATTATGCATGTGAATGTGGGAAATAAAGTGCGGGAATGATAAATGGAATCGTCTTTGAATGCCAGGAAGTCAAAAACTAGGAGAGAAATCGCACCGGTCTGCCAGTTAGCAAAGATCTCACTTTGTACGCCTTACTCAGCCCTTCTCAAAATCGAATACCAATTCACCTCCCTCAACGACGAACCGCACCGATGGCCGATGGTGTAGCGTACCGCGACAAACAACCGTAAACACAATACCTTACCACGTACAACCACCTCACGCTCCGCCTCGATGTCCGCTCCTAATTCAGCGTCGCAAACGTCTCACTTATTCAGTGGCTTATGCTCACCTAGTTCAGGATGCAGCCTGGACATCGCACAACTCTCCAATTGGTTGATAGAAAACGCCCTCTCGTAACTGATTTGTCAACAGCTTAAATTTTATGCTCGCAACCGCGTCTTGAACAGATACCACAGCGTTACGAAGTAAGCTGTATAGAGATGGGCAAATGTAGAGTGGGCACTTCTTAGGGCTCTTGCAGAAAAATGGTACTTGTCCAGGAGCGCCATATGGTGGGATTTCTTGGCACTTCCTGGTATCCGGAGTACAAAACTGTAAAGGTACCTGTACAGTTAAATAATGTTATTTTTACCATTTAAGGGTATCAAATTAAAGCTGATAATTTGAGCTTAACTGAGAAATCCTCTTAGGTCGAAAAATATTGATATAACTAAGAAAAAACCTGCTCGGAGACTGCCATCTCACTCCGACAAAAACACCAGGAGAATTGAGAGGCATGAGTCCATTTCTTTGGCCTCGCAAGCTGATATAACGCATCTATCAAGACAAAAACACAAATTAATTGAAACATACACTAATTTTGTTTGCAATGATGTCGGTTAAAGCGCACCGGAGGCTATCAATACCTTGTAATATCCGCCGGAGTCAGCGGAGTGCTAAGCTCGGAGGCCATTTCGCCGGCCCGGCGTTAGCGTCAGGCATTGTACTCGCGCTGTGTTGGTAAACCGGTTAAGAGTATTGCCGTCTCTATTGGCTTGCTGAGGCCTGCGGACCCGCGTGGGTCGTAGAATCCGACGAAGGCGAAGTGGGGGACGGGGAGGAGTGGGGGCATCAATCCTTCACATCATTTCACCACATAACTTCGATCTGGTTGCTTGACCAGGTGTGATTTAAGGTGCGTACTTGATATTGAGAGCCACGTGATGCTATGGGCAGTTTTTATTGCCAACGAGACCATGCTTGTGTGTATTTCTTTGTTTCTTTGTGTCCGCTCCCATGGAGAGAAAACCAAATTTCAGTAACAATGATGCTTCAAACGATCCACAATCTTAGAGGGAAGGGTGGTCCGAGTGGATAAGTATAGCCTTGTTCATGGGCTTACTGTTAACATTGAAAGTGTGTTGGCACAATACGTCACATGTGTGTGATGATAGTTTTCCCTTCCCCAGGACTACATGAAGGCTTGCCCGACGACTAAGACTTGCTGGATGATGTGCTTAACAACACGTCTCTGGGTACGGTCAAGGCCCTGTAACCACAGTACAGTTCTGGATGCATGAGAGTGCAGAGGAAGCAGGCCTTTTTCATTCTGTTTATGACATCAATCATTGGAATATATCATGTTCTGTGTGTGGAAATTCATGTGCAGGGATACCATGAATATCTTAAGGAGGTACTCTGCTCAACTTAGACCTGAAAGTTACTGTGCTTTAGTTGTTATCATTGACTTGGCTGCTTATCGCTATTTCAGTCTCTGATTTTTGCATTCTCACAAAATGCAAGTTGTAATATATAAAAACTACTGGCTCCATGTCCATAAAAACTACTTAAGGCCCTTCTTGCTGAAGTGAAGCATTCATGACATACATTTAGGAGTCATTATATTAACCTGGTTTTAAATGTGCAGCAAATCAACATTTTTGTGCCAACCCCTTGTTACAGACAGGCATTTGTAATCATTGGTTATAAGTATTATGCATCTCACAAGTGCTTGTTTTATGTGTAATGCATGCTTTTGGTGTTCGGGGTGTGGTTTTCTCACCGGCATTGCTAAGCGTGATGGGAATGCTCGGTACTAAGCAAGAATGGTGATCCTTCATGTGCTGTGAAATTGCTGGAAGCTGGTGGAAGTTGGGGCACCATGCTGCTTTGCTGCCCTGCATGGTTCTGTGATGGTGTAAACAATGCTTTTTCATCATCTGGCCACATTCTTGTGGACATAATTTTTTGTTGTTGATTGGGTTATTCATGTCAAGCACTGTGAGTCTTGCAAAAGCTCTTATGTCAGGTTGATGCTGAACTTGTGCAGCACAATGAACTAATAAGCTGAGACATGCTTGATTAATTATAACAAAAGCCAGTTAGCTACATACCAGGTGTAAAACTTCCATCTCACCCAGCAGTAAATCTGATGCATCTGTGTTTGAATCCCAGCATAAAATAACCATTAATTTGAGTGGTATTGGAATGGTGTGCCACTGGTAAAAGTATAAGTAAAAAGTGGAATAGTAAAAGTAAAAGTAAAATTGGCTGTGGTATAGCCATCAGGTTTCCACCTGTTTTCCACTACCACAATGGTTTGTAGCATGCCCACACACCTTGGAATAGTCATAGTTTGGTGATAGTTATCCAAACTGTTGTGTCCTAAATTTTGTGTATGTATTTGTTATGCATAATATCTGATAGTTGGCTGTGCATGCTTACATGGTTGGGGTTGCCACAGGAAAAGCAGATGGCTGCTGTTCTTAAATTACTTGTTGGTCCTCTGTTCAGTTTGAGGCAAGGGTATATCAACCTTTTGGCCAAGAAAAGTTGATGGGATCACAGCCCCCTCCACAGCTGCCTCACAAAACATGGCACACAAGTTTACCCTGCAATGTTGTTGCTCATGCCTCCATGTCTTGGCACTTCACCTAAGGGTCCCTCCAGTTCCGGCCGGGTTTCCCAGGGACCCATGCACGTAGCCAGAACTTCCCTCAGGAAGGGGGCAGATGTCAAATTTTGTCCGGACTCCTGCAAATTTGAACTGGATGGATGCAAAGTTGTTCAATATGTAGTGTAAGCCTCTTGGCTTGGGGGTGGGGTGGGGGGCTAGCCCTCGTGACCCACGCCTTAGCTAGGTACCTGCGGCGACCGGGGGTTGGTGCGGCCTGGATGTCGTGCAGAAAGTACCAAATACATCCACAAATAATGTACTCACATCGCTGGTACGATGTTACCGTTCTTCACGTAGCTCCATCACATGAGGCAAGCGCTCCAGCGCTTGCTTGTTTAATGATCGGTGTTTTTTGCAGACAGAGTGGCGACAAATCCATGTTCATGTGTTCATTTGATCTTCCACATTGGGTTCGAGGACACTCCAGGCTACATGCTACTGTGTGGTGCGGTGGCAAAATTGATAACGAGAATCACACTAACGTCCAAATAAAAGCGACTTCGCCGCCCCCCCCCCCCCCCCCCGGCCCATTGTTTGTACATTCCCACGTAAGGTGTAATGCAGTGTTTTGTACATTTCCACGTCATGTGTAATGCATTATTTGTACATTCCCCCATAATGCGTAATGCAGTGTTTGTACATTTCCACGTCATGTGTAATGCGGTGTTTGCACATTAGCATATAGCCCGTTCCTGTTGTGGCCCAGCTGCTATCTGCCGCTGGCGGCCCGCCAGTTTGTGTGCCAAGCTGTTCCTGAGGGCCCACCTGCTGGCTACGTTCCGTGTACGTGTGTTGAACTGTCCGACGTACTTGTGTCGGCACGTTGTGGGTTTCGAGGCCTTGCTTTCGTGAAGCGCGCTTCCTATGCAGAGATGCATGGTAAATACATGGCCATTACATTGTGCTAAGAGTCGATTGTCCACGAACGTGATTGTGGGTGGTTTTGAAGTTGTTTGAAAGCATAACGACTTTTCAGTTGAGTCACTCATCCTCGATATTTCGGTATTCGCACTGGGAATACGGGGTGGCACTGACAGACTTTTATTGAGATGCTCGTAATTGACTGGCAGCTATTACCATCTTCCATCGAAAACAAAAGGTAGTAACCTGAGGTGTGAATCACACAAGGCAATACAGGAAAAGCAGTAGTCATCAAACACGGAACACGAGCATACCAGCCAAGTGATACAGGTCAAAATCTAGCAGCGCCAGGAGGAGCGCACATGTCGGCACGACGGAGGCTGTACATTCGACAGACGTCGTCTCAGGCGGCGACTGGAAAGCGGCACAGGAAACCGACGGAGGTCGGGTGGCAGCACGATGAACTAGTTCGAATAAGGGCAGCAGAAGCGGCTCCAGCCCATCTCGCGAGGCCGGATAACATACAGCTGGCGGTTGGTCCGGTCCCGGGTCTCTGACACGGTATTAAGACGTCCAGCCAACTCAACTATCTCGCCGCAACGGCACATCTCGTGCGCGAGATGCAGTGTGTGATACACAGGTAGGGCCTCTGCGCCCAGCTACCCCAGTCTCGTTAGCAGATACGATGCATGGCCGTATTTCTGGGGCCGAACATTACATTCGCTGAGTAGTTCATAACTTTTTCGGCGAGACGGGTTGTTTTTGGTACTCCTATTATATGCTGGTATACAGAAGCGGGTCTGCGAGAAGACGGGGGCGCCAACCGGCTCGGAGGTGGTGGTACGTCTTAGCGCCACACGCCCTGTGAACAAAAGAACATATGGTAACCAGACAGATCAATGAAACTGGCACCAAGAAGATGAGGTAAACGGGTATTCCGAAACTGCTCAGAAGAGCCAAAGAAAAGACATTAGCAAGCATAGTGTGGGATCCCTGGTAATAATGAGATGATGCCGTGCAACAACGGCATGGCTGATCATTACAGTGAAAGTGATGCACGCTGGTGTGAATGTAATCACACCTTAAATATTACCCACTGGTTCTGGAGAGAATGTATGGTAAGCACAATCACAAATCACCAACATCTTAATGTCTTGGAAAGTTTGGATTGACATACGGCGGCGACAAGTGATCAAAGCACAGAAGTCTACCCGCAGGTCGTGGGCCTAGAAAATTGTCCGCCTCGGTTGAACACGTGCATTGCGTTCTGCAAGATCCGAAGGCCGTGTAAGATGCCAAACGAGCGGGCATCGCCCTTAACGCTTTTTTTTCTTCCTTTTGCTGCCGCCTACCGGTCGGTGTCCGGTGGTCATACCGGAGGTAATTATGTGTCTGCTGTGGTGTGCGTAATGTCATTCACTGGGGTTTAGCCATTGGCTGACCACCCTACCGCAGGTCATTGGATGTCGAATGATTTTAAATGTCAGCCGAGCTTCACAGCGCACAGCATGCGTGCTTAGACATGCACAGGGCGTACCCCTTCAGGGGCATATGCTCTCCCTGACAAAATCATGACATGTTTTAAGATTTGTGTGAACACATGTTAAAAATTAAAAATCTGAGGACAGCAGGTAAAAGCAAACAAATCAAAAACATATGCTCTATGCCATGGAAGGAATGTTGTGCCCTCCTTTACCATAGATTGCCTTTATCCACGGTATGGTAAGCCATTAGCACTCATATATACATACATGCATTTCATGTCATAGAGTTTGGGACTGCACTGTTTCGGTGTATCATGTTTAAACTGATGTCTTCTTTAACTTGCATTCTTTCATGAACTGATGTATATCAAACATGGCCTTCTGTTAAGTACAGCCCATTGCACTGGAGTCTCCCAATGGTAAGCTTAATAACTGTGATGACCCACAGCACTTTAAAAAATTTGTACTCCACTTGAGAAAATTTGTACTCCGCTACCAGGAACTTTTTTGAAATTTCCAACCCTGCACAAGACTGTGCTGCTGTGAATAGACATTGGACATGCATTGGTGCCCTAAGCCACCAATAGTGAGAACTGTGCACTGCTGTATAGAAAAGAAATGCTGTAACCAGGTCTTTTACTTACGTCCCATTGTCATTGATGTCTAGAAGAAGGACACTGTATGGCTGCTCCTGGCATTTGGAAAACCATGCTGGAGTGTGTTATGCATGGATAAATACAGGCAGGCTGTGCACTAGGCATTGACTAATTGTTACAAAAAAAGTTTGCTTTCCTCTTTTGCTGACAAATTGAAATTTCTACCTCTGAAAATTACAAAATCTGCATTTCAAACAAGACACGAGCAGAGTGGTAGCTTTTATGCAGCAGTTTCAAAATTGATTTCCTTACCTCCTGAATGCTTTTCAAAGGTCATAGTACGTGGTAACAAATGACAGGTTTCGATCTCTTCAGGCACTAAGATGACCTGATGCAAGATTATAAGTGATTATATTGGATTCCTGTGGGATAAGCAATCCAGAACCATGCATGACATGGCTAGCATACTGTGTGTCATGTTGGCCTCATATGACCTCATCTTGACATCCTACCTACATCTTGACTATGTAATTACCAGAAAAAAATTGTAGCTGACGTTTCGGCTGCATAATGCAATCAAATTGAATGTGCAAAATATTTTGAATCATAGATTGCATGAATACAGCAAATTATCATGGTAACCTATGGAATGACCTTGACCTGACCCACTGTGGCATCTACATGTCCATGACACAGCACCCTCATTTACCCAAAGAGCATATACGTTTTGAGGACATGAAACACTCCAATTGACCCAGCCCCTGCAAACATGTAATGGGGGCCTGCAGACCTTTGCCCTGACCTTGACCTTTCATGTCAGCATGATTTCTAATTGTTATTTCTTTAAGATGCACTCAGGGACTCTTTCAGTTTGCATATATATTTCCAACTTAGGCAATTAATTACCGAAAAAGCTTTGTGAGTTTTGTCTCCCGGCTTTCCAGCCCGGGGCGCTCGGCTGGGACGCCAGGCAATCAATTATTGATAAACCTTGCAGCTGATATTATGGCCTATTTGGAGAAGAAATAGTCTTGTTATAGTCTTGTTGGATGGGAAGGTGTATGATTAAACCAAGGCCGTCGCCTCTAATGCGTTCTTTTGTGCATATTGCTTGCATCTTGAGAAAATGCTAACATGAAACTTAATCAAAAATTCTTGATATGGCTGAGTTCATATCACCCTACTTAGGTATGGCGCGATCGAGACAAAGCAGGGCTATTTCGTTTCTCCCAGCAAACTGACGAGCAGGTGCATCTCGGGACCCGAAATCGGTAGAGAATGGCCCATTTCAATCACCCGTTATGCAACATAGCAGCATCTCAGCGCCAGCTCGGCGCCGAAGGTACAAGAGCCGCACCTGTGCCATGAAGCGCAGGTTAGTACCTTCCAAATTTTGCCTTTTCTCAGCCAATGGCGGCTGACACTAAAACGTAGTCGGTGAAAGTAACAGCGACAGTTTCTTATCGCCGAATCTGTGGTGGCGGCGTAGAAATCATGTTGCCTACGCCCTCCTTCATCTCTGGCGGCAAGTAGGCGTGATTCGGCGCAGTACTTTCAGTGTCATGTTCACCACAGATGAGCACCACGTCATCAAATCGTGTACAGTTCATGCATTGGTATATGGCGCAGCACGTCGACAGGTACTGATGCGCTTTTTCCTCACGCTGCACAGTCTCGCATCGTGATCCCAACGGGAAACCCACCTTAGGTTGCGTGGGAACTGGACAAAAGGGAACAGTGGCATCAGAGGCCGAGCCCGAGGATTGCCTTGCCCTGCAGTTTTTAGTATCATAATTGTAAAACCTGCATACCACTTGAATAACCTCACACAATGATACCCCGTGGCACAGACATTGGCGGCACAGATAGCACGCCCCCACCCCCTCCCTTAGGATCCCCAAGGGCTCGCTCAGAGCCCTTGGTATCGACGATTGAGGGCCCGTTTTGAGTGCCAAAAGGTCTGACTGGTGGTCCCATTAAGGTGCCTGACGTTGCTGGCTGGGCTTGCAAATACCAGTCAGAGGGCTCTTTGTATCGATTGCAGGGGACCCCTGCGTCGATAAGAGCCGATCGGTCGGTTGGGCACCACCAGAACCAAACATCCGGCTCCTCAGTAGTCTAGGTCCGAAGACCCATTTGTAAAGCAACGGCAAAGCCGGGGTTCCTATGTCGCCCAGGGTCCCAAGTGCCTGACATAAGGCCCCGCGTTGGGAAGGTGCCCCGAGGCCGTCAAGAGCCGTGTTCGAGGGGATCCGAAGACTTTGGGACCAAAGCTCAAGGGCCTGGGCGGAAGACAGAAGGGCCAAAGTGCTGGCTGTAGGTTGCGACTATCCGGTGGTAGCGCTGTAGCCTCAAATATCAGTCAGAACGTCTCTTCCACCGATTGGGGACCCCTAGGGCAATGTGGACCCCTATTTCAGCAAGACATCACCAACACCGAACAGTTGTTTTCGTGCCGGTCTGAGCCCTGAGAGCCCGCTTCCCAAGCATGGATGAGGCCGAGCCCGAGGATTGCATTGGTCTGGACCCCTGCGACAACGAGAAGCCCTTGTGGCGGTCAGTGTCCCACAGTGCCCAACAGTAGCTCCTCTTGGGCTTGCAGCCACAACAGCTAGCCAAATCATCTGTCGTCTGAATGCGTCGCGTCTATCTGGATGCCAGTGTTGTGGTTACCAGAAAACGACTGTGCTTCATCGTAGGGTGACGATCTGGACACAACACATCTATTACATATCATATATTGCATATGTGTATAAAATGTAATGCATAAAAGGCAAGTGTAAGTAATAATTTAAAACACACATATGCAAAGCATAATGTATAAAACGCATATGTATATTAAACGTAAATGACAGCTATAGCAACGCGTCCACCGCCGCTGGTGGAGCGTGTCACAAGTCAGGGACAACGGCACGACACCACATCCGAACGTAAGGACATCATGTTTGGCGCCAAAAGAAAATAACTGTCCATCGGCCCACTATAACGTAACTATGCACAGCTACGCATAATTAACCAATACGCTGCCCCCAAACACAAGTGCACCCATGCAGCCATGGCATTCACAGATCCATGACGACCTACCGACGGCTAGGGCAGGTCGTCGTACTGCATCTGATATGGCCAGCTTAAAACAATGTAGCAATTACCTGAAGTCCAAAAGAAGACGGCTACTTGCCACTCAAGGCAGCCTATGTTCTGGGGAGAAACTACCGCTACTTGCACAGTGAACAGATACATGCACCCATACCCATAACATGACCAACAGAACAGCGCATGCTGAACCACATTTCACACACACCACATTGCACGGAGGCACCAATCAGGTGGTCCTCCCCACAACCACACAACCAATCACATTCTTCATCGAACTGGTCCACCCAAGCCAGGAGCATCTTCCACGCAGATCGGGTGAAGCAATGTCCCAGAGATAGCAGTACATCTGGATTCGCTTTCAGCCTGCCGAGGTGGATGACATCCCAGGCCCGTACGTCCCCTTCACCGAACAGGCCTTTATTCGATGAGTTCTTGAGAATCCAGCGTAGCATGGCTGCAACAAGAGCCAGTAAGATATATTTTGCGCTATGGAACGCGCGAGATAATAGCAGAAGTGAACGTTACGGTGGAAGAGATGACCCAAGAGTAAAACATACGAAGCCAGTAACCCATGTAAAATTGTGAAACTAGATTTCCTCGCTGCGTTGCAGCATTAGTTTCTGATTCTTTGCAGGCAGCAGTGCACTGACATGCAGCGTGCGCGGGCTTCTGTTTCAAGGTGCAGTTTTTTTTAACACAAAACGCAACAAAACTGGGTATCTCTGGACTTTCAGGCGACCAAGCACAGTTGTAAGCGAACGTGAAGGGCCTTTGAGAAGTCGCAAAAATTACTCGATGATTGGAAAAGTTGTGAACTGAAAATTTTAAGCCCCATTACACCGGCTAGGGCCCCATGCTGTTTCCGGGAAACTATATGTCACTTGCAGGTTCATTTCGGTCGTTTAGGAGCATTCCACATTGTCCTTCATTTCTTTGCATTTGTTCCGAGGGCCCTGCGCTGTTGTTGGGGCCCTTGCTGTTAGCGTGCCGAGGAACTCTTGTCAATTGCGGGCCCTTCCTCGGATTATTTCCATTCGCCAGAAAGGCTCTGTGAGCGGTAGCCAGAGTCCCATACCTTAACCAGCCGGGGTACTCTCGGTTGCCCAGCGGCCCTTTACATGAGTGTCGGTTAACCTACCGACACACTTGCGATATGCCCATGGGTGCTCTACATTGGTCTTAGGCGTTTCCAATTCTCTGTCACTTGCTTAGGGCCCTACACTCTTATCGGGGGCCCATCTAATGGCCTGCTTGGGCGCACTCAGTCGTTTGGGGACCGTCTACACCTGGTTTTTGGTACTTCTTTTCTGAATGGGGGGCCTAAGCGTCTGTGGGAGGGGGGGGGGGGCTATCTGATAGCCTGCTCGGGGACATTCGACCGTTCGAGAGGGAGGGGGGCCTCTATATTGGGCCTTAGGCACATGCTATTTGAATGGGGCCCTACGCAATTGTCGGGGGTCCCCTCTGTTCGCCTCCTCGCCCACACTGGATTGATGGTGGGCCCTGCACATCGGTTCTCAGCGTTTGAATTTAGGGCCCTCTGTCCGTATCGGGGTTATCTGATAACCTGTTCAGGTACACTCATCTTTCGGGGCCCTCCGAATGGAGTTTAGGTATTTCTTATTTGAATGGAGGGCCTTAAGCTCCTGTCGGGGCCCCAATCTGATAAGATGCTCAGGCCCATTCGATCGTAGGGGACCTCCACGTCTGCCTTTGGTACTTCCTTTTCTAGTGGAGTGCCCTCCGCTCTTTTTGGGGGCGCTATCTGTAAACCTGCTCTGGCGCACTCGGTTCTTCGGGGCCTTCTACATCGTGCCGTGGGAAATTCACACTTGAACGGAAGGCCCTACGCTCTTGCCGGAGCCCCATCTGTTAACCTGCTCGGGCACACTCGAATATCCGGGGGCCCTCCACATTGTGTTTTGGGTACTTCCTATCTGAATGGAGGGACCTACGCACTTGTCGGGGACTCCATCTGTTCGCCGGTTTGGCCACATTGGGTTGTTCGAGAGCCCTAAATATTGGGTCTTGGTGTTTGAATTTAGGGCCCTACACTCCTGTCCGGGTCATCTGATAATCTGCTCGGGTATACTCCATTTTTCGGGGGCCCTCCACACTGGGTTTTGAGTACTTCTTATTTGAATGAAGTACCCTGCGCTCTTGTCGGGCTCCTTCTGATACGCTACTCGGGCACACTGCATCATTCTGGGGCCACATACTTCAGATCTTCAGTGCTTCCCATTCGAATGGAGGGCCTTACGCTTTTGTTGGAAGCCCTTTTTGTTAACCTGCTCGGGCACACTCGAGCATTCGGGAGCCCTCTACATTGGGTCTTGGGTGTTTCCTTTTTGGAATGGAGGGCGCTACGCTTTTGACTGGGCCCTATATGTTTTCTTGCTCTGATAGACTGGATCATTCAAGGGTCCTCTGCATCGGGTCTTGAATACGTCCTATTTGAATGGATGGTGCTACGCTCTTTTTGGGAGCCTTATTTGTTCACCCGCTCAGGCACACTCGCTCATTCAGGGGCCGTCTACATTAAGTCTTGAATACTTCCTATTTAAATGGAGGGCCCCAAGCTCTTGACGGGGGCCCTATATATTAACCTGTTCTGACGCACTCGATCGTTCAGAGCGCTGCACATTGCGCCCTGGGCATTTCTTATTTGAATGGATTGCCCTATGTTCTTAGCGGGCCCTATTTCTTCAGCTGCTCGGGCCGGTGGCGGATGCAGAGGGTGGGGGGGGGGGGGGGAGAAGGTGGAGGGGGGGGGGGGGCGGGAGGGGGGAGGCACATGACCATGTCCCATGGACCACGTCGAGGGAACCTAAAGGCTCCGAAGGGGCCCATAACCGCCCGACGGACGGTTATGGACGGACATAACCGTCGGACGGACGGATGGACATAACCGACGGACGCAGTTTCCTTACAACAAACGCACAACAAAATTGAATGCATTTGGGCCTACAGGTGACCAAGAACCATTGCTAGCAAAAGTAAAAAGTTCGTAAGTAAACGAAGTTCATTCCTCGCTGATTGAGAGTGTTGCTGGGGGAATTTTGGAGCTCATTACGCTGTCTAGATGCATTACGCTGTTGGGTGCCTGTCTCTATATGTCCACTTGCTGCGTCAATCTGATCGCTAAGGAGCTTTCCACGTTACCCGTAATCTCTTCCCACTTATTCGTAGGGCCCAATGTGCTGTTGGGACGCTTCCTGCCTCCATGCTTGAGCACTGTTGATCAATCGGGTTTTCCTCCACGGATTCTGCCCATTCACCCGAAAGGCTACATACACTTTTCCGGGGCCCCATACTCCAGAATACATTCAATTGCTCAGGGGTCCTTCATATAAATCTCAGGTACTTTCTACTTGCTTGAAGGGCCTAGTGCCGTTGCTAGGGCTCTTATAAGGTAAGGCACGGAGACGCCCGATGCTCAGGGGCCCTCTACTTTGTTCGAGAGCTCTTTTCCTGCGGTCTCATTTGCGGCTGACTTTTCACTCCCATCGAGACTCGTGTCGTTAATCTGCCCGTGCGTTCTTGATTGCACGGGGGTATCAATTCATAGTCCTGAGTGGTTTCCCTTTCCTCGGAGGGTCCTGTGCTATGACCGGGGACTTATAGGTCAGCTTGTCGAGGCACTACAGATCGTTTAGGTGCCCACCACGCTGGTCTTCAGTTCAGTTTTTGCTTGCTCTGGGGACCCTATACTTGTTGACGGGAGCCACTGCGTTGGTCTCCTGCGGCACCCATGACTGCTCAGGTTCCCTCCCTATTGGCCTTTGTGCCTTCACCTTTGAGCAGCAGTCGAATACGCGCCGATTAATTTTTACGCGCAATTGCCGAACGTAATTATACATGCCTCTGCCGTCGTATGCGTCATTTCCACTGGCTATCCAGGGTTCACACTCAAGTTAGATTTACGGTGAACCTTCGCGGGATCCTCAGTATCTTTGCAGGGTGTGGACTCCCTCCCCCTAGCATTAGAAACTACGGTACTGTCCGATATGAAAACCCCCACTTACAATTCATTCCGCTTAGAAGTGAAGCGAGTTGGCATCATCACGCCGCGCCGATAGACTATGAAGCCACCCACTTAACAGCGGGCGTCGTCAAGATTCCAACCCGGGCTTACCGCGCGGGAGACCAGCACTCCAACCATCCATCCACTGGAGATGCGGGCCCGGCGGCCGAAAATTCGTGATGAGAATAGAAATGGTTCAGAGTGAGTTGATGGATTTCGCGATTGTTGCATACACGCTCAGTGCAGAATGATGGGAGTTTATTGGCTGGGCAGGCTTTCAGGCACAATGCGATACACGTGGCAGGGCGCGTCGCAGTCCACTCGTGAGTTGGTTATGTTTCCAAACGGCGCAGCGGAACATGTTGAAACACTGCCGTAATTCGCTGCGCTACAGTACCAGAACTCCTCCCTTCTTGGCAAAAACTAGCTTAACGGTACATACTATAAGTTCAGGCGCTCTGGCGTGCTCTGGCTACGTACCGGACGAACAGGCGGCGGAACGTGATCGGCTGTTTCCGTCGTTCGCGCGCCACTGGGCTGCGGGAGGCTGGTTTCAGTTTCCACGGATGAAGCGGACATCGCTGGCTGGTTGACAGCTTTCGCGGACGGAGCGAACGTCGCTGGCTTGCTGTCAGTCGGCTGTGGTGCCGTCACGTTCCTGGGCGCAGCCACGAACGGCTGTGAGGTTAGGCTACCGGGTGCGAAGTGCTTCTCTGTTTCGAACAGTCAATCCTCTCCAGACGTATAACGGGGACGAATGTGATCGAAGTGACGACGGAACTGATGTTCATCTTGCAACAGAACCTGGCAAGACGGTCCGCAGACATCCAGCACGGTTCCTGGGAGCCACTTATAGGCCGAACCAGTCACTTCTGTGATGAAGACTGGGTCTCCCGTACGGAAAGATCTGTTGACAGAACCACTCGCTGTGCTGCTGCGGTACTGCCTTTCCTCCGACGGGTGAAGCTGCGTCAGGCGCGTTCTTGGAGCACGTTTGAACAGCATCTCTGCTCGGGCTTTCCCTGTTGCTGTATGTGGCGTATTCCTGTACTAGGTGGTCTGCGGTCGTTCTTGTGCTGGCGTCGTTTGTTATCCAGACGTCTGGCCATTTGCTATACGCATCCACCACGATCAGAAGCATCTTGCCTTCTACAGGGCCAGCGTAGTCAACATGTACTCTGTCCCATGGAGCGTCTGGGTACCTCCATGGTTGAGAGGGCACTTTAGGCGCTGCTTTCTGGTGTAGCTGGCATGCATCACAGACTTTGGTGAGCTCGGCCACGTCTGAGTCCATCCTAGGCCACCAGACCTGACTGCGGGCACGACATTTCACAGAGCAAATGCTGGGATGTCCTTCATGAAGGAGCTTGAGTGCCTTTTGGCGGCACCGTGGTGGCATCACCACTCAGCATCCCCCGAGCAAGCAACCGCCCTGTATACTCAGTTCGGCATTTCGACACTGGTACGGCAGGAAAGCTGGCGACACCTCTGACGACTTCATCCGTACCGGGTGAAGTGCAGACCTTCAAAGAAAACGGCATTCCTTTCTAGTCCATTCTAGCACATAGTCCACAGTTACCAGTTCATCAACAGCTTCACGCATCTGGATGACTTCCATGAGCGGAGCTACTGCAGCCTCTGCCACCGTTTCGGAGGTTGGCAGGCGGCTGAGGGCGTCTGCTGCTGCATGCTGTTCTGCACTGCCGGGGACGTGTACCAGCTGGTACTCGTAGACGTCCAGCGTGACCTTCCATCTCACCATATGTGGTAAGACGGCTTCTGGCAGGTTCTTGATTTTCCCGAGGAGCCCCAGGAGCGGCTTGTGGTCGGTTCTGAGCGTGAAGGGTCTTCCACACACGAAGCTGTGGAACCGCTTGACGGCGAAGACCAGAGGCAGACCTTCACAGTCGATCTGACTTTAGTCCGTTTCAGCTTGGTTCAGAGTGCGGGAGGCGAGGACGATTAGGCGTTCTCCTTCTGGTGTCATCTGGCACAACACAGCTCCTAGGCCATAGGAGCTGGCATCCGCTGACACGATGACTGGTGCATTACCGTCGAAGTGTGCGAGACAGGGAGCCTAGAGAAGAACCTTCGTTGCCCTGAAGGCGTCCCGCTGCTCTGCGCCCCATCGCCACTCTACGTCTTTTCTCAGGAGTGCATACAACGGTGCAGCAAGCCGCACTCAGCTTCGG
Source organism: Pollicipes pollicipes (assembly GCF_011947565.3). Lineage (NCBI taxonomy): Eukaryota > Metazoa > Arthropoda > Thecostraca > Pollicipedomorpha > Pollicipedidae > Pollicipes > Pollicipes pollicipes. Next base: position 13,127,431 of record NW_023596225.1, read on the forward strand.
GCAGAAGCGACTGTAGTCATTCAGCATGCCGAGGTACGTCCTCAGTTGTCCGACGTTTTCAGGACGTGAGGCGTCTCGCACAGCTGCTACCTTCTGCTCTGTTGCGCGCAGACCTTGTCGATCTGCACCCCGACGTAGGAGACCCCTGGCAGGAACCACCTGCACTTTCTTGGGTCAATTCTCAGGTTCTCCTAATCTGGTCGTCTCAGTACTTCCTCCAGGTTAGCGAGATGTGCAGCGTCGTTCGGACCTGTGACACAAATGTCATCAAGAAACATCATGGTGTTTGGGATGCCAGCTGGCAGGGTTTCTATGTGGCGCTGGAAAATAGCAGGACAAATGCAAACTCCATACACCAGTCTGGTTGCTTCAAAAAGACCTTTGTGCGCGATGACCACTGTGTAGACTTAGCTTCACGCTGACAATGGAATCTGCAAGTAGGGCTATTCCAGGTCGATTATTGTGGATTTTTTACCTCCAGCAAGTTGGGTGAGAAGTTCCTCCACTTTGGGCAGTGGATATTGCTCCAAGTGACTGGCTCTGTTTACGGTTAGGTTGTAGCTACCGCAGTCTTGCTTTGCCATCTGGCTTCAATACTGTCACCAGGGATGCAGCCCACTGTGCTGACTTGCAGGGCTTCAGGATTCTGGCTTCGATTTGACGATCTAGCTCCTCTTTCACCAATGATTGCAGAGCCCGGGGCACCAATCGCGGTTTGCAGAACACTGGTTTGACATTCAAATTTATCTCCAGGTGGGCTTCAGTGTTGGCTTTCCCCAACTCGGGCTTTGTCAGATTTGGGAACTTTTTCAGTATCTCTTGTGCTGTTCCCTCCAGTGAGGCCTTCACATGGAAGATTGCATGCCAGTTCAGTTTCACCTTGGAGAGACAATTTATACCCAGTAGGGATTTGCTGGATCCACACACTATGATCAGGGGTAGCACTTTCTTGCACAATCACCTTGACTTCCCCTATCACAGAGATGGGCTCACCAGCATAGGTTTCCAGTCTCTGTCTGGATTCCTCCAATTTCCTGTTTGGCCACAGCTTGCAGGACAGCTGTTCCCACATCACTGACACTGCTGCACCAGTATTGACTTCCCACTGCACTGGCTTTCCATCCACTTGCACTGTTATCTTAATTGGATGGTTTTCACTTGCTGTTGTCTCCTGCATAGACTTGTTGATCCTCAGGAGGTACTCCTCAGGTGGGCTTTCATGCTGGGCTTGCATATGGTGCAGTTGGTCCATCTGTTTTACTATGGTGAAACCATGCTGACCTTTGTTGCAACATGCTGTTTGAGTGTGACCATGTTATGCTTTCCACAATGAAAGCAATCCTACTTTTTAAAGCACTCCCACTGGCCATGTTTTGGGCTGTAGCATCTTGCACGTCTTCTGCATTTAAAACACTGTGACTAGCCTGGTTGCTTTGGTGCATTTTCTTTTGCATCAGGTTTGAGGTGGGCTCTTGTTTTTGCACTATGTTTTGTGCCTGGACATTTGCCTATGGCACAGCAAATCTGTTTGAATGGCATGCTTCAATGGCACATGCATGGGCTCTGGCTTGCTCCAAGCCTCTTGCAAATGAGTGCAATTCTTTGAGTGTCATTTTCTGTTGCAGGGCCTTTTCCGTCACCTTGGAATCTCTGACTCCCATGATCACCTGCTGGCGGATTTCCCAGGCAGAATCAGTGAAATCACAAGTACTGGCAAGGTGCCCAAGGCCAGCCACAAATGCATCAGTGGACTCACTTTCCAATTGCATCATTTGGTGGAACACATCACACTCATCTATATTTTTCTGTGGAACAAAATAAGACCCAAGCTGCCTGCACATCTTTTTGTGGACATCTGCGGCCTCTCCCGCAGCAGGCGGGGGCTGTGGCAGTGTTTCTTGCTGATCAAACACTGCAGGGCCAGCAAAATGGAGCAAGTAGCCTTTTTCCGGGCAGGATCTTCTACTTCCATCGCCAGACACATGTTTTCTAGCCGACAGTGCGATTTAGGCGACCGGTCGGGGTGCGTCACATTGAACTGCGGCAATGCCATCTCTTTTCAGGCGGGATCCTAAACTGATGGCGGGCAATTCAGCGTGAAAATAACAAATGCAAATTAATATCCTCACCGCTAATCTTGCTCCATACACGCTCAGTGAAGACAGATGGGACTTTGTTGGCTGGACATGCCTGCAAGCGCAGCCCCACACACGTCGCTTGGGGCGTCGCAATCAACTCGTGAGTTGGTTATATTTCCAAACGGCGCAGCGGAACATGTTGAAACACTGCCGTAGTTCGCTTCGCTACAATATCACAATGATCGTTTGATGTTTATCAAGCATAGAACCGACTTCTCGCACGAAAGTCTGCATTTTTGCACTTCCTTGCCTCCAAGACTGCCATTGCGCGTATGCTTGACACGTACAACCATCTGGAAGATTTTGGAGGGTGTATAAGCCCGGTGCGTAACCGCCCTACGTTTTGGAGGATGTATACGCACAGCCTACGAATAACTGAAGAAGTCCGCCTTTTTTATTGGGATCTGTAATTTTGATATATCTCCGGTAATTGGGCGTACCGGTCCGAGATTTTGTGCTCATTGTGCTCAGGAGATTAAACTGCATCAGTATACAAAGTTTTAGGTTTATTTGGGGAGTCCGCCGAATCTGCAATTTGGACCTGAATCCGAATGTGAAACTGGTGCCAACTTGACTAACGCCGCTTCGGTGAGAATTGTGATGGATGTCCATTCCTTAAATCCGAGATTGGCGGGCTCACGCCACAAGTAACGTTTAGCTCGGTTGATATTTCAAATCACATTTTGCAGAAGAAATCAAATATTGTCCTATATTACAAGAAATAAGAACTGCCTGGGCCTGACGGTGGCCACGCACGGATGCGGTTGCTGCCAGGGGGGTGTCATCAGTATCGGTTAACTCAAAAATTAAAAAAAGTGGCAAAAAAGTGGCAAAATCGAGCTTGCGTGAGAATGCAGGTAGTTTGGCAGCAAAGCCTACATGACGTCAAGTATACCATATTTGATGACGTCAGTAGCACGGAAGCCTCTCAATTAGCCAGCTGACTGCTACACAACCCACTAGTTTGAATGGTATGTTTTGGGGGCGTGCGGCTGGCGCTTCCCGGTTGGACTCTGAATGATTGGTCCACGGCTTTTTCATGCAAACACAATTCTGGAAGGGAGATTGAATCTCGGAATAGTTTGACCTCATCAGAATTTTATATTCTTCCGTGGGGTGTACATAGCTAGGGGTTAAACGTTATGCGGCGTTTGTAGCGCATCGCGTGTCGCAGTTGCCATGACTACGCCTCGTACGAGAGCTCTGAGCAGTTTGTCTTGAACAATTGGTAGCATTTAAAATGCTTAGTCTGTGAGCATTTTATTATGCATATGTGTACAAGCCCGATGTAAAGAAACGCTCGACAGTAGCATCATAAAGCCAATACATAGGGTTTTGCTTTACTTACCTTACTGCAATCACATCACTGTGATAAGAGCGAGAGCTATTACAAGTCAATATTGCAAATGTTCATATAATCATGTCTGTAGGCAAAGTAAATTATGCAAGCTGGGCTGTTCAACTCTGCCACCAGGCACAAACGGCACAGACAAGCCTACGGCTATCCAACGACAAGCCTGGTCATGGAATGCAATACGCCACAAACGCCGCGTAACATATGTCCCCGTGTTATATCATCATACATGCAAAAATCGTACGTTCTGATGAGGCTTAACTGTTCCATGACTCACTGCTCATTCCATAAATGTGTGCGAATAGCGAAATGACGGATAATTTCTTCTCAGTTCAACGGGGAACCGCCAGCCGCACGCCACCAAGACATGCCCACTATTCAAACTAATGGGTTGTGTAACAGTCAGCTGGCTAACTGACAGGGCTCCGTGCCACTGACGTCATCAAATATGGTATACTTGACGTCACGCAGGCTTTGCTTCCAAACTACCTCTTTTCTCAAGCAAGCTTTATGCTGCGACTTTTTCGGACCGGACGGTTCTACCTCGTTAGACAGCCTGGGTTGCTGCCAATTTTGCAAGCATATCCTCCGCGATTTGGCGATGAATGTCAAGAGGAATGATTACAAGCACAGACATTCTCGTCTTTGTGGCATGCATGTTTTCTTTGGTTCCAGGGGCGTCAGCAATGCATAATGAGTTTACGTTTGTTGACTTTGTGGCAGTGGTTGTTGGCATTATGGTAGCATTTGTTGCATTTTGTGCATGCTTAGGGGCTTATGCACACAGTCAAAATACTGTATAGATTTTACACAACATCTTTTTGGACTGAATTGTCTGGAATGTCTGAAATAAACTGTCCTCAATCTTGTGTTGTCTTGTACTTGACTTCTTACAATATCAGATGTGCGTGCCATTTACACGGCATGTTTACAGTTAACAATTCAGCCATATTGTGTTACAGTTGACTTTGTGTCACTGACATTCTTGATGGTGATCTGGATAATGGTTTGGAATGTGATGTTTTGCAGATGGCAGCACTAGAGTTGTGAATGCTATATTCACCCTGAGCATTCCAACATACATGGATGTGTTGTTTTTGGGCTCTGTAAGTGGCATAGGTCTTTTTCAAATAGCTCACCTAGTGTAGGCATAGTGAATCCAGGATCTTATGGAGTATTATGTCATCGTTGGGCAAAGCAGGATGAGCACGCAGCTGTGGGACTGCGCTATCATTGTACAGCGTAAGGATACTTATACTGTTCTTCCAGGATTTGTAGTGCCAGTTCTTGTACAATTGGTATAAACAGCATGGTTGTGGTTGTGGATGGTGGGCTTGCATCTACTCTGCAAGAATCTGGATACAGTGTTGATGGCCACCCACTATGGAGTGCTCATCTCCTGCACACAAATCCTGATGCTGTCTTGGAAGCACATTCCAAATTTGTTGAAGCTGGTGCAAATATAATAACATCTGCCAGTTATCAGGTATGTATCTCCCAAACTAATAATTGCATTAGTATTGTTGGCTTTATGTCCTGCAATACATTCAGTTATAATGTTTGTTTGCAATTGGAATATATGCTCATGATCTGTATTGCACTGTTGTGCATTTGTACAGCAGGTGCCTACATATTCATGTCACTGTTGACAGGCAAGTACTGGCAATATTGCCCAGCATCTAAAATTGTCTTCTGTGGAAGCAATATCTTTAATGAAGAGAAGTGTGGAGGTAGCCAAACAAGCTGCAGTGAGTTCAAGACATGGTAAGCACCAAACTGTTGGTAGCATGGTTGCAGTGGATCAGTAATTTTGGTGTGGAAAATTGGTATAAAATCAACATAGGTATTTTGCTATGATTCACACTTGGCTCATCTACAAAACTTCAATCCAACTGGAAGTTTGAATTAAAGCCAAAGCATCTAAAATCATTTGCCAAAAAGGGCTACTGTATTGTCAGGTCTCAACATCTAGTGATTCAAGCCATTGTGGTTTCAGACCTTTTTGTTATGCAGCTGTCATGTGAGTAGATGGCTTCCTTTCAAACTGCGTTCCCTTCCATTCCAAACCATAACTGAACACTGGTCTCCTGTTTATTCCAGAGGTCCTGGTAGCTGGATCTATTGGACCATATGGTGCATGCTTAGCTGATGGATCAGAGTACAATGGGAATTATCTGGCCAGCATTGACCAGGTTACACTTAAGGTAATTACTTGTTTGCCACCATGCATGTCATGTTGAAAAACCATTGGTATTATAAAATTTCAACTGGCGCTGAGATGCTACCAGTAAGTAGTGTTTTGGGGCATGTGGCACTGGTTGTGATTGACATTCTCTAAGAAATGTCTCCGGCATCATCTCTAGTGGAGTGCATAGTCGTGGCATCATTCCATAGCTCAACACATGTGCTTTTTTACTTAGATTGCTTTCAGCAATCGCAATGCACTGTGATGCACCCTTTCATGGAGGATGTGTGACTACAGATACCATAATAGCACTCAGGGCCATGGAGTGACTGAGTGTCAAACCCTGGCTCGGTGTGAAAACTGGAGGTGTGAGCTGCTCTGCTGTCATGCTCTGCCTTACTTCTTTTACAGTTTTATGGGAATAATTTGATCAGTCACTTGATATGGTACTATATGTCTTAAACATTATGGATTATTAAACACCTTATACTTATACACCTTGCACCTTATACCTTATACCTTATTTTGCCTGGTAATGTACTATACTTTAGGATTGGTCTGCAATGAGCCCAGACTGGTTTGACAGTGTGGATTGATAAAACTGATGAACTTGCAATGGTTTAGTATTGGCAGTTGTGACCAAAGTATTGCAGAATATTTATCTTTTATATTCAAATGCTATAAACAGTTACACCTACAAGCCATTTATGGCAAACATTATGTACAGCTTCCATTTTGCCATTCTTCATCATTTAGAAATCCTGCAGGACTTCTCTATAAAGTTTAAGGATCATTTTGAATCATGTGTTACTTGTCTATAAAAATTCAGAATTACATTTGTAATGTATGCAAGGTCTAAGGTTCGTTCGCGACTGCTAACAAAATCCCAAAGAACGTTGCTGGCCTCGTAGGGTTTCGCCGAAGTCTTGCATGCCAGTTGTGACAAAGGATCTGAGTAAGTCAATGTGCCACTAGGTCACGCCATAATATTGGAGAAAGTTGCGTCAAACAAAAACGTGGAAGGATGGTTTTGCTATGTTTATCATGCGGTGGTCGGGTGTCCAAAAGCTGTTTAATTTTGGAGTATGTTCTGACTCCACTTTGAGTCAAGGACGAGTCCAACTTCTCGTGTCTCGTACGGCACTCCTAGGAGTGGCATCGTCCGCGTGTGGCGGCGCTGGTGTCGGCCGGGGCCGACGTGCTGGCGGTTGAGACCGTGCCGGGACCTGCCGAGGCGCTGGCTGTGCTCGACCTGCTCAGAGAATACCCCGACCAGCCGACGTGGGTCGCCTTCTCCTGCCAGGTCAGTCACCGACAGGCAGCTCTGGTACGCAGGCTGTGGGTGGTCTTTGATGCTGGTAATCTTAGAAGGATGTGAACTGTGAGCCATCAACTGAACCGAGTCATGTGTGTTCAGATTAGTTTTCGGGCTCAAGCTGCGCATGCCGTTTTTTTCGGACGTCATGGTAACTGAATTATGCACCGCTGTTGGCCAATCCCCCTGAAACCAGCGTTGCTCTGATATTTTGCGCGAATAGCAGTGTTTTACTTACCAGTGAGGCGAAGCAGACGCGGCCAAGATGGGAACCGTATCGAGGTACGCCGCGACACTGGCCTGCATGTCCGTGTGGCGCACAGGACGGCCAGCGCACCTGCGACGGCTCGCTGTTCAGCGATGCAGCGGCTGCCGTCTGCGCTGCCCGGCCCTACAACACGCTGGCTGTCGGCGTCAACTGTTCGGAGCCGGTGGCGGCGGCCGCGCTGCTGCACTCGGTGGACCGACGCCGTGTGCCGCTGCCCCTGTTGGTTTACCCCAACAGCGGCGAACAGTGGAGCGGCGACCGGTGAGCGCGCGCCGTCTGCCCTTGCCGCACGCCTTCACGCCGAGTCTGAGCCGTCGGCCCAGTGACTATCTTGGCCTGACACAAGCCGTCACTGTCTAATCCCGGCCTCGTGTGAGCCTTGCTTGTGTAATCCTAGCCTGACATGAGTCTCCCTGTGTGGCCCTGCCGTGGCATGAGATTTTCTTGTGTGACCCTGACCTGACATCAGCCCCCCCCCCCCCCTCTGTAGTGTGGACCTAGTGCGAGGCCGCCCCGAATGTACCGGCGTTGGCGGTAGCTGTTTTAGTCAACAAATACCAGAGAGGGGTCACTGGTAAATGTTGCCCCATATTAAACTACACTGGCTGAATAACACTTTACTGATGCCGGTCCTGCAGACAGAGCCCTGAACTGCTCTGCCGTTTGATCTCGACTGAGTCTATGACCTGCAGGTGGACTGGTGGCGCGAAGGCGCGCCGTCTGGCTTCGTTCGTCCCCGAGTACCTGGCCGCTGGCGCTGTGTACATCGGCGGCTGCTGCCGGGTGGGGCCGGACCAGATCCGAGAGGTGCGGCACCTGGTAGATGGTCTGTGACGTCACTGGACAGCCTGCCCTGCCTCCACCGTCGGCGCCGTCCGCCGCGGCTCGGCAGCTGCCGACGTCCGACCGCCTGTCGGGCCTCCGTCCAGAGCCGTCCAGAACCGCGTCTGGCTGACCCCATCACCAAACGATCGCCTGTCGGGCCTCCGTCCAGAGCCGTCCAGAACCGCGTCTGGCTGGTCCCGCCACCAAACGGCCGCCTGTCAGGCCTCCGTCCAGAGCCGTCCAGAACCGCGTCTGGCTGGCCCCGTCACCAAACGATCGCCTGTCGGGCCTCCGTCCAGAGCCGTCCAGAACCGCGTCTGGCTGGCCCCGCCACCAAACGGCCGCCTGTCAGGCCTCCGTCCAGAGCCGTCCAGAGCCGCATTTGGCTGGCCTCGCCACCAAACGTGCCGAACAACTTCTGCATTGCTGCGCCTCTTGCATTGGGGTTAGGGAATGCCACGACGTTTTGTTGTGGTCTGTGATTTCGGGGTAATGTCTCGCATTCCCCGTTGTCCATCCACAGCCGTACATCTGGTGATATCTTTATTGAACTACTACCAACTTTCGACAGGACGGTTCGATACTAGCGTACGCGAACATGGACGGGTGTCGTCTTGCAAGCTTTCTTACAATGTCTGTGTGTCTTGGTGGTGTGGATTACTATTTGGATTTGGTACACTTCGAACAAATCATAACAATGTAATTTAAACCTGATAAATTGAGGGCGCCTTCTAGGAAATGGTCCAATACCAGGGCACAAAACTTAAGTAGTCAGTGAGAAATAGTTGCACCTGATTCTTGTACCGGACCTGCGCGGAACGTCGGATCGTATTTAGCTTAGGGTGCTCAAACCCCCTGCAACCGCAGCTGAGCCTCCAAGTTACAACTAGGCCCCGATCTAATGCATCATAGTCATATTTTCAATGCAAGCAATATGGAGACGAATTTTATGTGTGGGACCATGTCCGCACTCCCGCTTCCCTTTTCGATCATGCCCGCCAACTCAAGAGAAAAATGGAAGCAAAATTTAAAACAGGTTGTAGTTTTCTGCAGCTGTCAAAAGCAAGCGACCGATATTCCGCGGTGTTAGTATTTGGGTGTTCTCTGGCCTTTCTACCCCAGGAATATCGACCCCTTCCCGCCGTCTAAGCTGTTATAAAGTGTATCGGAAACGCCGATTTCTTTTAACACTCTAAGCACAAATCGGGTGCCAGCTTTTCTGTTGACTCCCTGATGTATTAGCCCAGTCGTCTGCGCCTGGCAGGAACCCTGTCTGTGTGAGTGGGTATGCATCACGTTACAAAGCGGGTACATCTGTGTGAATATATAGGCATTGTGTCTATGGATGCGCGCGTCAATTACACTGGCTCTTCGCAGAATGGCAGCAACACTGTTTACGGTTAGTTGTGTGTGTAGGGCACATGGATTGATTGATACGAGTATTTTTAGTGGGTTCGTTCATACAAAACACATCGGTCTCGGGTATCGCACGGTTTTGCGATACGTCAGGCATGCCTCTCCACATCACTCAGCACCAGCATAAAACAGACCCATGCGCTTTGAACCACGGTTCAAACACCGTCAGTTGTGGGCAGCTATTACATTAATGTCAACTGTTATTTGCGATGGTGAGAGGTACAGCCGGTTTTCATCCTCGTGTTTCATACAAATGCCTGGCCTGAAGGGCCTGGAAACTATATGCGACGGCGGCGCTGGATAACAATGAAAACGATGACAAACTTATGTAATGGGGGGGGGGGGGGACAAATGCTTCTCTACGCAGTATATCCAAATTGACATTCATATGGGCAGCAGCACTGGTCGAGGGCAAGGGCGCGGCAAGGGGTTCAGTGGGCTCGCCCCCATGCGAATCGGCAAAATTTAAAAAAAAACATTAAGTTTTCTCTTCGGGGCCAAATGGTAAAAGGTCCGAAACCAAATATGGTTTATCTGCTCGACGTTTTTTAGAACAGTGGTACCGTTTTTCAACATTGCTGGCGCTGAAATTAAACAAGTGGGGTTTGAGCGGGTAGACTTGTCGCTGAGAACTGGAGCATGGCTATTGCATGCGTGATGAACGAACTGAACGCCATTTAATGCTTTTGAATGGGAGTGGGGCTCGGCTGGAAGAAATTGGTGATTGAAGCCACATATGAAGCCGTATGTGAGATGACGCGTGTCAGCACTACGATGCAACTTTAAAATTGGTTGTCGCGATATGTTCTTGCGTCTCCAGCGACTTTCATTGCCAGCTACCGCAAGCCAAGTCCGAATGTTCAGCTCGGACGGGCCTTGATGAATAGAGGGACAAAGGGTGGAACCGCTGGCTCACCTATTGTGCTTGACAGCACGTGGTCAAACACAAAGGGACACCAAGAACAGAAGCTTGAAAATGGTTAGCTTCTCAAAAAGGGCAAAATGACGCTAATCAAACGATGATATTACCCTACCATTATTCGATGCCTTCAATGGGAGTAGGGCTGGGGTGAAACATGAAGTGACCAATCCCAGATAGAAAATATCGTATTTGAAGAATGTGCTTTCATGCCCCCTCCCCCCCCCCCCACTCCTACAAAAGCCCTGGCTGCCCCATTGCATCGGGCTTCTCAAAGATTTTTCATGCTGGTGTTCGCCCGATTTTCTGAAGACTTGCATAGTCGGCCACCGCATGCCAAACCCCATAGTTCCACCTCATGCTGTCCTTGACAAATCACGCGTGATAAAATGAGCCGGCTCATGTCTTGCGATCGACACACTGTAACCAGCTGAATGTGCTGACCACTGCTGAAGAGCAGCAATGTGTGCGCACATGCTTTTGTATCTCGTTCACATTGTTTTCGTTTCGCGTCATTGCACGGGCTGCGAATGGCCCCTCACATGTTTTAATATTCGCCGCACCCGTGCATAACCTGCGGGATATATGATTTACCCAATCTCACTATGCCATTCGAAGGCGTAAAGCCAGCTGCGCGTTGTACGGATGTGTTACTGGTGTCACACCAGCAGTGTGACAGTGTTTTACTTGGTAAAATACCGTCACGGTAAGTAACAAGAGTTTCCGACGGACGGAAACTTGCGGAGATTGCAAGTATCGGTGCAACTGCCAGACGCTGTTTCCGCATCATCTCTTTTGCCGCATTTAGCTACAAGCACAGCATGCCATTCATATTCATGAATATCTTCCACGCGTGAGACTGTTAGCAGAAATTTGAGCCCCAATGTCAATGTATGGTCCGTTCATAGGCCGACAAATGAGCGCAGCAATTTGTCCCAACGGAAACGTTGGTATTTGCAGCGATGGATGGACGCTTTGGGTGGTTGCGACCAGACTTGTGGAATGCGGACATACTTTTTGTGGATATTTTTCACCACGAATAGAGCTGTGTGCCTGTGCCGCTTTAAGGGTCCCTGCTCGCTCGGTTTAGTTGCCAGCGTGCTGCATTCGAGAGTGTGTTCGGAAAACCCGGCCTTGGCCGGTTTCCCGTCGCCTGCCGGCGTCGCTATCGGTCCGACGGTGTCGGACCGCCTGGATGGTTGGATTGGACTGCCTGGACTGACGGTACACACGCGTGCACGGTGCAGGCATTTTCACGTTGTCTGCTCGGGTGACCGAGATCTGATACCCATTGTTTTCCCAATGGGTATCACGGTATGGGAATGGGTATTCCGACGCCTGAAAGCCGTCGGATCTACGGTTCGCGCAGAAGCTTACCGGTGCGTCAACGGTTCGCGCCGAAGCTCACTGGTGCGTCAACGCGCATCGATTCGCGCCTTCGCATGCACGATTGCCCGTTCCTTTCCGCACTGAAATGTATTGATCTCAATTTGCTATGGCCTGATGCCGGGCTACGAGCCGGGTTTCACCGAACGTGTCTGCGGATTTTAGGATTTTGCCATTCTGCCAATTTTGCGTTTCACGCATAAACTGAAGGGGCATGTGTGCGCGTGCAGACGGCACCCTGCCGGTCCGGTGCCGTCCAAGATACAATACAATGCTGTGACTACTGGCCTCACCGTACAAAAACCTTAATGCGCTTCAGAGCAGCGGATGCATTTAGGCATGACAGAAATACATATATCATTTGATTCGAAACATGTGGAGCGTGGTGCAAGCAATTTGGGTAAATAAGCCACTGGACTGTCAAAATGAACAATCCGCTCATGATAGATTATCATAGAATGTGCAAGCGGTGCACGTAATCGAGCTAACGCATTGTTCAACGCTAATGCATCTCTTCTATGTTACTGAAGGAACGATGTGTATGTGTGTGCGTATGTGTCCGCCATTTAATTGGGATCGCCTGCAGGCTAAACGGTCTGGAGTTTTTCCGTGAAGTTTTCACACGACTAAGGCCTGCTGGCGGTGACTGAGTCACGTCAAAATTCTGCGCTTCGCAAAAGCGAGCGAAAAACTAGCTCAATTTTTCATAGGCTCAACACAGGCGACGCTAATTTCGCGATTCTGGCCGACGGCCCGACTCCCGGAGCCATGTCTTGATAACCAAGGGTCGCAGCGACATGAAACTTGCACAGTGAAGTAGACAATGGAATCGGCCATCGGACTGATGTTTGTTTTTTTACGCCACGTGGTGCGTGCACACGTGCTGGAAAGATGGAATTGGCCATTTTTGAGGGGGTTTCACGTTTTGGGTTATATCTCGGCTCCCAGTGCGCGTACAGGTGTGGATGTTGTTTGCTAACATTAACAATTGAAGCGGGTACACTTCCAGTTGTTTTGCGAGCTTGTGCAACGCAACGTTGCGCTGTAAATTGCAATACAGTTTGCAACGGGCCAAGTTTTGAAAATCGGCGCCGAATGCAAGCTGCTACCATCAAAACTATGCGTAATTTAACGCTGAAAACTGCATTAGCGTGTTGGCCGTTTCATTCTCCCTCTATACCAGCCTTTTGTTGATCACATTTTGACACATGTCGCTCGCAAATGAGCCTAGACTAAGTGATTACATGACGACATTATCGCCACGACGACTAGTTATTGACCTGGCTCCCGGCGTACACCTTGGGCGTTAGGGGCCGAAATGACCGTTCACGTGGCTGGCTTTCAACTTAGTTCATTTCGCAGGTCTTACCGAACGACGAGCATTCTGGCGCTCGGTCGGTCTGGCCGGCTGTGAGCCGGCGGAACGGCCATATGTGAGCGGGATCTCCGCGCACGTGCGGTCGACAGCGCGCTGTGTGACGGTCGCTGTGTTTGCAGTGCTCGTTCGTGCGTGGATTTTGTTTCCCAACATTGCTGATAATGTGTGGTGACACGTGCCACAGGTCATGACGCCCACGTGTTTAACCACGGATTTACACGTGTTTTGCCTTTTTGAGGGGCTCACACGTTTTTGTGATATCTCAGAGACCAGGGAATAAAGTACGTCGGGACTGGCATGCTTCCATACGCAATCGAACGGGCAGTCACTCAAACGTGTACGATGTCATGCTGCACGTGTCATGTGACATGTGCGCATTAGCTGTGACGATGTGTTTTGCCGATTTCGTCCATTTTACGTTTTACGCGGGATTTTATCTCTTATGGCACGCAGTAACACGAGACTGACATACTGCGATAGGCCATTGAACGGGAAATCCCATGGTGTCACAAGTGTTGGGTGGCACGCTACATGTGTCGGGCACACACGAGTCAGGAGGATGGCGTTTGCTCTTTTCCACGGGTTTACATGTTCTGCGTCACATTTTAGGACCCAGGGCAGGCGGAGGTGTGAATGGAACCGCAAAACATTCATGAAACTGAGGATGATGGATGTTTATCTTTTCCCCAGTTTTAAACTGTTGTGCCACATTTCTTCATCCAGGTTACGGGCGCACTCGGGAGTAGCATGCATTGGTGGGTAATCGAGCCGACAATCATGTGGTACATAAGGTAACGTCACGGGTCCGCGGGGCAGGAAAATTGATTTGGCCGATACCCAACGTTTTTCACTGTTCGATACAACGCAATACCGTTTAAAGCGACGGCAGTGCGTGCTGCCATCATTCAAAGACGGACAGTGCATGGAAACGGCAAAGGTTACCGGTTACGTCTCACTATCAAGCACCGGTCTCATGGAATAGGCTTGCCTTTATTGCGGAGAGCGCAGGTGAAATGCGCTCTCTTCCGCCGACGGCCACCGGAGACCGCCAGCACCGGGCGCGGTCCGTGGCCGAGTCTTTTTCACATTTGCGCGATATCTCGGCAACCAGGGGACCTAGAACTGTAATTTAAACTACCAGACATATGCAATTGAAATTTCTAAATTGTTCACTGAGCGCAGCGAAACAAGCGTGCAAACGCTTGTTGCATACTAAATGAACGCATAGTATTATTTTCTGTGTGCATATGCACAGTATAACATAAAAAGGAAAGGAACACGCGATCCCTTCCTGTTGCGGGTTCTGTATATGGTCTCGTGCCCTCAAGGCCGTCGAGTCTCCATGGTACGCAGCGCCTTTAAATGCACGGTCAGTCAGTGTGGCAAGATTCGCCCAGATTGGGTGTCAGGGAGGTCAGTACGAATTCATGCTACCAGACCCCTTGTGTCCTCTACCGTCTCTGCCTCCAACACACCTCCTTTGCGGCTAAAGTGCCGTCCCCTTGGGCTCAAACCCCGAGCCCCCCACCTCCTGACCTGTCCGCCCGATTTGCCCAGCCCGGGGCGCATGACATACGGGTTGATCATCACCCGGCTCGATGCTGACTGGTCGGACCTCAGTGAGGGGAGAAGCAACAGGCAGCCGATACCATGGCGTATGTGCAATAGCATGAAAAATATCGGTCCCCTTAGCACCCAAATGGCTAAACCTTGTTCGCCGTGCGGCGCGATCACCACGCCCTTTCGCGAAGCGACGTTCGCTCCGCAGTGAAGCTTGCGATTTCCCTCAGAGACATTGGGTGTTCTTGCATGTTTGCTGGGACTTGATCCGGTGGTCAGTGCGATTTCTGCACCATTAAAAACGTGAACAAGACTCGAGTTCCGACTAACGATTGCTGCAAATCCCGTTGGAGACCGACATTGCGCTAATTAGGTCGCTATGCGGAGAACATACGGACGGGGTATGTCCATGAAAGGATAAATGACGCTAGCCACCGCTCGAATGGGACATTTTGTCGTAAAGGCGTACGTCTTTTGCGCTGGACGTTTTAAGCGTAAACAAATCTGATTAGATACTGCAGCATTGGCTTGTCTCGTCCGATGCATGACCTGAGGCTAAGCAACTTGCAAGCGCGGTATGTTCAAGCGTGCACCAATACATTTCTACCCTTCGACTGCCTGACAAGCAGACTATTATCCAATGCGGGACAGCTGAGCTGAGGACCATGCAATGCGGGACAGCTGAGCTGAGGGTCATCCAATGCGGGACAGCTGAGCTGAGGGTCATCCAATGCGGGACAGCTGAGCTGATAAGCCATCCAATGCGGGACAGATGAGCTGAGGGTAAATGAAATGACAACAAAGTGATTAAAATCGAAAGGTGCTGGAGTCAACACCATGACATCAGTTTTTAATAGCGAACGCACGCCATCCGAAGACCTCCAGCCTTTCGCCTCTCCTTCGGTTACACATGGCCCTCCGCGGCGGTGTTCGGATGTCAGATCAATGATTCCGGAAGTCGGGGACTGGTGTCAGGCGTTCGGATGCGAAGCTTGGGATCACTCAACGTCTCTGAGTTTTGAACTTCATTCCAAGAACGTGTGTTGTATGACCACCTCCTTGGCCGACTGCTGCGGTCGCTTGAAGTCGGTGTTGCGGTAGCAGCACTCCAGCAGCAGCGACACCAGGCCGATGAACAGGCCTGAAACGGGAGGCGTCGTGGCTGATTCTGCATGCCCCACCACGGGCCTGGCTGGTCACAGCAGACCGGCACGTTTGGGGCACGTGAGGATGCCAATCGGCGTGTATCGAACAGGTGGCGTCTGGACCTCACGCGATCATGAGAGGCGGCGCAGGAAGCGGGAGCGGCGGTGCTCGGCGTATTCCGCTCGCTCTTACCGGCACTGGTAGTGTGGCCGGTCTGAGGAAATGTCCGATATCTACGCCGTTGACAGCAGTAGCTTTCCTTTGTCCTGTCATGCGCCGGCATGGACCTAACATTCGGCCTGATTCGGCCTGATACCGGGGATCCAAGTGTTTACGTATCCGGTGGGGTCTACGTGTTGCGGACCGTGCGCATTCCGGTGGCGTCTAGGTGTCGGTGCGGACCGTGCGCACTCCGGTGGGGTCTAGGTGTCGGTGCGGACCGTGCGCACTTTGGTGCGCACGGGTCTAGGTGTTGGCGCGGACCGTGCGCACTTTGGTGGGGTCTAGGTGTTGGCGCGGACCGTGCACACTTTGGTGCGCACGGGTCTAGGTGTCGGTGCAGACCGTGCGCACTCCGGTGGGATCTAGGTGCCGTTGCGGACCGTGCGCACTTCGGTGGGGTCTAGGTGTCGGTGTGGACCGTGCGCACTTCGGTGGGGTCTAGGTGTCGGTGCGGACCGTGCGCACTTCGGATTTGAATGGATGCGTGTGTCGCGCAGCGCATGCGAGGATCAATCCCAAACTGACGCAACTGCACGACTTGTACCGAGGCACTACAGAACGGAAGCGCAGTTTGGCCGGCCATGCCATAAGGGTGCTCCCTGAGGCCATTCCCCCGGTCTGCAGTCGCGTCCACGTGTCGAGGTGCGGCTGCCCCGACCGACACCAGACGCTGAACCTGTGTTTCGGTTCGAAAACCGGCACTTGGGATCTGCTTCCGGTTATATGCGGCCTTAGGCTTAACGGCCTTCATGCCAACCCGCATCTACTTGCACTGATCAATGGATCCAGGATTAAAGCAGGTCTTTAAGTCACGGCCGCTTTGGCTCAGTTCTGCATTGGCAAAGTATTTACCTGAGGTTGCTATCTATAACGTGTCTTGTCATGCTACTTCGCACGAAAGCGATTGTGCTCCGCGGCGTAAGCACTGCAGTGATGCGTTTACCTGTGACGCCATAGTATACAACTTGTGGACGGCGTTTTGGCAATGGGGAATGGGACTCTGGTACTTGGGTGCTCGGCGCTCGCCTGTTATGGCACGGTGCGACGTATCCTACCAAGCAGTAGCAGGTAGAAGGAGCCCTGCATGTCATCCAGGTCGACCTTTTTCTGTGTGCCGGTGCCGCCGTACGCCGTAGAGGAGCAGCGGTCCTGCGCCGGCCAAAAGTCCGCCTTCCACTTTTGGATGAAGCCCGCCTTCAGGATTTTGGATATCCTGTTACGGTGGGAATCCGGATAGGAACATTTGTCAGACGCACAACGCACATATTCACATTTCGCACGACGTATCACTGATACATTGTTTTCGTTAACTGCAAGCGCCAGGCTAGAGGTAATGCATCGTGTTGACCTAGCTTCGCCTACGGTATTTTGCAGGAAGCGTCGCTTGTTTACGTTGGAGAACATGAAAGAAGGACTGGAGGGGATGAAGGGGAAGAGGCATAAAATGCCTTTTACATCACCGCCAGCTGAACGCATAACCGCGCCAAAATCTCAAAGCTCAGCTCCGTCGCATACTTTCCCGCTTATTACATTGTCTTGCCATGCTATTGCCATAAAAGTATAGCTATCACTGCCGAACACTCTTTTACGGCTGTTGAACTGCCGTCATTTGACACCATCGTTTGAAAGTCCTGTAGGGCTTCACTATGAAATAAAAAGTTCAACTTATAATTCAAACAGAGTTTCGGAATCATATAGTACTCGTCTGTGGGGCCTACCACGTGCAATCCTCACAAGATAGAGAAATTCATCAAAACAACCGTGAAATGCTTAAAGTACTCGCGGACTTCAGTCCCACAGAAAATATTAATCAACGGGAATGCGAAAAACTCGAAAGGTGTGTTGATCCCACTCTCGACAAATGATAACGTTGACATGCCGCAATGTTTAAAAACTGAAGATTAGGCTAAATATCTTGGTAAATGCGTTTTGTTCGTTTCTCGGATAGAACTTTTGCTTCGATATATGCGCAAGGTGTTACGCGCACATGTGCCCTGAGCTTCGCGCCTACTCTCGCAAGCACTTGTAAGCCCGGCACTGATTGGCAAATCCGGCTGAAATGATGTCAAACAACAAGCACTCATTTCTTCAGAATAAGCGCCCGTTACAGTGTTTTGCTCAGCGTCGGAAGGAACCAGCCCTGTGGTGACCTGTTGTTGCCCAGCCATCCGTCACTAGCTGGGAAAAGGTGATCGGCTTACCGACGCATGTGCTGCGAATTGTGAACTGAATCATTCTAGTTCATAATTTGAAGTGACCTGTCGGAACAGAGACTCGGAATGGATTACGAGCTGCTGCTGTCTGTGGCAGGTCATGCACGCATCATCGGTCGATGCATACAGGCTCATGCCATTTTAATTTCCCGAGGGAGCCCGGTGGCTCACCTCTGTACATAACGTACAGATGCACGGGGACACGTGCGCTCAGTCACAGCTGGTCACTTACTCTTTGTTGATTTTCTTCCGATAGGGGCTTTTCGGAGGCAACACCATGCCCACGAACTCCTCGAAGAAGTTCTCCTTGGCTAACGAGTAGTAGCAGCGATCGTTGCGTCGAAACTCCTCCTTCATCAGGAAGAGCAGATTGGTCTTCCACTCTATGTAGATGTGGTTTTCGTAGCGTACCATTGCCAGGATATCCTTGTCCGTGTCTCCATTGTGGATCTTGGCGCCATCGTAAATCTTGCGGAACTTTGGCTCTGGAGAGTCCTGGTGGTGCAGTACGAGTGAATGGCCTGCAGATCTTTGCTGTCTTATCTCAGATAAAAGGCAAAATACACGTTAATTATCACATTCAGCGATACTGAGGCTTCATATGAGCCACACGGCTACAAAACACAAGGACAACGTGTTTCCATATGTGCTTGTAGCATGAAGCAAATGTAGGGTCGGGCGACGATTATAACATCGATCCACCTCTGCTGGAGGTGTTTTTAGCACAATTTGCTCTAGTGGCTCGTGAACGGCGAATAAAACGCAAAGCCAGCTGCTCCGGTTAAAACTGTAACTTTCCTCCTTCAGGCTAAGTATGAAAATTATCACCAGCAAATGCATCAATGTAATATTAGCACGCACTCGGGTGGGGGTGCAGGTCAAATGGACCCTCCCCCCAAGGTTTTTCCGGAATGGTTTCCGACCGGCGCGGCGTGGTCGCGCTAAATTTTGCATAGCTATGGACAATTGAATAGCAGATCGTTTGGCATCACAAATTTAAATGTACCTTGTAAGGTCGCTGACCTATCGCAGGTCAAAGTCAGGGCATGGTTTCAGCGAAGGCAGTTTCTAGAGAATCTTTTAATCTGACTCAACAACGAAGTGTTAGACGAAGCCATACATATCTGAGACACTTTCTTAGGCAACACAACAGTTGAATGACCAAATTAAGTTGGCCTAGGGTCAGGCATGAAGGTCACGCCAAGGTCAAAACCAACCTGTTTTGTTACTCTGGGGCTTGCCGTATGAGATAATTTCTGGTGCTCGTGTCGAATTTACTGATAGCAGGAACCACATTATACATCTTACGTGGGTTTCTTAGAGGTCAGAATAGGTCATTGGCCTAAAATGACCCAGGTTAACATCTTGTTTTTAGGAACATACTGCTCAGCGTAATCTTTGTCGCTTAGTCAAATGCAAAACTCAGAGCAGTCTTGTATGATTTTGGTCACCTTGACAGTCACGAACCTTGAATGGGCATGTGACCTTTTGCTTAGAAACGGTTATCCAGGTTCTGGGGGCACTTTGGAAACCAACCTGAAACTTGACCTTGTTTGACCCAAAGATCATGACCTAGAAGCCTGAAACTTTGACCTAAGTGAGTTTTCACGTACAGTCCAACACACTCTGTAAGTTTGGTGTCTCTAGCTCTCTTAGTTCCCGAGATCTCAGGGGGTCAAACTGACCCCCCACTTGAGCGAAGGGTATCTAGCCGGCCACCCGGGCGCGTGTTGAAGTTAAGTAAGATCACCTCTTAACATTAGTTGTATCGATCATATTCATTAAGTCTGTTGTGTTTTTCATGAATTTTCGTTGACGGTTTCGGAATACGATTACCAAGAAATGCGTCGGTGTAACATTAGAGTTGATTAAGATGACCTACTTACATCAATTATTTTCGTGATATTCGTTTCGTCTGTCGTATTTGTCATGAATTTTCGATACCTGACATTGTTTACAACATCGAAAGCTTAAGCAATCTGTCTTACAGATTATGATTTATTTAAAATGATGTAAATACTTGAGCTTTTCGATTCTGTGAGCAAGGTCCGCGACCAAATATTCATTCCAGAATGCAACTTACTTAACGGATATCACATATGTAATTATTGTCAGGGGCTCATCTGCATTCAATTCAATACTTACCATTACTTACACTTAACCAGCACTATGCCATCCTAGGGTTAATATAACAATTTGTTAAATAGGGAGCGAATACCAGCGAGGCGCTCTCATTGACCTAATTGACCTTGAAGTAGGAAGCGATGGCCGTTCCGCCCTGGACACCCCAAGTGACGTCATCCTTGAAGCGCAGCAGGTCCTGTAGACTGTTGATGGGGTTGTTGATGCGGGGAAAGGTGAGCACGGCCACCAGATTGCCAGAGTAGGTGGTGACCACCACGAGGACAAACAGCCACCAGACGCCGACCACGAACCGACCTGAGTCTGCCCGAGGCAGTCGGGGGCCTCCTGCCGTTGAGGAAAGGGGGGGGGGGGGGGTAGCGGCTGTCAGACAACAGCAGCCGCGTTCCCAATTACTCAGGGGAACTGGCGCGGAACACAGCGCAGTCGGCGGCAGCCGCGTTCTCCATCTTCTCTACTGTACTAGCGCGGAACACAGCGCAGTCAGCAGCAGCCAGCTGCTCATCAGCTGATGTTGGGGACACGTAGGCGAGATGAAAGTCAGATAGCAGCAGCCGGGGTTCAGAGAGCCGCCACCTGGCACAAGCGGAGCACTGTCCTGGCAGCAACACTCAGAGGTTGCGCGCACATGGGTATTCCTCGACCACACAGAGGCACTGTCCAGACAGCAACAAAGGCCGCACACACATGGGTGCTCCCCGATAAGGCAGGTGTGAAGCCTATCCAGACAGCGGGGGTCAGAAGCCGCACACATATGGGTGCTCCTCGATAAGGCAGGTGTGAGGCCTATCCAGACAGCGGGGGTCAGAAGCCGCACACATATGGGTGCTCCTCGATAAGGCAGGTGTGAGGCCTATCCAGACAGCAGGGTCAGAAGCCGCACACATATGGGTACTCCTCGATAAGGCAGGTGTGAGGCCTATCCAGACAGCAGGGTCAGAGGCCGTACATAGGAGTTTTTGCCGACTGGGGAGGGGTGACTCAGATGTCACCAGCCATGGGCCACGTACTTGGCCAACATTACCAACTTTGCTTTGCAGTCTTCACAAGCTGGTGGGAGAGGAAACTGGAGTAGTTTGAGGGAAATGAGATGCCACATAGTGCAAGCCGCTTGGCCTGATCGATAAATCGAGGCAGCCGTCGAGACGGAAAACGAAAGTCAGATAGCGCAAAACTCTGATACGGGAAAGATCGCACGATTGTCTACAGGAGCTTTGAATATGTTAGGTTTTTTTCTGTTTCACACCTATGTACGCTCGAATGCGGTACAGCAACATACTCACCTACATGCTGCGGCAGCCTACAGTAAGCCAGCACTTACCTTGCTGTAAAATAGCGCCGTATGTGTACCAAGAGCAATACTTGAGGCTAAAAAACTCCTTGGTGTTGGCTATGTTGTAGTAGCGATAGAAGAAGCTGCTTCGGTTGATGAGCCAGAGGACAGGCCCGGCGAGTAACACGGCGGAGAAGATGCACCACCAGGTCTGCGGTAGATAGAGTGCAGCATCTAGTGGCCCGTGATCGGCTACCATAACTGGTCAGGCTCGCAAACTGCAAATTTATGGAGGTGCTTAGCGCTTGCCTGCGTAGTAAACCAGTTTGCACCGACTTTGATCGGTGGGAATGACCCTGCCGCTTTGCACCTGCACGATATTGTTCGCCAGAGAGTGCGGAAAAGCGGCCAGATATTCCTGGCTTATCAAAGCGGGAGCAGCTGTATACAGAACAGCCCTATACAAGCATTAATATTCTCGACTGGAAAGAACCGCTACCGGTTGTACCACGTTACCACTACGTTACCTCCAGCAGTTGTGGATCTAGGGCACGCGAGCCGACGCCCTAGTCTCCATCACCAAGGTCTTGAAGTCATTCTGCATCAAACTTCACACGTACCAACACACTAGCTTCCGTTCATGGCTGGGCGTGAAACAATACTCATACTTTTGCGTTAGCAAATAAGGCAGCGGGGTTTGGGCCAAGTGTAATGTCTGACTACGTCAGCCCGCCATCTCAGTCTGATCTCGAGGATGCCCCCCCCCCCCCCCGCTCCCTCGTACAGCGTGACAAATCCCCCGGTGCGGCTGGGGAGACGCATCACGTCCCCACTCTCTCACGTCGGTGGCGAACGGCTCGAGGAAGAGCAGGGCGCGTGTGAGGCGGTCCGGCCGGCGGGTCAACATGTTGTACGGCTGCCGGTCGATGAACACGGTGTAGTTGATGACGCGCTGGCGGGCGGCGTTGACGGTGAAGGCGCCGGCCGCCAGCATGACACGTCCCTCTAGCACCTCGCCGATCATGCCGTTCCAGCGGCCGGGAGACACCTCCTCGCCCC
This sequence comes from Pollicipes pollicipes, assembly GCF_011947565.3. Taxonomy (NCBI): domain Eukaryota; kingdom Metazoa; phylum Arthropoda; class Thecostraca; order Pollicipedomorpha; family Pollicipedidae; genus Pollicipes; species Pollicipes pollicipes. Next base: position 13,150,230 of record NW_023596225.1, read on the forward strand.
ACAAGCCATCCCGCGGCGCCCGCACCACGTATCTGCGGTGACCCGAGCACTCAGTGCACACCGCAGCGCCAGGGCAATTCACCAGCTCTCGTCACGCAAGCCTCTATTCGATTGACACTTAATTCGGTCCCATCGCATTTCACAGGTATCTTATGCTGAAATGCACGGAAAATGGGATAAACAAGAGACGAAACCCATCAACTGCCATCAGGGCTATGCAAATACTCAGTAAATTCGCACTGGAAGCGTTTTATGCGTCGTAATGTACCAGTTCGCCAGATCAGATTTGTGCATTTGGCCCTATGGGACCAAATCATGAACACCGCAAATGTGAAATGAGGAATAAGCACCCGATGACGAAACCAGTACGCTTCCAAAATGAAAGTGTATGGCCTTTGTTTTAGCCATTCCCATAAACCGTGGGTTCCGTTCCTGCTTGTCCCATTCTTTGAGCATTTCATATTAGCCATTTTCACGGCAGCATTTATTCGACTGGAATCTAAGTTAGTCACCCACATTGTACAGGCACCTTGTTCTGTAAAATACAAAGTAATGGAATAAACCGCCGACTGAATCCATCGTTTGCGGTCGGGCCTGTCAAAATAACTGGCAAGCTTTTTCTGGATGTGATGCTTGCTCATTTTACGCTTGTGTGCTTGGTTTTTTGGAAATATATCAAAGCATGCTTCCCGAAAACGTAAAATGGCGCAGAGGCGCATGGTGACCAAATAAAATGTCTCCGGGCCAAATAATTGGGTTTTATAGCCCTGAACCTGACAGCCCTGATAGCTTTTTGATGCCTTAGAGTCTGTCGGTATCCTTCTCATTACGACAGGCTGCATGTTCGATCGTTCTTTACGAAAGACAGGCTAGGAGCCGCCATTTGGGTTCGATGCTTCGGCTTGCCCGATGGACTCGTAAATACTCACGAGAAGTTGAGCTTCGATGCCAGTTCGTTCACCAGCTCGAACACGACGCCCGTATATTTGTACACAAAGCCGCGGCTGTCCCTCTCATAAATTTGCCAAGGAGGAAACTGTAAGTAGTGGGAGTCATTCTGATCTCAACGCCTGGTGACACAGCCGATCCGGACGAGTTGTCTGAAGACGAAAGCAATCTAGCCGGCATTCTTAGACTTACTTTTCATGGCTGGGTGTCGCAAATAGTATTATCCGATACACGCTGACACAAGTTTTTCATTTCACCGTCAGATATGTCGCATACGCGTTATGGCAGCACAATCCTCTCGATGACTTGTAGCCGCTGGCCGGGCACCAACCTCCAGTGACATGATGGGTATGGTCCGGCCGCGGAAGCCGCCGCTCACGTGCGGGAACAGGTCGTCCGTGATGCGGAGACCCTTGCCCGGCTCCCATGTGCCGACATCGAGCAGTGAGACCTCGCCGTAGTCGCCGATCAGCGCCGCCTGCAGGGACCAACGCCGGCAGCCGGCACACCGGCGGCTGGCACTCACCCGGCTCTGCCGAGGAGGCACCAGACCACGGTCATAACACCCTGCCCGGCACTGGAGGGTCACTTGGGACGTGACCAGAACAACCACCACGCCAGGTCCGCCGCTATGGAGGGACATGTCATGTGTGACAGTCTCCTGGTGTACTTCCACCACTCACCCAATCGAACCCATGGACAATTTGAGCCCAGTTATTGTTTAAATTCCTCAAAGATTATCTGAATTAATAAGATGGAGACTGCAGCTTGCAGGCACACTCAGTAGATTATCCCTTATTGTGCCAAGAGCGCCCTTTTTATTGCGAAGTTCTCTTACTGCTTATGCAGTCTCAAACAGCTATTCAAATTTTTCCAGCAAATTTCACATCCCAATATACCACAGGAACCACGTAATGAAGCATCTACAAAACTATTTTAAACAAGGCAACATGACATTTTCTGTTTTGGACGCAAAGCATTGATCACGGAATGATTCGTGGCCGCGTTTTCGGCTTGTACAAATATTAATACGAATATGAATACTTTGCTAACTACACGGACACGTGCTAACTTGAACTTCCACGCACACGACTCGATAACTGCAGGTCCTCGACAAAGAATACTTTGTCGATAACTGTAGCGGAGGCCATGAGCAACATCGTGGCCACGCACCACACCGATGCATCGAATTATGCTGGTACGTACGTCTTATTACTCAGAGAGCGCGTGTTTCGTTTGTCACCATGCTCAGCGTGGTGGCAAAGAATGACCGTGATGCATTGACCCGCTTCATACATCGTGCTGCACCGACACCCTCCATGCGTTACGATGCACCAACACGCTCCATGCGTTACGATGCCCTCCATTCGTTCCGATGCACCAACACGCTTCATGCGTTACGATGCACCAACACGCTCCATGCGTTACGATGCACCGACACGCTTCATGCGTTACGATGCACCGACACGCTCCATGCGTTACGATGCACCGACACCCTCCATGCGTTACGATGCACCAACACGCTTCATGCGTTATGATGCACCAACACGCTCCATGCGTTACGATGCACTGACACCCTCCATGCGTTACGATGCACCGACACCCTCCATGCGTTACGATACACCGACATCCTCCATGCGTTACGATGCACCAAAACGCTTCATGCGTTACGATGCACCGACACGCTCCTTGCGTTACGATGCACCCACACGCTTCATGCGTTACGATGCACCAACACGCTCCATCCGTTACGAAATGCCGTCCCGTACCCGCATGCTCTCCATGTAGCGGTAAGAGCGCTCGGCGTCGGTGGGCTTCAGTTCCTGCCACTCGTCCTCGTCCACGTTGACACGCAACTGCCACTCGCGTCCGTGCTGCTCGTCCATGGCCTCCAGCAGTGCCAGCGTCACCGTCTCCAGCAGACACGTGTCGTTCACCTGGGAGCCGGGTGTACTGGTTGCCTTGCTAGGGGTGACGCTGCTGTGAGTGCGGAGTGTTCACGTGCAGGATCGGCGTGATGACGTGTATGTGATATTGGTATATGTGGAGAGCGAAAAATATGCTGACCAGTGACAGAGAAGTTCCCACTGGAACTTTTCCAGTTCGGCACTGGAAAGGAGGACAGTTACATTGTTGCCCAAAGATCTCATGCGGTGAGATTCTGTCCCCCTTTCAAACAAAACAAAAAAAACTCGTTGCGTGAGCGGTGATGAGCGAGATGGCAAGACCACGCATGCACTGATTTCACAAAAAGGTAACTCAACTTAATCAGATGCACAATTTCATTGTTAATTTAAAACGTCGTCTATTGCGGCTCTGCAGTGCTTGCAAATGGCAACCGCGCTTGCCACAATGCGCAGCTGGTCTCTGAATTGCTGAACAGGTGTCTTCATGCACTTCAAGTTGTGAATAGGTTTAGGATAAAGGAAACCAAAGCGTGCTCGCGTGTGGACACAGAAACCGAAGCCTGCTCGCGTGTGGACACAGAAACCAAAGCCTACTCGCGTGTGGACACAGAAACCAAAGCCTGCTCGCGTGTGGACACAGAAACCAAGGCCTGCTCGCGTGTGGACACAGAAACCAAAGCCTGCTCGCGTGTGGACACAGAAACGAAAGCGCAAAGGCCAAGGTGCTTCAATACATCACTGCATAACGGAATAAATTGCGCGTTGTGTGGTTTATCAACCTGGCATTCGCCTTTCTTGGACGCGTTGAACAGAAACGATAGATTCTCCCCGTCTTCCACGTCCGGCAGAAACTGGAGCATGTTTGTGTCTTGCTGGGTCGTATCCCAAAACACAATGAGCCACTGCGTTTCTGGCACCATTAAATGCATTGAACGAGCCTGGAAAACAAACGGCAGCCATCTGACTTTATGAAACCGATGCTCATGCACTGGATCATTTATTAGGTCCATCTGTTCTAGCAGCTTGGTGAATGAAACTAGAGGCAGCATTGGGCGAAGATAATTTGGCATTCATGCCATTTTTGGTGGTCGTTATACCACCAGTTTGCCTTTACTATGCTGGTATTTTGTTCTTTAGGTTAAGGTCCACTAATATCTGCCTTCAAGGAAGGCATTGGAAGCTGTGTCACCTTTGCCTGTAACAATCTATATCCTCTTCTTTTCCAGGAGTTTGCTTTTACGCTGCATCACCTCCAATATTAAGTCAGAACGTTTTGACTGGATGGTTGTCTGGGATCAGCCCCTGTGGTAAACGACGCCGATTCCAGTAGCCATCACCTTACCACCTGATCATAAAGCTTCTGGCCAACGGGAAATTTTTGTGGCAAAAGCCTAGCCTGGGCCACAATGCTCGGCACACTTTGGGCTGCCCTCTGACGTCACCTGACCTTTAGAGGGACGGCTGCCACCGGCCGTAGGCCATCCCATTTGGGCGCAAATAGTGAGCACCAAAAGCGACTCGGACCCACGGGCTTCGATTGAAATTCCTATGGATGGGCCACTACCCCTTTTCAATATTTCATTTGTTCCCCGCCCAAACGATGAGTTTGCTCCCCCCCCCCCCATCAACTTCTGAAGGCTAAGAATGTACAATACATTAAAATGGAGTGGTGTGCCGCCGCCAACTTCGACGTGAATGTTCGATGGAACAGCTAAGAAAACCTGAAGATTAATACCAGCCGGCTGAGCTGATGGCGACATAATCGCCAGACACTGACCATCAGCACAACACTAGCTGTGTCGAACATGCCCAAATGAGTAATGTGTTAGAGCCTGCACCCTGCCTCATGCGACCGCCAGTCAGCGGTTTCTGTGGAAGCTTTTAAAAGTCGCACACATCAACGCAAGTCTTTGCTCCCGAAGCCGCATGCGTCTAACAACGTCTGAAGTTACACAACATCGACCCGTCGTCGATAACGAAAACCCAGTTTCGAGGATCGACGCTTAACAAAATGATAATGATGCGCAACTCCACCTTCTACCGAGACAGAGTGAGGAAAAGTAGAACTGTGCAGTTGGGGGGGGGGGGGGGGGGCAATCCAACTCCATAACGCTGAGAGAAAGTTGGGTGAAATCCGTGGAGGTACCTGTAAGCTGTGCATTTAGGGCTTAACTTAACCCGCTCAACCCACAGGCCTATCTTGAAAAGCTACACGAGTGCGGTCGAGGCTTAAAGACTGCGACACGTGATAAATTCCCCGCCCGACGACCCCAGCGCCTGGTCTGGGACTAAGGGCTCATTTTCAAAGCGGGAACAAGGCCGAGCCTGTGATGTATTGATCAGGAGTCCACAGTGCCATCAAAGGTCCTGTGTTGGCAAAGCCAAGAGTCGGCTTAGGACAGTATTCGAGGGGGACCGTAGAAGCGCCGAAGGACCGGCGAGCAGATGCCCAATTGGAGGAACCAAAGAGCTGGCTGTAGATGAAATCAAAGACCCCGACCTGCACGGCCGAGCTTCCAAATGTCAGTCAGAAGGTCTCTTCCCATTGGGAACACTCATCCCGGGACAATGCGGGCCTTTGTTTCGGCCAGAGACGAACAACACCGAGCAGTCGGCTCCGTGCCAGTCTGAGCCCTGGGGCCCCTTGCAAAAACAGGGCCGCGATCCGCGGATTACATTAGTCGGGGCCCCTGAAACGGTGAGGGACCCTGCGTCAGTGTGGGCCTTGCTGCGTCGAACAGAGGGCCCTGAGACAATAAGGAATGTCGGAGACAGTTGAGAGCCCTGGGTCAGTCAACGACTCCACTACCCAACGGGGGACCCTCCATCTCATTTCAGCCCGGGTTCCGCTATGCCGAACAGGACCCGCTACACCAATTATAGGATGCCTGCAGCGATAAAGGATCTTTCCGCCAATAAAGGCCCTGCGTCGATCCAGAGCCAAATACCCGGGCCAGGGGCCTCCGGTGTCAGGCCGGCGACCAACGCATGATTAATCGCTCTTACGGCTTCCGTATGGATCAGGGACCCCAGCCCCTGTGCCGCCAGCCTGGCAGCCGGTGGCACCCTTCGCTTGGATGGAAGTCTTTTAGCACCTGTCCGTTGCATTAAAGAGACCCCTAGTGATCTACACACGGCTCGACCCCTTGCCCGCAAATGTTATTTAGTTTTCTTAGTATTTAGTATGGCGAATCAAAATGAAGTAAAAAGAAAGAAACTGGTTCAAACGACGACGTCCATCCTTGCTCTCAATCAGCCTGTGGAAAAAATAGCATGACAAGTTTTGGGCCTGCGTGCTCGCAATCTTAGGAGTCACGACACCGACGGCCGGGGCTGCAATCTTAGGAGCCACGACACCGACGGCCGGGGCTGCAATCTTAGGAGCCACGACACCGACGGCCGGGGCTGCAATCTTAGGAGCCACGACACCGACGGCCGGGGCTGCAATCTTAGGAGCCACGACACCGACGGCCGGGGCTGCAATCTTAGGAGCCACGACACCGACGGCCGGGACTGCGATTTCCATCGAGCCGAGCGGCGTTTGCCACTAAAGCTAACGCCGGGCGGTGCGCGCCTGGTGCGCCAGAACAGCTATCGTGAAATATTGCTTCCAAAAATCTTTCAAATTCCGTCCGAAATGTTAGAAAATTAAATTGGGACATCTATTTTACGTGCATAATTTGCCGTCTGTCTTATGAACAGATAAGCAGCGACAGCAACACGACAGTAGAGATTCCGCCTCTACTTGTCTAGTTCCACGGCCAAATTCCAGCGACGGCTCGCGGTTCTGCGGATGGTAATCCATTCTTATTGCACACATCAAAGCTGCACAGGTAAAACATACTTCCGGGCTACCTTTCAAACCTCAGAATTTACCTCCTAAAGCGTCCAGAGGTGCTTTCTTCAGAAACGCTGTCGTTTTCGGCTGCCCGGTGGCCGTCGTCTAGGGTTAGCCATGGGGCTGACACTGCGCCATCTACGAATACTGCAGCGCCAGGCATCGAGGTTTGGCTTTCTAAGACTTATGAGCTTGCATGATAAAAACTATGTCATATAATTCTTTCACTGCTCCAGTTTGCATGCAAGTAGATGAGCCATGTCAAGGTGGGCTCCAAGACGAACATGGGTGGGCCAGGTCAATGTGGGCTCCCAGACGAACATGAGTGGGCCACGCCTGCGTAAATTTCTGACCCCGTGTCGATAGGCAATCTACGTCCACTATCAGCTTCGTTCACAACGTATCTGTATGGCCCATACAAATTCCGGCAAGGCCCTTGAGTGCCGACGCATAAGAAAAAGTCAACTGAACCATCGCAAAATTAATGGTGCCAGCGGCTTATCTTATGCAGTCATTTAACGCCTGGTTTCTTCAGTTTATTGACTAAAACACAGCATAATTGCATCTTCCGGTGGCTTCTACCTAGTTTGTTTTTGCTGTTTTGTTTATTTTTGCTCGAATATTGTGTTCAGGGCTAGAGGGGATACGGGCAAAAAGAAAAATGCACGGAAAATGCCTCTAGCGAACAAAAACGTGCTTCTAAAAATAGCCAATAATTGAGCATATGGCAACTTTCATGGCACAAGGGGGCGGGGATTGATTGCCACGCCCATCCGATGTTGAATGTGAATGTCTCTAGCCTGAAGCATCATTGTTTGATGCCGCGTAATATTACACAATACTGCACGAGCCCAGCCGATGCAAATACATGGCAACACACAGGGTGATGTTTTAATTTTTGGACTCAGCCTCTAGTCAAGTAACCACTTTAAATTGATAATATTTTCTCCATGAAATTAACCGCAATGAGCTTAACGCCTACGAAGATACTCAAAATTTGACAACGCTCCGCCTCTCATTTGTTTTAATACACCTTTATAATTGTAATAGTTATAGACATGTTCCAATGGCAAACTTCGGCGATGACCGTTTGATTCTACTGTTCTTCGTGAAACAATGATCATTGCACGATTGCAATAACAAGCAATGTAGAAAGACGCGGATAAGCAACAGCTATGCAATTACCCGCAGTTAGATGCATTGGTAAGTAAAAATTCATACCTACGCGCAATGATGACCAAAAGCTACGGAAATAACAGCAGTGCCGAAAGTTACACGAGTAAAAGGATAGCTCGCCGCTCCACGGATGATGAGAAGCATACCACAGGCACCGAACACCGCCTCCCCCCCCCCCACGCACACACACTGCCCACCTCCATCAGAATGTTGTGGGCAGACTTGCGATCGGCGAGCACCAGAAACTGGTGGCCCTCGTGGTTCGCCTGCTCGTGGATCGCCTTCAGCACGTGTCGCGCGCCCGGGCTGCCGGCGCCGCTGCAACAGGCCCGGCTCTGGAGACTGCTCGTCAGCAGCAGTGACTTGGCCAGACCGGCTCGGAGAGCTGCGCCGCTCTCTGTCACAACTGTGCACTCGGGAGACGCAGGCGGAGCGAGAGGGGGGGGGGGGGGACTGGGAGCAATACATCCTTCCCACCCGTCCTGAAATCTCACCAAGCATACACAAATGAAAATTATTAATTACGCTTACGGATTCATTCGTTTTTTGTCGACAAAGCGGTCAAAGCAGCCATATCAAACATGGTCGCACGGGGGAAACAACGCTGCACTGTTTCATGGATGGAAACATGGCTATAGCAATCCGCTGGCCATTGGTTAGTGAAGGCTCAATGGCGCATACATGACGCTTGACGGTGTCCTGGGGCCCGTTCTTTACGGCAATGCGCTACTGCGTGTTTCTCCACACTGTATTGCTCGGCCATGCTAAAAATACCAGACAATACATAACAAACTTTACGTAGACCCATAACACTCGGGTAGACGCAAAAAACAGTGTGATGTAAAACTCATTTCCTACGAGCGCGCAGCTTAAGCATGCATTGATATGACAGGATTGCGGCGGGGCCAATGATATAAAGTTCGAACTTATGAACTTAATTACAGCATTCAGTCGGATCGATCCCAGTTGGGGCAGTTACTTGGGTAGTGTGGCTTGTTGCGGACAGCCGAGTCCCTCCCCAGCAGGGATGCAACACGAACAGAGACTGGACATCACATTAGATGCTTGAATTAAGTGTCAGTGTGGGGTAAGTACATTGGTGGACGGGCCCGACTTGCAAGCTGAGGTCAGAACGAGCACACCCGCGTCACTTGCGTGACTCTCACAAAGTTGCCTTACGTAGTGTTGTCCTGCTGACGGGGGATCGAGTACACGGTGAGCACCGCCTGCTCGGCATTGTTGGAGCGCAGCACGTCGATCAGATCCCGCAGCAAGGTGTGATCTGCGGAGGAGACGGATCACATCTCAGTCAAAAGAATCCGTGGCAGGGTATGGTCTGCGGAGGAGACGGATCGTATCCCAGTCAAAAGAATCTGTAGCAGGGTGTGATCTGCGGAGGAGACGGATCGCAGCCCAGTGGTCAGCCCATGTGGTCTGCGGAGGAGACGGATCGCAGCCCAGTGGTCAGCCCATGTGGTCTGCGGAGGAGACGGATCGCAGTCCGGCCAGAATCCGAAGCAGGGCACATGTACAACAACAGCCACGTGTACAGACCCCGCCATGGATTACAGAGTGACTCATACGTATGTGAGGTGATGAACCCTATTGGCATGTATAGGATTGATTCGAACACCCTCAGTTTTTTTCCGGTGTCATCACCAAAGGAATCCAGCTGGTATGCTAAGATTTGGTGAGTCTCTTTAACTGTTAATTTGGCATATCCTGATCAATATTTGGTTTTCTGCATTACCCTGGGATAGCTCAAGAAGTGACTTGTGGAAGGCATGTTAGGACAAATGGTGGTCTTTTCACAAGCCTACATGAACATATTGATTGCTAGAACAGACAGTTGCTGCTTGAGATCAAATAGATGATAGAAGACAGTTTAAAACGCATTTTGAAGGCGGGATCTGTTGATAGGCGAGCGCGTATAATATTTGGCAAAGACGTGCGGGAAAAGTTAGTTTCAATGGTGAAATCAGTGGATTATTAGCCACATGATAACATTGACCCTATTCCTGAAAACCTATACATGCAAAATACACATCAAGGGCGGAGGCAGACAACGGAGACGTCACGGACAAATAAACGAACCATTCCGGATTTCTGATGCCGGTAATGTCGAACAGATTACATATCAATAAACCACAAGACAATACATCCAGTTAAGCTTCAAGCTCTGCACAGTAAAATATACTGAATCAAAGTGGAGGCATCAAGTGAAGGTCAAAGGCAGAAGGACAGAAATGTGGGGACGAAGTGGCAATCCCTTTGTAGCAACGGCAGGCTACAAGCCCCAGCCTTGGCCCCTTTGAAATAAGGTTATACGGGCTTATCGGCCCCGATATGAGTACGGTTATACGGGCTCACCGGCCCCGATATGGGTACGGTTATACGGGCTTCTCGGCCCCGATATGAGTACGGTTATACGGGCTTCTCGGCCCCGATGTGAGTACGGTTATACGGGCTCACCGGCCCCGATATGTTTACGGTTATACGGGCTCACCGGCCCCGATATGAGTACGGTTATGCAGCCTCACCGGCCCCGATATGAGTACGACTAAACATGTAGCCGTTACCACGTGCCCGCGGAAAAGCCGACCGCCGGCATGTCCTGGAGCAGCGTGGCATGACACCACAAGCTTTACGCAAACCTGGACACGAACACTCACCCGCGTCACTGTAGCTGATGAGGTTGACCTCGCTGGCCTGCGTCACTGTAGCTGGTGAGGGTGACCTCATTTACCCGCGTAACTGTAGCTGATGAAGGTGACCTCACTTACCCGCATCACTGTAGCTGATGAGGTTGACCTCACTCCAGCGCAGTGTACCACTGCTCTGCATCTCCCTGAACACCTCCGGGAGGTCACGGAAGCTGGGGAAGACGGGTAGCTGGTACAGGCGTCCGGTGCGAACAGGCGCGCAGCCGGGACCTGCGGCGCGCGGGGCAGGTCAGCTTCTGCCGCACCGGCCGCCCGTGACGACACAAGGGTGGCCACGGGTCAACCCATGATACGTTAGCAGTCCGTCCTGTTTCGGAGGCGTATCCGTTACTTTCCACGCTGTTGATCCGTTAAGGCGTTAATCAGCAGAGTCAATATTCATCGCCCGATAATCTAATAAGTATTTCTTTTGTCACAAAACAATAACCGTGATCGCTACGCCACCAGCCAGCAACAGTGTAGTTGCTTTACCTGTGAAAAGAATAGTGGATATATCCATTGCTTCCACCTTGTCCCGGATGGCAGGAACTTGGTGACAGCCCGCTGTTGCCACCACGGCGCTGAGATCTGAAGACAACGACACTAGTATTGAAAATGCAGCAGGAAAGCCCCTAAGCACAGATCTGTCACGAAATCGGAGTTACTTCGTTCCAGTTAACGAAAAAGATCGCAGCTGTGCAACCATTTGTTACCGGTGCACTCGGACCACCAGCGTAACGCATGGCATGTGCTAGTACACAAGCTGTGTCCGTCGTCAGCACGATCAATCAGGGGACATGCAGTGGGTGACTGAACGCTTCACCACCTCCCTTTTGGAAATTGGTGGGATCTTACCGTGGTGGCCTCACACTCCGCCCAGAAAGAAGCGTTTTGCAATGTCTTATTTGACTGACCATGAATGACAGTCAGCCTGAATTACATTGAGCTTGAAGAACCTTAACTCTGAAGGATGAACAAGATGGGTGCATACGTTTCTGCGCCCGCATTTCATTGCGCGACTCACAACTTTTTACGTGGGTTTTTAACACTATGTTTCACCGCAGTTTTTCTCAAACATTTATAGTAGCATGCCCGAATACGTTATTACTTCTTCGTTACACCAGAGTTTTGGGTACAATTTTTTGCGGACGGGGGATATGTACTAACACGGATCACATGCATTGTCAGGTCTACATAGTCCATACTATTGCCGGTTCAACTTACACTTCCCGTGGCACTAAAGCTTAAGAACTTGGTTGGGTAGTAGGATTTGTGATCGAGTCTATTCAACAAATGTAGTGGCCCAGCGGTCGATGGCTTTATTTCTGATTGTCTCTAGCTCAGATTTTCCTGCCAAAAGTTGCGTCACCTCATGTCAACGACGCCTGGAGCGGTGGCATCTGGTCACAGCAAGGCCTAATGCTATGCAGCCACCACTCAGCCTACACATCAGAAGTATTACCTAGCCAAAACAGATCGTGGAAGGTTTTGATAGTGAATTACAAATTGGCGTCCAATTGGGGGCTGATAACGGTGAGTCGGTATATCAGTGGGTCATGTTCTCATCTTCCCAATTGATTATCTTTCCTTCCCTTTCATCTGTCGCTATGGGTCCGTTCTCGTCATGCTAATAACCTTATCAGAGGGACGCTCCCGTTCCCATTTGAGTATTGGGACTGAAATATCAACTGCACCACATGCCTAGAAATGTTTCTTTACCTTGTGTTTCGACACTTGCATCTGGATTATTGTATTCTGTGGAGGCTTGAACACTGCTGAGGTACCGTAATTAAAAACCAAAGTTCCGCGAGCCACGCTTACATGAGCAGCTACTTCACGCCATATAGAAAACACTTGCAAGCCAAACATTCACTCGGTGTTTTTATCCTCTGAGTGCCAAAGGTATTCGAGAAGATAGAGATAACATCCACAGTAAAAACTATGATCGGTCGGCTGTTGCCACAATAACAAATGTTAGACATCTTGGACGGTACAATTTTGGCTGGCCATCGATCGAGGAAGATTACCAGAGTAAGGCAACCAACACAGACAACAGGGTACAGCTTCAGTGTCCACGTGGAAACGCGTACATTTTGTTCTCAAACAGTTAGTGTCATTATGAAGATTATGATCCGACGACCACTTTACGATCATGGATATTAAGCGGAATATGAATTTCGAACGATTCAGGTTGGCGATTCAGTCTCGCTGAGATCTGGGCGGGCCTGAAAATCCTCCCCTGTTCTTAAAAAAGCGAAAAACGCGATGCAAATGAGATGCAACTGAGCTCGACTGCGTCTGAGCTAATTTGTCAGTCCACTCAAAAGATGTGACTGAAATCAATGACAGTCAGCGTTGTTATACACAATCTAGACGATGGTTGACAATTTCTCAAAATTATTGTAGAGGGAGCATGATCGAGAAATTCGCAAAAAGGGGGATGGTACGAACGCACACACATACACACGCACGCACGCACGCACGCACGCACGCACGCACGCACACACACTCCTAAAGAGCCGCTGGCAGAGATCGATGAAATAGTATGTTGCACTGTAGCCTGGACCTTGGTAGTGTATGAAACTCGATCAGATCTCCTGTCCCGCAGTTCTAAGCTATAAAAACGTCATTGAGCGTTCTTTGAAATGCAATTTTTCAGCTTACGCTTAACCATGCACACTGTACCTTGGCAGGGTTCAAAGCCTGCACGAATTTCCTTGCCCTCAACTGTATCGTCTGACTTTTCAGCCAGTAGCACATACACGCACACACATACACACACACACACACACACACACACACACACACACACACACACACACACACACACACACACACACACACACACACACACACACACACACACACACACACACACACACACACACACACACACACACACACACACACACACACACACACACACACACACACACACACACACACACACACACACACACACACACACACACACACACACACACACACACACACACACACACACATACACACACATACAAATACAAGCACACATATAAATATGCATATATATTTATGTATGTATATGTATGTATATATATATACACACACACATATATATATATATATATATATATATATATATATATATATATATATATGCTAAATGATGTAAAAAAGAAAAGATGTCGTGGAAAAGATGTCTTGGCTGCCTGTGCCTTAACTGAAATGCATGTGCTTTTTAAATGAAATTTCAAGTCGTCGGTAATATGCGTGTAATTGGATAAGTGATATGCACTAATATCTTGGAAATTCCAGTCTTGTAAATTCATACATGACTGGAACAGAAACGAACATAGCCCATGATGGTAAGTTCCATAAAGATTACGCATTTAGATATGCAAAGGAGGGAGTACCTGAACCCTTCCTTCCTTCCCAAACTTGATGCCTTTCTAAAAGGATATATACATATATATATATATATATATATATATATATATATATATATATATATACATATATATATATAGATATAGATATAGATATATAGATATATCGATATATATATATATATCGATATATGCATCGTTTAAGACAACCAGCCCTAACCTGTGCCCGAGCACAGTTAGGCAGCAGAGCGAGAAAGAGGAAGAGAGGAAAAGAGAGAGAGAGAGAGAGAGAGAGAGAGAGAGAGAGAGAGAGAGAGAGAGAGAGAGAGAGAGAGAGAGAGAGAGAGAGAGAGAGAGAGAGAGAGAGAGAGAGAGAGAGAGAGAGAGAGAGAGAGAGAGAGAGAGAGAGAGAGAGAGAGAGAGAGAGAGAGAGAGAGAGAGAGAGACAGACAGACAGACAGACAGACAGACAGACAGACAGACAGACAGACAGACAGACAGACAGACAGACAGACAGACAGACAGACAGACAGACAGACAGACAGACAGACAGACAGACAGACAGACAAGACAGACAGACAGACAGACAGACAGACAGACAGACAGACAGAAACAGACAGACAGACAGACAGACAGGCAGACAGACAGACAGGCAGACAGACAGAGACAGAGAGACAGTTTACTGAGGAAAGCATGGTTTCGAGTATCCACTCATATGACACGTGTTTATAATATACATATGAAGCAGGATACGACTTGGTTGATAATACGTCTGTGTTAATGAGAGTGGTTATATGCGGAATACTTGTTTTTCGTAGTCACATACCACAACAAAACGTTTGGAGTGTGCTTGCGCTCCTGGTACTTCTGCCGGGGATCGCCATGCGCTGCTTCGGGAGCAGACCTCTGTTCACGGGAGACGCTTGCATATGTTTTCCTAGCCTCAGGCATAGTTTTTCTCTCTTATCGGAGGGGTCTCCATACACAAGCGTTGCAAAATGCGTGAGTACCTCTCCTTACGGCCGAATATGATATTCAAGGCACTCTTCTGCACTTTCTAAAGATGGTAGAGCATATATGAAGCTTTCGATGCTTCGGTTACAATCTTATCCACATATGATTGCCACGACATGTCATCTGATGCTGTTCCACTTAAGAGCTTAGTTTTGGTGGCAGACTTGAATCATGATGTCCGGCAGTGCCGACGGTTTCTTGGCTGTGAAAAAAAGATGCATGACTTGACAATTGTAAATGTTTAATGCCATCTTGCTTGCTGTTGCCCAATCACTTGTCTTGTCACTGTGCTCTTGCAACTAGCAGTGCCGATGTACTTGGTCAATTCGACACGCTTGGTATATGGTAAGATCATCTACATACTTCAGTCAGTTCTCAATATCAGCAGCGGTACCGTTAACCATAGCCACGAAAGCAAACGGCTCAACTAGGGTGCATCGTGGAGTGCCACGTGTTATCGTTCTCCAACGACTCATGGTTCCATCTGGTATCTTGACCAGCTGCTGTCGGTCCTGCAAGAATGAACATAGCTTCTTTTCATATCCGGAGCGAAGTCCCATTGCAAACATGTTCTGCGTAACAGTTGTGTGATCAGTGAGGTCAAATTCCTTCTTAAAATTGCACATAACCGCAGAAAATGATTGGTCTGTTTCGTCTAACTCCATCAGTAAATCATGCAACAACCTAATTAAGTAGTGTGAGACCGATGCACCTTTCATATTTCCGTATAAGTGCTTGTGTATGCTTGGTTTTATATCCGAATAACTTTCTTCAAAACCTCGCTAAAATTCGATGTGAGGCTAGGGGTCGCAGAACTCCCGATGACTTGGGCAATGCTTTTTTGGCACAGGAGTGATCGTAGCTCTCTTCTACACCGATGGTATGTACCCTCCATGCAATGGTCAGTAAAACAAAAAATGAGGAAGTGGTGCTGCCAGTCCTACATTTTTTTGTTTGGTAGCCGCACTGGAAGTTGTCCAGTGGGCGCATTTTGATTTGCTTTCACCTGCGATAGATGAAAGGATAGTTGCCACGGCAATATCTAAAACGGAATGCAGGCAGACAGGCAGGCAGCAGATGGCAGGTAAGCTGTTCGGTGCGTAGCGGTCCATACGTTGTGCATTTTTCTGCAAAAACTGGTTACTAATTCCGCTTTTTATTTATCGTCATTGGATTCCACAAGATCACTCCATGGCTTTGTTTTTCGGTTGGTTAAGTTGGCTTCTTGTCTGTACCAAAACCTTCTTCCGTCAGAAGCAATTCTTTGGATTCATCTCCTGTGCCACGCGTTTTTTGCAAGTGTAATTTCTTGGCATACTTTTCTTTAAGTTTTGTATTCTGTCAATTTCATAACGACTGTGCGCCCTATTGCGCTTGTCATTCAGTTCTTTGAGGCACTTTGCTATCCACCGCGGCGCACTTGTCTTGAATTTGTATTTGATTTCAGTGGAATACTCGTCATAAGCATTTAGAAGCAGCAGTACTAATCGAGTAACAGCTTGTTGACCCAGTTGAAGGGCTAACAACCTGCACCAAATGTTTGGTTGAAATCTCCTATCAAGACAGGTTTTGCTTTTGGCTTTGAAGATCGAAGATGCTCAAGTGTTTCCACAAAGTGGTCATACAGCATTTGTCGGCGGCAGACTGATGCATCAGGAGGTAGGTCAACTGTAGCTTTTATGATGCCGGTGAGTTGCAAAAGGTCGAATAATGCTCCAGCTAACTGCAAGTCGTCCGGGACTTCAATTTTGGGCTCTGTGTATGGCAAAGTTACTTTTTGTGTATATGGGACTCCTCTTCCCTTACTTTTGTTGACGACCAATAAGTTTCCGTCCTGTCGTAATGCTTCATATCCGGCTTGGAAAATTTAGCAATCATAGACGGTCTTGCCTGAATGGGTTTTTGTGATTATTTTTTCATCTATCGTTTACTTATGCAACATTATGTCAAGTTCAACTTGTTTAGCGGCTGTTCAAAGTCCATTCACGTTGGCTATCAGAAAACTTGGATTTCTGGAAGGCTTCGCGTCAAGTGATTTGTTCTTATGAAATTGATCGCAACCAGACAGACAGTAGTATTAGCCTTATTCCCCGGAGAAAAACCAGGAGAATGGAGATAGAGTTGGGTTGATATTTCGACAACTTGCCCTTATCAAAAAAATACCAGAAATGACAGACATCTGCTACTGTTTCGATAAAGGCATTTTGCTGAAATATCAACCCACCTATATCTCTGTTCTCCTGGTTTTTCTCCGAGGAATAATGCTAATACTACTGTCTTAATATGAATAACGTCCCTCGCTAATGCACTGAACAACTTACCTCATCGGAACCAGAGGTCAACTTAAAATGTAATCTAAAAAACGAGCACATGGCTGATGATATGCTACGATACGCTTCTCAAGCCGTCAAAAGTGTACAAGATACCTGCCTTGTTGAGGCCTCCAAAAAAGCGGGACATCATTCTTGGTCGCAGATCTATGAATCCTACCCCATAGGTGGCACACAGCCTGCTCTGTTCAATATAAACGGTTTTTGCTGTTTCGTAAGCCATAATGCCAGCGTCCCGTCTTTCTTTAAGCGAGCAAATGAAGACTCGTTTTATATTTTTCAAAGACTGTGCATGATTGACTGTGCTGGTAATGCTCCCCAAAACATTTTCTGCGCTGTGGTTCAGTACGTCGTGGACCCCAATATGAACCACGACGTCCATTTCCTTTGCTTTATCTCTTGTGATCGCGCTCTTCGAACTCTCATCAAGTTCATCACTCGTCATAATAAAAGATACATTCCGGTCAAAAATAAACTTTTCCATGGCCGCTGCTTTGATCTGGCTCACGTTTCTTCCATCGATCAGAGTTGCTCTACACTTTCGTGCCTTCGGCTTCTTTTTCTCCCCTTCCACTTCGGTCGTTGCAACACCGCCATCTGCATTCCCTACAGCGTCTGCCACCTTTTCGCCTGCACAAACCCTTTTCACATTTAGTGCATGCATTTTGTTGTTTTCTTCCCCATAAGTGCCTCGAGTTAGTTAACCGCTTAGGTCTCCTTTTTTAGCAACTTGGCTTCCATTTCTTTCCTTTTCCCATATTCTTGTGTTTCCCTCGTGTTTTATACCTTATCTTTAGTTTGATTCGGGTTCCACGGTGGAGGTCACTTCCAGTTTTCTTGCAGCGTACGGTTCCTTGCCGCACTTTAGTGTACTTGCATTACCTAAATTCGTCCTTGCATGTCTTGCCTTCCTTTCAGCATCTAGCTTACTTGCAGCAGGTACCATGGCGGTTCCGCATGAAGCTCCCAGTCCATATCTGGTTCTTGTTTGGCCCTCACAATTTCCGTGCTGAAGTTTCAGGAAGACGAGACCGTCGTCAATCCGTTGCACAACAAACTGAACGTCTTTCAGTCCTGCGTCCTGGCCATCAACTATTTATCCTCCTTTTCTGCCTGCTATCGTTAAATATGATAACCATTTCGGCTATCTGCTTTGTCAGACAGTTCATTACTTTTTTCTTGACTCCTTACTTGGCTTCCCAGCAGTTTAGGCCGGTTGTGAAATTCCACCTTTTCCATTTAAGTTATTCCTTGAAAGTTGTTCAGTACATTAGCGAGGAGTATTATTCACACATTCAGAAGCCTTTATCCAAACATTAGCAGAAGAAACTTCTGCTAATGTTTCAATAAAGACATGTTGCCGAAATATCAGCCCAACTATATCTTCATTCTCCTGGTTTTTCTCCGAGGAGTAAGGCTATTGCTATTTCTTATCTATGTGAATAATGTTTCCACACTAGTGCACTAAAAACTTATGTGAGTCCCTTGAAATTATCTTAGTTGAAACTACGGCCTGATTTTGACTTGCAATAGGCCAGCAACCTTACAAGGAACAACTATATTTTTGACACCAAACAATCCAATATTCAACTGTCTAAAGCTATGCGTAGTTTGGCGTAGCTACACCGTGCTGGTCGAAAATCACCCCACAAAAACCTTCGGGGGGGGAGGGGCGTCAAATTGACCCCCCCCCGAGCGCGTCTTAACCCGCGGCCGGCCGGAGGCCTACGGTTTTCTTTTATTTCTAAGGTTCTTCGAGCACAGGTCACAAACGAACGATTGTAGCCGCACACAATTTTCAGTACCCATTCATGTTCCGATTTGGCATCCTTTATGCAAATTTTAAGCTTTGATCTTTGAAGATGAATGACCCAGATTAGGTCAAAGACGTCAACCTTTAAACAGATTGGCCACTCATAACTCTTTTGTGGATCATTTGCCATTGTTCAACCTTGTGGAAGCAGACAATGATAATGCCTACAATTTGTATATTTCAGCTTTTTCGGCAAATGCCAAGTCAGTGAAACCAGAAATTGTTCAAGTAAATGTGGTCCGCGCCTGGTGATATAAAAGTTTTACTGACTAAGTCGGCACCATTTAATTTAATACGGCATCACAGTTCCCATTTAAATGTCCTACTAGCACCTCAGTTCTAGAAGATTTTGGGCCAAACTTACCGTTGGGAGACTAAATCAGACATGGGGGGGAGGGGTACAGCGGCCCATTCAGAAGATCGAATTGTTAAGTTTCAAATGGGCACTCGCAATCCCGCCTATACACGAATGTTTTCATTTTTAGTTGAGCTTGTAAGTTGCGTAAGCGGCAGAGCCAGACCTGTAAATATCCGTAAAGGAGAACATCTTATATATTAGTCAACACAAAGGCGTATAATGCACTATTTTTCAGGCTTCCATCGTCCTCTCCCACACATATGTGCAATGCTCTCGCGACATGTTTAAACCATTTTCCGGGCGTCAAATGATCTTTGTGTTAAATGCCAACTTGCAAAACTGCCAAGGTGTGGTGGTTATTCTCAACGTTACAAATATTTCCAGCCGTTGAGTCAGTGAAAAACTGCGAATATTTGAGGACGTTCAGCGTTGCGTTCAGACAGCGCTTGGGGAGTCCAAAAAGCTTATTATTGTCTGCTGGTTGTTTGTTGGGTTGGGTTGTTTCCTTTTTTCATGGTTTGGACTGTTCCAAAATGTTTTGTTTTCGAACGGTTTGAATGCGTTGCTCTCGGTTCAGAGCACTTATTAAGCAAAGCTCGTTGCGTATGTCCCAGAGCGACCACCCAAGCTGTGCCATCCACTTTTAAGACCTATCTGTATCTGCCCTCCCGCCAGACAGGACAGAAGGGTGCAATGCACCGCACAATGCTGCGGGCGGCCGTGCTTGGTCCGTGATGACCCTCGTTGGCCAGTTGCCGATTGCCTTGGCAGAACAGTCGGGTCAAACAGTGTGCCCACTCCGGAGCTTGTACTCAGTGCCACTGAGTAAAAGGCCAGCATGCTTCCCTGCAGTCACACAGGCGGTCTAGGAGCTGCTGAGCCTGGAGAGTCAACCTGGCTTGCGCGAGAAAGACACCGGCCTCTCTTGCATCCAAACGTGCTACTCCAGGTTACAGCAATGATCCAGTCAAATGTATGGTTCACAGGAAGCACGTGGAGGCATAGCTTAGACTTGTGTGCTTGACTCAAGTGTGCTTGTGTGCGTGTGTGATTTTATGTTTTTCATTGCATGCACTTGTTACACGCGAGTATCCTGTTCCACGATGGGCCCATGCGACCCTTTGTTTAAGAGAATATATTCCATATTTAACCTTGTAGTGATATCGCGCATTTAGCGGATGGATATGACCACCATCTACCATAAGCTGTTGGGATTTTCGGTAATGACTAACAGGTATTTGTCAGAATTCTGTCTTCGTCGGCAGTTGTTCACTTAGTCTGTTATCGATTGAGACCGAGAGATCCAGATTTGCTGTCTTGTTTTTTGTGAGCTCTGAACTCCGAAAGCTAGCTTTGATATGCTTGACGACGTAAAACCAAGATGGCGGACCGGAATGCTCTGGGCTTGGCGCCTTACATGTGGGCTTCCCACATGGGCATGTCTTTAACTCTGCAGCTCTTAAGTCATATTGAAGTGAAACTAAACACACCAAGGACTGTCGATGATGTACGAGCGTCTAGATTACAGTGCGCTGTAATGAGCGGCCTGCTGCTGCCCAGACTCCAGAGGGACGAGCTCCACGTCTGTGAACTGCAACGGCGGCGCCTGCTGTGCGCCTCGGACGTCAGACCTGGCGTTAGCTGATATCCGTCCTGCTGCCCAGACTCCAGAGGGACGAGCTCCACGTCTGTGAACTGCAACGGCGGCGCCTGCTGTGCGCCTCGGACGTCAGACCTGGCGTTAGCTGATATCCGTCCTGCTGCCCGGACTCCAGAGGGACGAGCTCCACGTCTATGAACTGTAACGGCGGCGCCTGCTGTGCGCCTCGGACGTCAGACCTGGCGTTAGCTGATATCCGTCCTGCTGCCCGGACTCCAGAGGGACGAGCTCCACGTCTGTGAACTGCAGTGGCGGCGCCTGCTGCTCGATCACGTCCTCCAGCGACGCCAGCAGGTCCAGGTCCGGCAGCACGGCATCGTCCAGTACAAGCACCCCTGTTGAAGACACGAGGCCAAGGTCACAAAGGGGAGGGCGTCGCTGGAAACAGCCCAATACCGTCACCGTTGGTAAGGCGGCGGCGAGGGGGGGAGGGGGAGGTAGCATAATAGAGTCATCATACGGCATCGCCCCTAGCCACGTCATGGAGCGAGGTCAGATGAGGGAAGTGTGTTACTGGGAAGTAATCTCACATTATCATCCCCGAACGGCGGCTTGCTTCGGGTAACGAAAAAGGGTGTCATGGAATAAAAAATGGCATCACATCAGCTCTTGTCATTGGGCAGCTCAGCGCCAGGAGAGGGGAGAGTGTCATGCAAAGACGTAGTCAGAGGGTCGCAAGGGCTGTATTCTGCAGGCATCGAAATTCGTGATAGCGCAACCAAAAATTGCGTTGCCGAGTTTCAGTTCCGAAATAACCCTCTTTGTTGTCAATTTACCATTGTTCAGTACTGTTTGGCTTTGTTTTACATTTTTGCCAGTTTCTAATAAAAATAAATGCCCTTTGGCATGCCAACAGTTGTGCTCAGCCCACGATTTTGGACAGCTGCAACCGTGATCCCCGGGTTTATCTATGAAGGCATGGCAACGGCTTGCGGGAAAAGCCAGTAAGAAAGACGAAAAGCTCAAAACTGAAAAAAAACAATAGGTGAAGAACACAAGTGATGCAAATAAAGAGTACATGTTTTATATCCGGTCAATAAAGTCAGAGAGGATAACGTACCTTTGAAGTCGATAACACTTCAACCGTTTTGTTCCTGATGTCACATGTCTGCGCAAATAAACAACAAAGCCCTCGTCTGGGCGCAGAGTTGGTTAGGTTTGGAATTGACATCAAGCAGGCGTAAAAGTGAATCGGCTGGTCAATTGCAGGAAGGTATATTGAATATTTGTCTTCTAGAACTGGAATGTGAACACCACCATGTGCATACGATATCGAACAGTTCCCCGGTAGAAACCCAAGGCGCGCATGATAGCAGACGCTGCGAGTCCGATACACCCGCCATGGCACGATGTGAGTTGTCAACTAAAACCTTTAAGTGCTTCAATATATATATATATATATATATATATATATATATATATATCATATGACAAATTGCGTTGGTTGTACTTAAATTGTGTGTTTGACTATACATTAGTCAGAAACGCGGTACGAATCTGACTAACACATTGATGTTCTGGCAGCAATGTCACAACATCACTCCTGGTCAAAGGATAAATCGCGGGACAAGAAGAAAGAGGGTGTTGTGAGGTAACAATCCCACACCGACATCCCTCGTCAAAAAACAGCCCAGGATCGAAGAAGGAGAGGATGGCAACGAATAAATATCGCATCATAGCATGGTATAGGAATCGCTCGAATTCAGGGAGGGTGACATCAGGGAGCAGTCATGTGCCATCCCCTCCACTCACGGCATGGCTTGGGGCCTGGAAGGGCGAGGAATACATTGTTGCGGCCAGAGCCCATGCTTTCCAAGATAAGTAGAGAGCCAAGACATATCTAGAAGAATTCCAGCCAGCCGGAGGATTCCAAATGAAATAGGTCCCTGATTTATTTTGGAAACACAAAACCCCGGCTTCAAAGAGACCAGGGGAGCCCTCAAAGAGAGCCGGTTGATTGGCCATATCAGTTCCCTGCAATGCGGAAGGTGGTCAAATCGGCAACGTTGGCTGGTTTTAGTTGACATGTTACATAGAGAACAGCGTTTCGCGAGGAGGGGTGAAGCATGCATGAAACCGCAATGCTCAGACAGTAGTCACTTATTGGCCCCAAGATCCACAATAAAGCAAAGTTTATTACAGGACAACTGAAAATGTATGTATCTCATGTCCCTCTGCCACAAACAAAACCCCCTGAACAACCTGGCCACAAAACGGGATCAGAAACGTCCCGCCTCACTACGACCTGCTTCACTCACAATGGAGCGGGTTGACCCTGCAGCGAAGCCTTGTCACCAACAATAAGCGCAGTCAAAATACAATTGCTCACAAACATGAACTTGTTTATTCGTTGATTATGATTATGTGATTGTAGAGTGCGCGACAGGAATGATCATAACTCTCAGGCCTGCTTAGTTGTGCAAACGACGTGACCAGTTTTCGTGAAAACGCCAGTGCGCCAAGTAGAAACAATTCACAAATTGTGCTGATCTCAAATGTGTAAGCTAAACATGCTAAATATTTCCTTTTTACGCTATAGCGTTTCATCCACCCATCAAACGCTAGCATGTAAGGTCTCAAGCATTTCAAACCACGGTTTGTGGTGGTCTACTTACCGATTTTGACCTTCTCCGAATCCAAAAGGCCGAAGCTGTTCTCGACTTGGCATTGCACCACTGATGGGGCATTGTAACACCAGCCAGCAGCCGAGGCAGACGGCCCAGACCGCGGCCATTCGTGCGCGTACCACTCCGCGGATGACCCGGGGACGCCCCAGTGGCGCCACCAGCGCCAGCACAGTGCCACTGCCTGCTGCAGGGCACTGGATTTTCGGCAATCGATTTTTGGTAACATTTACGAGATTGGAGGGCTGAATAGTGCAGCGGCGATTAATTTTCCGCGGTTAAAAATGCACCGTCGTGCCGACATTCAGGAGCGAGACCCGCTCATTGATTACACCGTAACATTTATGAGGATGCCGTTCTTACGATCCGTGCAGGCATTCGAATCTTGTTTACTGCGGCTCGCGGATCTCAGACCAAGTTCATTATTGAACGCACAATTACACAACGAATAGGATGGGATCGCATTCTCTGGAAATTGAGGAATGCTAGCCATTAGATCGTATTGCGTTTGAATGCCGTGCTACTGTGAAGCTGTCGAGATATCTGCAAATTGATTATGTTACCGCTGCCCGAGGTATCTTGTTTAACATGGACAATACCAGAGCAAATTTCCCCGGAATAGCTCACCAGTACCCTTGACGATGAACCATGTTGATGCCGCACCAGCCAACAGGAAAAACATGAGACAAAATATAATATAACCATGCCCGTATTCGGCCACTTCCGACACAAATCGTAGAGATCAGTTGACTTCTGGGTTGTTTAACGCCCTCACTGTTACTTTATATACTTTTGGGGCCGTCCCCTTCCCCTCTGCTCATCTGAGGCCTCCATTGAGCGTAGGGAGAAGGAATACGAGACCAATAAAATGCAACAATTTTCACTGAATGGTGGTACACTAGGTGTCTTCCTGAAGGCAACCGTATTTTTTTGCGCCACGTAGTAGTATCCTGCACGTACCTTAAATGTTGTTATCATTCCATCCCAAACATGTGTTAGGTTAGTCTGCGATTATTGGTAGCATTTTTTACGTGACAATGTAGGCATACATTTTCATACCTTCCATTTTGCGCGCCACCCGTCCATGACTGCGAGGCTTCCCGGCGGCGCAGGGGATAGCGGGCAAGCTGGCCAAGGCCAGGAACTCCCCCCCCCCCGCACCAAACACAACCATTAAGTCGAGAGGTGAATGCAGATGCAGCCGACGCTCCGGCCGATCGGTACGCGTTGTTGACCAGATCCGCGGGGAGAACAGTGTGTGTCGCCCGGCCAGGTGGGTAATCCGCCACTTTATTCCGGACCGGCCATGCCAGCGGCCTTTTCTTCAAAAATGGACCGTCGTTTTAAAGGAGAACGCCTGCCCTCCGCCGGCCGATCAAGATTAATGCATGCGGTACGCCCCATCACCGGCGAAGCAACATGCCACGTTTTGAAGATGTTCGCTGTTTCGGTCGAGAACCTCGCCGCGCCGGCGCCGCTGTCACCCCAGCCGGTATTAGGAGTGCCACGCCACTTGGGAACTGGTCCAGAAGGGCACGCGCAAGGCCCGCCCGAGGCAAGACAGGAAGAGAGCGAGCGGCCTTGCGAAGACGCCGGCGACGCGGCGCCCAGAATCTGGCCCGGGGCACGTTGCGGGCCGAGCCCAGGAAGTAGGGCACGTCGGCCCGGTAGCATATTGGGCGGGAGGGGTGTGACGGCAAATCTATCGGTCCATGCCCCCAAAAAAACGAGGACACGTGTGAACAGAGAGACAGCCGTTCATGATGCCTGACCGGACCTACCACCCTGCCAATGCCCCAGTAACCCACCCCATCCTGGATCTGTGGCTCACATAAGTGTGTGTCGATGTCGGTTGTACCAGAGTCCCAACGTGCTGAATTGTGCGTTAACATCACCTGGCTCGTGTGCTGACCAATTGGTAACTCGGTATAAATTCGCTGTTGTGGGGAGGCGTGACAGCGGCAGCCGGCGGCGCATGAACATCCAGAGGGCGGCTCAGTAGCAGCACAGCGCACGCACCCCACCATAGAACCCCCCCCCCCCCCCACAACATCTGTGTCGGGACAAAGAATGAGCTACATATGCGGCGGCTTTTGAGTAAAAAAGTGGCCAGCTGCATTCACCTGTGCGCACAGCCTGCCATCTATAAACAGGAGTTTCACACCAAGAAAACTTGTTTGTTTCACCTTTTTACATCTTTGCGGTTCTGATGTATTTTTTGTCGTAGGGGCACACGCAGGATTTTACAACGGAGGGGGGAGGGAAGGGACACAACTCACAAATAAACGCAACTTAGTGTGCCGTAAGTCATTAGTTTTCTTCTTGACATCGAGGACGCAAATATAAATGACAGGAATCTGGAAGCAATCAGGCCTTGAGGGTATGTTAGGTCAACTTTCACGGCTGAGTCCCCCCAACCGCTGTGAAGAAGTGACACTCCTGGCCCTCAACCAGCAGGCTTTTCTTTCCAGATTGCCGGTTTGCTTGGGTAATCAGCAAGACATTTATGCAACCATCAGCAGACGTTAAGACAGTTGTGAGAAAGAACAGCGCATCATCCCGGCTCAGATGAAAAAAACGCTGAAGACTCGATCGCTAGCATCAGATTTGTGTTCATTTACTTTGTTAGATGTTTACAACTGCTTCGTCTGGTATGTAACTCAATGATACAGTCTGGCATGTGGCATTGAATCATGATATCTCGATTCACAGAGCAGGCCATCCCAAGTTCCGCCCCACATCTCAGGTTCAGGCCTCTAAGCAGTTAGTTACTGATGTTTTATGTTTGCTGGTGCCGCATTAAGAGTTTGCTGTTGTCGATGACTTACAATCTATCTGATGGCGCCGTGGGAGGATATTTCAAACCTCAGGATATTTTAGGCCACATCAATATGACGCCCGGTAGTCAAACGCTAAACGCGGCTACTAGTTTTGTGTCCTGGTGATGCGCATACATGACCACTTATGACCGCGGCTTGTCTATAACTTCTAGCGCGTGGCATAGGCTCATGAGAGGACAGTTCAATCTGTAAGCCATTCTCGCTGCACCATTTCAATCCTAATTTGCTGACTACTCAGATAGCAAAAAAGAGACCTGATAGCAAATGAGGTTGTTTTACTGGCTGCTTACAACAAGGTACATAAAACAGATATATTGTTGGGATTAATAGCAACCGTTTGCTTGGCTTCTTGATCTAACTTAGCCTCAGATACAGGTCAAGATATTGTGTTATGGACAGCGCGCAGCATCCCATATGACGACGCGTTTATGGTGTCAGTGATGCGGCTCATGCAGGCGCATTTGGGGCAAAGTAGTCTACTGTCCAAATGCGGTGAGATCCCGGGTAAAACAATTCATTTTTTGCTTGGAATAGCGATTCATGTAGAGGGCAGCAACTTAAGCCGAGTGACTTCTCAAATCTCGTTGCCAATCTGCTTCGTGTTTTAGGCTTTCTCAGGGGACCATTCCACCGTTCACAGTGAGCGGGGAAGCCGAGATAACGAAATAGTACTTCAAAAGAAAATCAACCAGTGATAATGTGAACTAAAGGCACAACGTGAGTTTATATGACAGATAAAAGCACGAAAAGACCCATCTAAAAACGTAATTTTGCATCATGTGTAGAAGCTCATGGCGAAAGGCAGCCTTCACAAGTGATGAATAAGGTCGGCCCACGAAAAGAAGTCAACCTGACTCTGGCCAATGATGCAAAAGCAGGGGAACCCACTAGGCGAACGCTTGGTGGGTGACCCCTAATCTTTCCGTCGGCTGGGCCAGGAAATAAACAGAAGCAAGACCACCGCGCTCAGAATGCCAAGAAAAGAGTACGAGCTGTTCCTATATAAGGTGAAACTAAGTCAGAATCTCTCAACCGATTATAGCTCTTGCACTCACGTAATTACGGCACTACATAATGTCTGATCCATACGCCAGTGCCAGTTTGGCCGAACGTTCACTGAGCATAGCTGGTCTAAAAACGAGGCACATTCAGCAGTATCGAGGCGCGACAGTACACTGAAAAGTAAAAGCTATCGTTTTTGCTCCACTGATGCTTCCCGATATTGTTCGCGAAGCATCACTGTACCGCGAGAAGCGTACCGCCCAGTGAGCTGTCTGCAGTTGAGCCGTCATTGGTACCTTCTGCCTTCTGAGCACTCGAAGGGCTTCATTGGCTGCAACGGCTAGACAGTTTAAGTTGGTCCTAAACAAGCTTTGGGTGGGTGCGAAGAAAGTCCACGGTGAAATCATGTCCGGTTGGTGGCTGCCGAAACATGGCGCGACGGCACACACGGCGAGCGAGACGTGACAATGGCTTAGAGATAGCAGTTAAATCACTGCCTAGTGTGCTCCTCTGATTTGAGTCCACATATCTGAATTAAGGTTATTTAAAGGCGTAGGGTATGCCAAGCAGCTGAAAACAACTATGAACCTAAAAACCGCGGCAGAACGGCTGTGAAAGCCACAAAGCCAGAGACGCACTATGCCATCACTTTAGTAATGAAGGATGGGGTGGAGCAGTGACACGAACGAGGTGGGGGCGACATCGACCGCCTACTGTATCGCCCAAGCTGAGAGCAGTCCGGAGACATCAGCGGTCAGATGCAAACAAGATTGGGGTGCTATTTCCAGCGATGTATCACTCAGATATAGCTTTGAAATGCAAGCAATATCTGAAATGTAAACGACTCAAATCAGCGTGCTATTGAATGTTTAATTTAACCGAATTTTCGGGATAAAATAATAGCCTCTGACATGTGTTTTGAAGCTATGTCCCCTGTGTCACCATCTTGACATCTGCAGGGGTGGTAACATGTAGAAGTATCTCTGGCCCTTCCCAGCAATCCATCGGTTGGTGGGCTTCGATTGCATGCTGGGGGGTTGAAGGGCTGGACGTAATTAAACACCCTTCTCGACTCAAACATGAGGGCGTTACGACCTACTTCCTTCCTCCATTTGGCATCTGTCTTTTCCCGTTTTTTTTCCGTGAGCTGTGATAAGTTTGTGGAGTTTTGACATTAACACCAACTCATTCGAATATCTGTACCACACCCAGTGCTGCATTACCTCGACATTTTAGTCCATGGTGCCGCAGAACCATACAAAATGCAAAACATGCAGAACCATACTGTCTGTCTGTCTGTGTGTCTGTCTCTCTGTGTTTCCCGCACATTTGTCCACGCTTGTCATGTTGGTTTTGAATTTATGTCCCTTAACCTTTCAGAAGTGCAAAGAGTGAGTTTTTCTGTTTTTTTTTCTGTTTTTGTGTTTCGTCGTCTGGCACGGTCTTAAAAATGAAGC
Organism: Pollicipes pollicipes; assembly: GCF_011947565.3. Taxonomy (NCBI): domain Eukaryota; kingdom Metazoa; phylum Arthropoda; class Thecostraca; order Pollicipedomorpha; family Pollicipedidae; genus Pollicipes; species Pollicipes pollicipes. The sequence goes on from NW_023596225.1 coordinate 13,179,267, forward strand.
ACTGTGATAGTCATGCACCACCAGCCGCTGCCGGGGCATGCCCACATTTGCTTCCCAGGAAGAGTGAATCCGCTGTAATAATGCTTGACCTGGTCCTCCTACCAGCTGACGTTATCTGGCCTTTAGCGAGGCTGTTGCCATCGGCCGCACGCCACCACTACAAAATTGTTTAGAAGCCAAAACAATTTCTAGGTATGTTTATGCTTTTTATATTAAATATGTTTTCTACTTTCTGAGTCATAATTTTTAGACATGTGCAGCAGAAGGGAACAGAAAAGTAATGGTAACAGCGCAACTACATCACGCGGTCAGCGGCAAACGGCAACAAAAAGCTAGCAAAGCAGCGACACAAAAGATATTGAAAAGTGCAAAAAATAATCGAGCGCTTATCTTTGATGTACTAGCTGTACGTTCGTATATGTTGGCTGGTTTGAACATCAGGCTATCTGTGAACTATGACATGATGAATTGAATATTTCCGGGTGTCCGTACAAAAAGCCGAACGAAAAAGTTGAAAAGAAAAATGCCAAAGGAAAAAAGCCACACCATACAAAGTCAAAGGGGATTAAAGCTTCCAAGGATACAAGTCGAAGAAGAAAAAGCGAAAAGGGATAAAGTCGACATCCGACAGTGATAAAAGTTGGATCGAAAAGGTCGAAGAGGGTCAAAATTGACATGGATAAAAAACATTTCGCCGCTAAAAAGTGGAAAACATTTCACCTCTACTAACTAAAACAATATCGTGATTCACGAACCAGGGCCAGGTGTTTGCAAAAGGATTGGAAAATCAGTCAGGTGTTTGTGGAGGGCCAATGGGAGTGAGAAACTAAATTCTAGTAGCCATGAAGAAGCCAGTTGGAAGCAGGATAGCATACATTTATTTGTTAAAGAAGCGGTTAGGACATTTTTGTAACGTCTCGCAGCTTTAGCGGGAAGCCGAGGTTGTGAAACAACTAATATAATTCAAGAACCAGGGCTGGTACTTACGAAACAACCGGCCAGAGCCAACAATCTAGAATATCGTTTTCAGAAGGGAGAAGAAGGAACGACGAACCAACATCGGGCGCCAGGCACGTGTCTGTCTAGCACCGGGACTATCAAGAACAAAACCAACACCGGGCACCAGGCACGTGGCTGTCTGGCACCGGAACTAGCAACAACAAAACCAACATCGGGCACCAGGCACATGGCTGTCTGGCACCGGAACTAGCAACAACAAAATCACAGGATTCGCGACGGGCATCACCGCTGCGCTCCGTCTTCTGCCGTAGGTGCCTGCGTTGCTCGCGACCGTCCCAGAAATGGCTAGAAGTCTATAAATAGAGGCTAGCAGGGCACCCATGGCATATCGGTCACCTAGTAGCCTTTAGGCGCGTTCCGCACGTTTTGTCAGAACGGCTCGAACGCCGGCGTCTTTCCAGCAGCGTTTCCCGGATGATGGAGGGAGAGCCCAAATAAGAGAACCCTGAGATGCAAGGAAACAAAGCCCAGTGAAGCCACAAACGCATCTAAGTGCAGTCAGCAACATCGGTTTTTATACCATACGTTATGTCAATGATACTATCCTGTCTTAAATCTACAATTTTTAAAGGATTTATTCCGAGTGTTTCGCATTGATGGCTTTGTGTTCAAGGTACCTGCTAAGAATAGCGTGTTGAGCATGCCCTAAACCCACCACTCAATCTGTGTGGACCTGTTCCACGGATAATTTTGCCTCCTTTCACCACACAGAACAGCGTAAAGTTTCAAGCGTTCCAAAATGCTGCGGACACGGATACCACGAGCCTGGGTTTAACTAGGTATTTGCTTACTGTTATTCAAGCGGTGCAAATCCCTTTCGAATATTTGGCCATTACCGTTTTTCAATTTGTCTTTTATCCCACCCACTTTTGTCTTCTCACACGTTTTTCATTCAAGTTACATGTCTGTCAAATTTGTGTTCGCTAAAGTGCTTTACGATATTATACAACTGCCGGCCTTTGTTCCTTTCGACTTTGTTCTGATTCGGCAGCTGGACTTGTCAGCTTTTGTCTCCTTCGACTCTGGCATTTCTTTTTTCCAGGTCTGTTTTTGTTTCCTGTCGACTTTATTCATTCGACTTTTGGTCCTTCAACTTTTGGCGATTCGGCGTATTTGTTTTTGTTTTTTTGGCGATTTTGCGTATTTGTTTTTTATTTGTTGTCCTTCGAATTTTTTGGGTACGACTTCAATCACGGTGGATGTTTCTTGTTTTCGACTATTTTTCTTCGAGCTGTTTCGTTTGACTATCTTCAGTTCGGCTTTCCTGCGCTCGAATTTTTGTCTACGAACCATGTTTCCAGATACAATCAGACTGCATCGTTCCTGGGCTTCCGTGAGAGAGTCACAGTTAATACTTACGCCCCACTGGCGAATCCACTTTGCCGCATGACACGGCGTAACCACGACGTTCAGCAAAGTTTAGCAAAACGCACATAGCATGTTCAAACATACTCCAACGTTGAAACATACACCAATGCCTAAGTGACGGGCTGGAAAACTACGGAAGAAACTGATCCAAAACTATTATCATTGCATTTGTCACGAAAATGATTGTCAGAGTCCCAACAAATGAAGCTTGGACAACCAAAACGGATTGAATTGATAAGATTTTCGAGCCCGCATTACCTTGGCATGACGATATTTCACTGGTGTTAATAGCCGTTTTGCATAACCTGCAAAAAAAAAATGCCCTGCGCCGGCCGACGGTCGCTCGCAACGTACCACCCGCATCGAGCGCCGACGGTAGCAAGAGACTGCAGACCAGCACCCAGTAGCTGGACAGCTGCGCACCGTGAAAGGAGACAGCAGTACGATACACGCAATCAATCTGGAAAAGTGACGAAGAGCAAATGAGTCAGGACAGGGTGTGCTGTCACAGGAGGCAAAAATAGGACCAAATACATTTTTTAGAGTGAGGGGGGATTAAATACAAAATAAGCAGTTTTCCGAGCTCTAGATGTTTAAGAGCCCCTTTCACGCTAGAATTTGTTTGAGTGACGTTTAACCTTATCCCACCGCATTTCACGGCCACCTGATTCTAAAATGCGCAAAAAATGGGATTAACTTGGAGTGAAAGAGATCGTTAGTCGTCAGGCATTGACAAATTTAGAAATGTGCATTGAGAAAACACTTTTGCTTGGTTTTCACACGCCAATACGACGTTTTACGTTCGCGTATTTAGTCTCATGGAACCATATCATAAAGTATTATTAACGTTAAGTGGTGGTTAGGTATATGATGACGAAACAGGAATGCTTCTGGAGCAAACAAAATTACAGCTTTTTTGATAGCTCTGACGTTAAACCTGACAACGACGGCATTTCACTGCCGCTTATCCTATTTTTCATGCATTTTAGATTTGTCATCAGATAATATCCCTTTGTTTTTGACTGCTTGCGTGAAAAAAGTTGGAATGCATCAAATTATTTGTCAATAAATGACACGATAACCAAATGATGGGCGCGGAGTCATAGATTTTAACAAGACATGTTTCCAAAATAGAGCAGCTAGCGAGCTTCTTTCCATGAAATTAGAGAGCACAAGGGGCTAGGGTAGCTTACAGTTCAACAGGTGCTGACTTTCAATATACCCAATTTTTCCGTCTCAATGCTCTTTATTGTGATAAGGACCAAAAACGTGAAACACACAGCCATGGTCAGTGTTCACAGCGCGCTGGTTTCAACAGACTTGGCATCCATACAGAGAAAAAACAACAAGGCATGCAGCCATATTATCTGTACAATACTTCATACCTAACTAATAGTAGTAACCTAGTTGCACGGGCTGGCCATTGTACCACAAAGAGCTTCTAAAGTATTTTACTGCATTTACCCGATAGGCATAGGTAGTTGAAACACTGCAGTACTCCAAGAAATTGCGTACTGGAAAGGCGTCTTATCATCTGCATTTGACCCTGAAACACAAATATAGCATATTTCGACGAAAGTGCATCAGCACACACCACACCGGATGTCGCACCGGTGTCGCAGCATTTATGATGAGAAGAGCAGTGAGCAAGGACTTCAGAAGATGCAAAGAGTCATAATCTTAATCTATAAAATCTATAAAATGATCTGAGCAAATCCTACCCGTGCCCACCTTCGCTCTTCAAGTCTGAAACACGCATAGACCCATGTAGCTCGGATGGCTGGATTCTTGTTAAATCGCAGGAACGACGCGCCGAATCACGAAACATTGTCCTTCCCACAACCTTTAAACAAAACCGTGCAGAAGCCGAAATGTAAGAAAAAATTATTGTTGTGTAAATGGCACTCGGCACAGGTAATCTGTAATGATGCAGAGTGAACATCGGTATTAGTGGTTACTGTTCACACACTAGTAGCTCTTGCTGCTGGCAAAGGAGTTCCATCACAAATAAAGGGACAGAAGAAGTTTGAACCAAACAGTTATTGACTTGCAGAAGCTAAATTTGCATTTAGTCTTTTATTTTTCCCTTGAAATCTGACTGAAAGTATTCCACCCAAAAAAACATCCGAACAAAATTGCATGTCTCCAGCGACTCACGCAACGCAGGTGACTGGCAATTCCGTGACGAGCGAGGGCAGCCGACCACTGACGTCACATTGGCGGTACCAGGCAGCAGTCGATTTCCTCATGGCCATGCAACAGTAATTAACCCATACTCGCCGTCCCTCCTCTCTGAGTACAGAGATATCACCGTTAGATGCTCAATCGCGGCCGAAATGTGTGACGCTCGCCATATCTCAGGGTGTCCACGTGAAAATGCAAGCATTGCTCAGAGAACGTCAGGTGCTGTTTGGTGAGCTCTGCCAATAGGTTTGGTGACCTATACGAATAGGTTTGGTGAGCTCTATAAATAGGTTTGGTGAGCTGTACGAATAAGTTTGGTGAGATCTACGAATAGGTTTGGTGAGCTCTACGAAGAGGTTTGGTGAGTTCTGCGAATGGGCTTCTTGATAATGAGTCGAGGATGAAACGGACTTTTAAGTCACAGCTTCCGTTTTCACGGTCTTTTTTCATAGCTACTGGTATAATGAGACCCAGGCCGCACGCACTGACTGCTGGTAGTATGTGCAGACCGGCTAGCGTTGAACTCTTCCAGGACGTGAATTTCTGCCCGCATTCCAAACCTGCTAACATTATTGACATTGTGAAATGTCTATATCATTGTTATGGTAAAGTATAAATGGGATCAGCTGGATAGTTGACGTAATGACTTGCATTAGAGACAAGGCATTTTCATCAACAACGTGATTGCTACCTACATAAGACCACAACCTCTTTGATTGCACTCGAATTGTCGCAGCCAAATTGCGTGATGGCGATTTTTAAGGCGACGATTTTGCGGCCGCTAAAAAATTGCACCTACAATGTATATACGACGCGTTCGAACGAAGTACCTCACAAACAGTGTGCGATATCTTCCCTATCTTCTGTATGAAGCGTCATATCTTAGCCTGTGTTTTATGCATGCGTCGTCTTTCTCTCCGTGCTTCAGCTGCAGGGGCGGCGCTTGAGCTGCCGCGCTGCAGACGGCCTCATGCTTCTACCGGGGCTACCTTGACTATTATGCTATTCATATCACTTCGTTCATAACACTAAATGAGGTAAGAAATGCGTCTGCAATTTTTTGCGGTTGGACGTGGTGCTCATTGACAGGGCGGTATCTCCCGATGAAATGTTAGAACTGCTCAGCCTGGATGTTTGCGCATGTCCTTTCAGCTGTGAGGATGGGCTTTAAACCCATGCACTGCAGTAGGATAATAACTACTAAACTGCGAAGACGCCAACCCAGCGTTGCTCTCTTCCTGGCAGTTGTGGGGACCACAACTTTTCAGCGCTTGCCAAGTGAACAATATCGCCAAGTGCCATCTCGTTCGAGCGCTGCTCTCACAGCTGGAGTCTGTAAAAACATGACAGGCGTTCAATTTTCAATTTCAGTTTATTTACACAGCAAATTTGCATAAACAGTTGTTGTAATGAAAATATAGACATGCGCGCATACACCGTCGTGAGTGGGCGTGCATAGCTTTCTGAAAACTAAAAAACAAGCAATTGTCAACTGCTGAAAGCAGAGCGGGTGTTTTGGACGACCACATTGAACAGTGAAAGTTACATGGTGTGCTCGATCAGCTAATAACATCAGTTGAACGGGCTATCAGTGGCTGGATTGGGCGGGCCTTTGAGTAGCGCGTGCGTCCGGCGATTGGTCGTCGCCTGCAGGACACGCCCCCGATCGGTTGGCCGGCAGAAGGCACGTCACTCCGGCGTGGCCCCGCTCACCGCGAGGAGAGGTCCCGCCCGGCCAGGCCCGCCACGTAATGTAAGTACTCAACGCGTTGGTGTCCCGAATCGGACACAGATCGCTGTCTTAGGAGCTCGAAGGCCGTAGCGCCAAAAATGTCCCGAGGGTAGCCTCCAGCAGCGACTGGGTTGATGCTCCAGTACGCATCGGCTTCTGGCGATACCCCGGTCGCGTGTAGTTTGGAAAGGTACTGTGGCGGTTCAGTTGGGCGCTTTCGCAGATTCCGCTAGTGTTCTGACACGGAATCGACCTTACTTTCCAGAATGGCGCTCTGGGTACGCGTGACGACGGTGCTGACGGCTCTAGCGCGCAGTGCCCACCCAGCTACTGTTAACCTGCGTAAGTGGGGACCGTCTACGCTGTCTGGAATAGCGACGCCATTTAAGGGCATATGCACATAAAGTCCCCGGGCACTTGCATTCCCCTTGCGAGCCTTAACAAATTTGACGCATGTGCTGGTACCGGTACCGGTATTTGTAGCACCCGTCACGTACCAGGAGAACTGATAATGAGAAAGTGGCAAATCATCATTGAAATGTCCGCCACTTCTGTTTTAACCCCTTTCCGTTCGTCATACCGCACCTCCTGGTACACTGAAGCTAAGCTTTTACCACCATATGAACACAGAATGCCGAAAAAACAGAACTTTCTTGTACACATACCTTTTGATACAGACGTCATTCTACATGATGTATTATGGTGGTATTTGTCTCCATGTGCTTTGGTTACCTAGCTCTGAGAACTGATGGCATTTTTGCATGTAAATACTAGTCCTGACCTTTTGTCGTGCTGGAGGGCTTATTCAAGATTGTGATGGTTACCGGCGGTGGTTTATTACCGGTCAATGTACCGTTTTACAGGTCAATTATTCGCTTACTTACTGCGCCAAGTGTTATTTTCTGATACAATGCCCAGATTGTCGGGATAGAACAGCGCCCTCCTTGCCTACATTCCATGCAGGGATCGGGGTGAGGGGCAGTGCCCTCTAATCCCGGCGAAAGAACGTCTCGCAACACGCAACAAACGACGCCCCCGTAATAGTGAAAGACGGCGTGTCAGAAATAGACGCGTTTTAGTCAGAAACAGGCGCCCGATCGTACAAAAGAACTGGTGCGACCCGACAGGAAAGCAAGGCACCCTTTTCTAGAGAGCAGTATCCTAGTGACGTTGAGAGTGTCCCTCTGAAAGAATGCCTCTCTCTTCGCGTGCTATGAATATGACACGTAGAGCAGAAGGAGACCCGCTCGAAGGCAGTGCTCTGTGCATACATATCCGCTTCGCCGCGTTTGGTTAAAAGGTAAGCCATGCCGCACCACCCGGGGACAGCGTCTCGAGCGCCTGTGAAATGAGATCAGCTGATTACAGTGGCAAGTGCCAGTCACCAATCTACGACCAAAAGTAATCACATTCTGAGCTCTGCCTAGATGCGACCATGAAACGATGCGACCATGCGATAGGACCATGAGCTAGATGCTTGCGAGAGTACACATTAATTTATCAGTTTTAGTCACTGCTGCATATGGCGCGCTCAGCTTTAAAAAGGTGTAAGATACACAAATCACATTGAATGCTAGGGAGATAACTTTACTTTTCACTTCCCCTTCTGTCGTGAGCGTAAGGGGCTCACGCGTACATGTATGCATTTGAAAAACCGAACAACTACCAAACCGAACGGCTTGTGATGAAACAAACAAGATCCAAAGGTGCTTGAATTTATGGAACACTTAGATCTTTTCGTATCATTTACAAATATTGCTGCAAGTGCTTATATACATGCATATGTATGTAGATCTTCTTGTGTGTGTGTGTGTGTGTGTGTGTGTGTGTGTGTGTGTGTGTGCTTGCGTGCGTGTGTGCGTGCGTGCGTGTGTGTGTGTGTGTGTGTGTGTGTGTGTGTGTGTGTGTGTGTGTGTGTGTGTGTGTGTGTGTGTGTGTGTGTGTGTGTGTGTGTGTGTGTGTGTGTGTGTGTGTGTGTGTCTGTGTGTGTGTGTGTGTGAGTGTGTGTGTGTGTGTGCTGCTGGCTGAAAAGTCGAGGGACACAGTTGAGAGCAAGGAAATTCGCACAGGCCTTGAGCCCTGCCGAGGTACAGTGTGCATGGTTACGGTAAGCTGAAAAACTGCATTTCGTAGAATGCTCAATGACGTTTTCATAGCTAGGAACTGCGGGACAGAAAATCCGATCGATTTTCATATGCTAGCAAGGTTCAGCCTGCAGTGTAACATACTATTTCATCGATCCCTGCCAGCGGCTCTTTAAGAGAAATGGCGCTCAATTTGCGTAGAAACGTGCAAAGTATATTCATCATTACCGCATCAAAAACATTTCAGTTCCCAGCTAGGTTTGGACTTACCAGCTTGGCACGAAATAGAACATAGCTGAGTTGCGTGCATGTGGGTCTGATCGTAAATATTTCCAATCATTTATGATGCAGTGAACATAGAAAACCCGCATTTGATAGGCTTTTTACATATCCACGTAATGGTGAGTGTAATTTATAATATTTTACCATGGATCAATCAGAGCGATGAGGCTGCTTGAGTGGGCTAGTCTGCGCCTTGAACGTAAGTTATGCGCGGGTGGCAGGTGTGAGCGTACACTGCAAATAATGCAGAGCACTGCTCACATAACCCTGCCCAGATGAGACGAGAGGCCCGTTCAGCTGTCTGGTTCACCGGCGTGACCCAGTGTGCCTTTGCCGTCCGCCTCTCCCCCTTCCTCGTCCGCCTGGCCTCTGACGCCGCTGCCTGGCAGGGATCGCGTACACTTGCATCGTCTTCTTGAAACGGATCCGCGGCACACGCTTCTTGAGCAAGCGCCGTGTCCAAGTCCTGCGGCAATCACTAGTCCTGGGCGGACTCTTGATCTTGCTGAAGGTGCCGCCGCACTGGCGCTGGTGCCGTGCCCACCAGCGGTCCTGTTCGCTGGGTGCACGGTCCAGGGCACGGCGTACTAGGCCAAAATAGGGCGCCTGCAGCGTGCATGGACCGTCGCAGCGCCACCAGTGCTGGCGCAAGAAGTCCACCTCCTCATGGTAGTTGTGGAAGGGCGTGATTCTGGTGCCCGCCCGCTCGTTCACCCTCTTCATCCACCTGATGAACGACGGCCCGTGGTCGATGTGGTCCATCTTGCCCTTGTAGAAGAGCAGCGCATGGATCATCTCGTGAAGAAGTGTGTCAATGAGGTCCTTCCGAGTGCGAAGGGACAGCAGCGGTGCGCTTAGCACGATGCATGCCGTTTTGCCGTCAAATTTTGTGTATCCAGCTGTGTATGTTAGACGATTGCTCCATCGCAGCAAAACGGGCGGTAGCTTTCCTCCAAGATACTTCTTGTTCAAGCTCTGCAAGAGCAAATCAATATCAGGGGTTGGATCAGATTCTTCCAGCTCTTGTTGGGCCGCAAGACTATTGCGTTCGCTACTACTAGCGGAAAAACATACTTCGCGGTGGAAGTTCTTAGTATCGGAGATACTTAGCTGCTTTGAGTTTTTTAGGTTTTTTTCCTTCTCGTCTTCCTCTTCGATTTTTTCTAAGCTGAAGAAGGTTTGCCAAAGATATGCCAGCTCATGATCATTCTTTAAGCCAAATCTGTTAAGCTTTTCTTTGCCTCCAGTTCTGTTCGAAACTTTAATTAACTCATTGTAAAAATCCATGACATTAGCTTTTACATCTTACTTCGTGTAGTCACAGGACATATGGACAATGTGCTAAACACAAACAGAAATTTGGACGCTAATGGCCGAAAATGTAAAGGATTTACTTCTCGCTAGCACTACATTTGCTGGTACCTTATTTTCCTAGGCATGATTTCAATGTTCTACATGCATTCAGATCTCCACATGGATGCAGAACTGTAAAACAGTGTCTTGTGTAGGCTCGTGACTTGTGGAAACCATTACCTCTCACGGCCGAGGAGTTTGGCATTCACCAAAATGGCATGTTTTTTGCAGTGTTTATCAATGAGAAAAACAATACCATGGCACCAAGCGCTATCGATGCTGCAATAAGTGACATTGCTGACCAGAACATTGGCATAAGTGTGAACAAGTACATGGTTGAAAACATGGAAGATGAATACCTGGCAACCACGGACAGTAAGTAAAAAGTTCTACGCTCGGTTTTTAAGCCGTCGGATGTGTATTCGAGAGAGAAAAATGTTTGGAATGAACAGCCGCCCAAGGGAGCTGCTCTATTTCATGCTGTCCTATCAGTTTTATGCTAGTTCCATGAGACCAACGCTTAAAATCTCCAGTTTGGACGCATGTGGCTTTTCAGGAACTGACATCCTGGGCATGAATATCTCAAGCCGCAGGCCTGGTATTTTATGGTAATTTTTGCACTTGATCTAGCTGGTAAACGCTTTGAAGCTGACGGCAACCCATTGCCGCGTTCATCAAAATAGGTTAAAACCTTACTTAGGTGTAATAGCGCATGATTAAGATCTGCAGTTTTTCCACTTGTTATGGTCCACGTGACCTGGCCGTTCACATCCGTTCTCTGACAACACCATTCTGTTCTGTAGTTTGCGACCAGGTGAAAACGGCTATAGACGCCGGCAAGCGGCCTCACCTAATTGTTGACACCACACTGAGCGGCACCAGCTCCGAGATAGCCAAGTCTGTCTCCAAGGCGCTGGCTATTCCCACCGTCAGCGGCTCCTACGGTGACGTTGGTGACCTCAGGTCAGTCTGAGGCCTAACTTATCAGGATTTTGGGCAAATGGTACACCGTTGTGTCTAGTTGTGCAAATGATGTCACGTTGCATCCAACGTGTGGATTTCATTCTGAGCAACAATTGATAGCTCACAGTGTTTGCTGGTAACTTTGCAGGAAAGAATTCTCTAAACAAGGGGGATATTAACTGACCCAGTTGTATTCCAAAACTTGGCACTGCGAGGCCCGCCGGCTTCATGAGAAAAATTAAAACGATGCTTCCCTCTCTAAGAACGTTATTTTTCGCAATGCCAAGTGATTTCCGTTTTCCCATGGAGGAAGGCCTGTTTCCATGGACATGCAAGGATCTTTACTTGCTTGTATGCAGCTTTGCCTTTACAGATTTTACTTCCTAGCTTGTCATTAAAACGAGAGCGCCATGCCGTTGCCGCTAATCTCAATGCAATGGGGTCGACAGCCCTTTGGGTTCCCTTTAGGTCGCTAAATAATGGATTTCAAACACCAGAGACCCATGAGGTAACTGCCGCGACTGCGACACGCTGGCAGGCAGTGGCGAAACCTGACGACGGAGGAGCAGAAGTACCTGGTGCAGATCCTGCCGCCCGCAGACAGTGCCGTCCAGGTTATTCGCAAGATCGTCATGGACCAGAACATCACCAGTGCCGGCATCATCTTTGACGACTCGTTCGGTCAGTTAAGCCTCTCTTGTTAAGCATACATTGTTTCTAAAAGATAACTCATGGTTGGCGGTTTGTGCTGTAAGCTGTTATTGGGTTAAACATTTTGCGTTACTCGCTGTGGTTTAACATGGTGGGATAACATCAACAACTTACCACCGCCGCTTTCGAGCTTGTTAATTTTTTATCGCTACCATGCCGCTTGATTTGCACCCGTCAGGGGTGTGCCGGTCCGTACTGAGCCCAGTCACCGACCTGGTGTTTGTCCGTACTGACCCCGGTCACCGGCCTGGTATTGGTCCGTGCTGACCCCGATCACCGGCCTGGTGTTAGTCCGTACTGACCCCGATCACCGGCCTGGTGTTGGCTCGTAGTTCGTGCTGACCCCAGTCACCGGTCTGGTGTTGGTCTGTGCTGACCCTGATCAACGGCCTGGTGTTGGTCCGTACTGACCCCGGTCACCGGCCTGTTGTTGGTTCGTTATGATCCTGATCACCGGCCTGGTGTTGGCTCGTAGTCCGTGCTGACGCCGGTCACCGGCCTAGTGTTGGTCCGTACGGACCCCGGTCACCGGCCTGGTATTGGTCCCTGCTGACCCCAATCACCGGCCTGGTGTTGGCTCGTAGTTCGTGCTGAACCCAGTCACCGGCCTGGTATTGATTCGTGCTAACCCCGATCACCGGCCTGGTGTTGGTCCGTACTGACCCCGGTCACCGGCCTGGTGTTGGTCCGTGCTGACCCCGATCACCGGCCTGGCGTTGGTCCGTACTGACCCCGGTTACCGGCCTGGTGGCGGTCCGTGCTGACCCCGATCGCCGGCTAGCCGAGCGTTGTGGAACATGACCCCCAGGTGCCGCAGTCACTCGTTCCATACGGACATTCATGTATCGACCCAACCGTTGCCATGAACGCCATAAAGCGACATGCTGTCGGATGGTAGCGGCGCATGGAACCTTCTGGGTCAAAACAGTTGAAGGACCCTGCCTCGATCGGGGCCAGGCCTTTCCCATGCCATACTTTGTCACCTTGCCAAGAAATCAACAGCCATGCAATAATCGTGGTAAGGTGGTTTGCGTCGTACCCCTATCTCAGGCGCAAAGCATCTAAATTCATCATACATCACACACATCACACATGCACAAAGCGGAGGCAGCGGCATTGTCATTGTCATTGTTCACTCATCTGACTTTCCCAAATGCACACTTCACTATGTTTCCGCCGGAGAGAGCCGATGCAGTAGATGCACTTTTGTGAAGGAATATTTGTAAATTGTGCTAGGGATGGCGATTTCCTAGCGATATTGTGATGACGCAGCGACCGTTTCACAAGGTGCAAGTACAAATTGTGATTTGTGCACATGATTTAAATATGTCGACGGCATCGTCCTCCGTTGGGACTTATGATAGTTCCGTGTCAGTTTTGTCCCTTGAATCCTTACATTCTGTCCTCTGATCAATATAAGGCATAGGCATAGGCGCACGAGTAGGGTTTGGGGAGGGGGAGGGGGCGGAGCGGAAAGTAGCCAGGAGGAAATGGAGATTACATACGGGAGCCTGTTCAGCAAAACAATAGAAATAAGTTGCATTTCAAAGCTGTATAGCGGCCGGTAATCTGTGTCCCGATCCAGGACACTGCCATGAACATACATACCATGGGATATATGGCTTGTGAATATATGCGTGCCTCTGCTTTTCACAACTTAGGAATGCATCTCAACTATATTATCTTCGCGTTCGACTTGAAGCTTCAAAGAGTTCATATGATGCCTTAAAGGTTGGCCACAGTGCACGACCAATTCAAAGGTATCACAACTGCTATGTGTTTTGAAGATGGTGCATATCATATGGCTTATGCACATACCCGTAGGTTCATGTTCGGACACTATATCGGACAAACCACTATAACGAATGCGAGATAGTTTGCTGAAAGGCAAGTTCGACTGTGGCACAAAGCAACTTCCTCAAGTGGTCGGGCAATATGGTGGGGCCCAGACATACGCCTGCAAACAATACTCTTGCTGGAGGTAATGTATGCGAGCAGTAGATTGGATAGCACCTGCAACATTGCTGACACATCAGGTCAACCGCTATGCATTAATGAGCACACGTCAAGTTGATCGTATTTCGGCTGTGCAGCCTTTGAATGATAATGACCAATGTCGTGTCCCAGTATATGTGATGCGAGCTGAATACTCAGCGAATAGTTGCCGTGATGTCACCATAGTTCGCCTTGCAGTAGATAATCGATGGAGCTTTTGTTTGTGTTCTCTGAGCAAACAGCTTGAGTTTTCTTAGTGTTAACAAGGAAGCCACTCCAACAAACACAACCTGGGCGTTCAGCCCATTTTTTATTCCCGCAGCCCAGTGTTGTAATCTGTCTTTCCAGACAAAAGGACTCAGTGCATGGCAAATAAATATTCGCCTACCTGCAGCCGAAACAACGAACTAGATTTCTTAGCATTTGGAGTTTAACCGAAAACGCAATGAAGGGCAGAACTTCACTGATTTCCGCGGAGCCGCCGGGCCGTGGCGCTATGGGGAATGCACAAGCCACTCTTCAGTCTCGTCAGCTGACGGCCGGACATGACAGTACCGGATGTAAACTGCAACAACGCTGATCGATGGCTGCATCAGCGTACTCATGATGCAAGAACTGACGAAGAGCGCTGATCGATGACTGGGTTAGGGTACTCATGATGCAAGAGCTGACGAACAGTGCTGATCAATGATTGGGTTAGGGCACTCATGATGCAAGAACTGATGAACAGCGCTGATCGACGATTGGGTTAGGGTGCTCACGATGCAAGACCTGATGCCGCCCACAGGGACGGCGCCACGATGCCACAATGAGTTTTGTTGAAGGCTGCAGTCTTGGAGTGCATAGTGTGCCCCGTCGTAAATGACACAGTTGGATGAAGGAACCTCCCAGCGCATTATCTTCTCGAGTACTCTCGTAATCGCATTTGAGTACAATACATCTGTCATTGTCTTTGTGTATATTGCCTAGCAGTTCCAAAAATGGTGATATTAATTTATGTCTATTATACAGAGCTATCGGTCTCTTTGTTCAGTCACAGGTGATCCAACATCGCTCTATAACTAAATGTTCATAATCAAACAACTTCGACGTCCTACGATACCCTTACAATATCAGCGCTCATCGTCACCATATCCTTCAATCTTCTCAAATGTCTTCAGCACAGGGCCTTTTCAAACTACATTCTGTCGTAACAAAGCCTCCTACCGCACCTTAGGTGACCACTTTAAAAGACCCGCGCATTTGTTCAGGGCGGTGACTGCCTTCAGAAAGCCACGGGACTTCGTCTTAGTCGCGATAGAGTCCTGTTTTACTGAGACTTGTTATATAGATTCTACGACTAGAGTTCCCTTAGATCAAATCGTTAAGACATTTTGTTACTGGTCATGGGTGGGTATCTGGCCGCATCCCTGCTACTCATGGTGCACATCAGACCTGTCCTAGACTCCCAGGCATCACAGAGTGGACAACATGGCATGTTCAGTGATCACCCACCAGCCTGCGCTCCCGGTGGCGACGCGCCTCCGACCGACTACCCTGCAATAATGAGCTGCATCCGCTCTTTTCTCTCGGACACTGCTGTCTGTCATGCAGTGATGGACGCATCCGCGCCCCTCCCCTCCGCCTGCCCCACTGACGCCGCTGCCGCCTGTCCTGCAGTAATGGACTACAAGTACAAGTCGCTGCTGCAGAATGTGCCATGCCGCCACATCATCAGCCACCTACCTGCCGGTAACGAGAGCGCCGCGCTGGCGCAGACGGCGCGCTTCAAGCAGGCAGACCTGGTCAACTTCTTCGTAATCGGCCGGCCCGATACTGTCAAGCTCGTGCTCCAGGCCGGAAACATGCACAAGCTGTACGGCAGAAAGTATGCCTGGTTCGTCATCAGTAAGGTGCTTGCAGGAAGTACGCCTGGTTCGTCATCAGTAAGGTGCTTGCAGGAAGTACGCCAGGTTCGTCATCAGAAAGGTGCTTGCAGGAAGCACGCCTGGTTCGTCATCAGTAAGGTGCTTGCAGCAGCCGCCCCCTGCGGCGTGATGACGCACGGATTTTGTGTGAGCGCACGTGAGAACGATTTTGGGATGAAAATCCGTGGTGACCACGATAACAACGTTTAAACGGGCTGAGTGGTATCTAACGACCATCTAGAGACACTAGCTTAACCTACATCCTTCAATAAGACCTCAGACCCTCTCTGAGTTGAAGCATCTTAATTGACACCATATGGTGCATTCCTAACTTCCATCACAACTATATGCCGCAAATACTATATTCCGGCAAACGTACCCTCTGTGTAAGCTAAAACATCGTTTTTGAAATTTGTGTTGACGTTTGGATAGCTATTAACTCCGACTGAAAATATTCTTAAGGCTCACCAAAATATAATTTTTTTGACACATTGGATTTCATTTATTTTGAGTTCGAGGTTTATAGTAATAGTTATAGTTTATAGGCATATAGTAAGAAACCCAGCGGATAGTTTATTGGCAACCCGGATTGTTTCGGTTCCCGCAACCTCCTTTGGAGTGAAGTGGTAAAAACAAACTATTGATATTCCAGGATCTAATCGGCGGATTGGACAAATTCATGCGGCGATGAGCAAACCTGGTCAATCTCGTTTTATGCTTGACACTTAACTTAGGGCTCGCATATCACACGCAATATATCAAAAATTGCGAAAGTGTTGAATTAATTTTAATGCACTCCAGCAGCTGTTATGTTAGTCGCGCGGCTTTGTAACGGGCGCCAAAGGAAAGTGGGTTAAACACACTGGCACTTCAGAGGCATACCATAATACTGACCATGATCAATCATACCACGATACCAGTCATATTGGGCTTACCATGACGCCTATCATATCAATCATACCATGGTGCCAAGAACATCATGGGTGCAGCTAAGTTCACGTCAAAGGCATGTTAGTTCAAGGTCGGAAATGATCATTATGCTCTTCGATCTCACGTGGCACATGGAGCTCGTGGAATGAAATGTGCCCATTCTGATGCAGGTAACGGGTGCATTGCAACGAGAACGATGAACAAGATGCACGATGAACAGTGATGAACAAAATGTGTGTCTTGTTCTAGGTCTCTTATTTTTGACAAATGAACGAAGCATGTCATTTTAGTTCAACGATTATGAGTTGATCCCAAACAGACTTCGATCAAGACCTGGTGTAATCTCGCTCAGTACGACTGACACCAACTGTCAGGTTAAAGTAGTCGATGATTTACATGAAACACACCCAGGGCAACGAAGGGAACTACGAATTAACTCTCACTTTACGAGGGGGAAGGTGGATCCAAAGCGTGCCATAACAATTTTTCGGGAATAAGCATTGTAAGGCTTAGAGAAACACTGAAATTTTGGCTATCCAAGCTTAGGTTTTTTTCAAACGTCTAGAAAAAATCAAAGGTCTTCATTCCAACGGTTCAGGATCTCTGGCCACTTTCTTGAGATCATCCCGGTTAATTTTGTCTCAAAAGCGACCGATGCGCAAACTTACAGGAACTGCACTCTGAACAGAATGTTTGTACTCCTCTTTTTGTTTGCATTCGTTTTTTTATTTACTTCTCTAAAGCGCAACGCAATCAACATGGCAATTTTTTCAATTCAGGGTTTTCGAGGTTAAGTTAGGTCCGACCTTGAACTTAATGATGAAATTTGACCGCTTGAATATCGTGCAATTTAATCATTAGAGCACATGTCTTAAAATTTGTGAATGTCTTCATCATGTAGATGTTGGATGAAGCATTTTCTCTATCATGTCTTCATCATGAATGCTCTCACCTTCAGTTGGACTTGTTTAATTGTTGATATGGCCGGACATGCCAATGCAAGAATCGCCTTTACCTCCTTGACATGGCATTGCATGTTTCACAGGCCACATGTGTTCAAGTACACTAATGCCAATTTGATAAAGTTTACAAATGCTATTCAACGCCTTCTTGGACTTTTTTGGCCTGCTTAGTTCCTTGAGAGAACAGGAGGCGTCTATAAAGTACTAATCTAGCCATTTTCACCCGGTTTGACCTTTCCAAGGTCAGGTTTACAGTTCATCATATATGCCTATTTCATTCAGTTTGATAAGAGCTTTCTAATGCTGTATTTTAGGTGAATTTAGCTTGTTTAGCTTTGGAGATCTTAAAAGGTTCTTATCTAGAATCGTACCTTAAGTCCTCCGTAGCGGTGGAAATTAGCACAAAACAACTTCTGCAAGGCGAGGGTTGATGCATGTAGAGGCAAAAGTCGCTGCTGCAAACCAGCAGTGGCGATGTCATACCTAAGTGACCTGGCCTACCTTCCGAAAGATTTTTTTACAATCCGTCCAATCAACAGTTGTCAGGTACCGAGCATTGAGTGAATCTAACTAGCAGAGATCGAAAATTATTGCAGAAAATTGGAGAGAGGAAGGATGGGAATAGGGGTACTTCGTTCTAGCTGTACACGGGTTAAACTGCATCCCCTCAAAACACGCTTTAGGACTTGATTGAGGAGCGGGAACGATGTGCTCATGGCCCTCATGACTTGCATATTGGCTGTGGTTCAAAACCAGTGGGCTAGAATCGTTTTTGAACTAGGGTGGGAATGTAAAATTTCATCGCAAAAAGACCGTGCAAGAGTGAAGAATTCAGCTCACAAAGGGTGGAGCTTAAAGTCAGCAAGATATGTTCCAACAAACAGAGACAAGCATTTTGAGTTGACGAAGATGTAATCTCATGAACATAACAAAACTGCTTTTAAATTTATAGCATTTTAGGTCAATGCAGAGAAGAAGAATGCATCCAAGAATAGTAAGTTCATAATGGTGTGGCGAGCATAAAACTCTATGGAACGCTAATGTTTCGATGCTGTTTTTTTTGTACTTTCTATCCACAGGACTTTTTAACACAAAACAAAGCAAACGAACTGAGCAGGAAAAGCAATATCAAAAATCAACAGGCATAAAACATTCAAATAAAAGGCCTTGAACTATTGCACATCAACGAATCTCCCAATCAAACACAGTAAGCATACCTCCAGCTTCTGTTAAGATGAGGTAAGGAAATGCAAATATTACGTCATTGTTTCTGAAAAATACCAATGCTCATTTCCATGAAAGTAGCCTAACCAAGCCTAATCTAAAGAAGCCTCATCTTATCTCACCTTGTCTAACCTATTTGTATCACAGCAGCATTTGTAGATCACAAATTCTTGCAAAACTCTTACTGCCACTTGTCATGCAATTAACCACCTTCACCGAATTTTGAGAAGCCCATACGTTGAATATCATCTCAACGCACCTCATCCATTTCTTGTGTCATCAGCAGTTGTGATAAAGAAACATGATGAAGCTTATACATGGCTGATTTCAACTTGTATTTTGTTTCAATTTGCTTGTGTCAGCTTGTTGACACCAGACAAAGCTGACAACACACAAATCATCAAATCAAATCAAAGCCCCTGAAATCACTTTGAACAAATTATTATGGTCGTCTTGGTTAGCCTCCATCAAAGGCGATAGAGGGCAGTGCTCCACAAAGCATTCTCTCTTCTCCAAATTTAGCATAACTTAGAGATGGCCACAAAACCGGTTTTGCTGCTTGCCTTTGTAGCTGCAGGAAAGGCACCCGTTTACATTTTGTTGTTCACATATCATAACTTAAAGTTTGGGATGTTTGCTTCACGTTTTAAATGGGATGGTCATACCATTTCCTAAAATCTGATATCCCCTAATATTGTAATTGCTATGCAGCTTAGGGTATTCCTCGGTAAAAAATAAAGCGCATAACCACGGTACAGTCATTTACCGGTCAGAAAACCATGGCAACTATAGACAACATTTTGTTGAAGCAGACATAAGAGACCGCTTCAACAAATTCGAGGCAAATAATCAAAAGTATGAGACACGATAGAACAATTGCATGTCTTGTGGCGTCATCATGTCTCTCACGAACAAAACTTGACGGATTAATACAGAACATGACTAAATCTGGTTACAAATCATGTGCTGAAAGTAGTCAAGGTCAGCACTTATTCGCCCTACGGGAGAAACTTACTGCCTTTTTAAGGGCATCCTTCTTTTCGCTCCCGACACAAAAGGTGGGGATCATTCGCATGGTTTGCTGACAGACAAGGTCATCCAACCGATCCACAGAATATAAATGTCAGCCATGCCAACCACCCAACAAGATTAACATAGGATATAAGCAAGAGGAGGTCTGCATGACAAAACAGAATTTCGCCACCAAACACTTCTGCATTAGCTGCGCCAGGTCTGTCCCAAAGCCATATACGCTAGGATAATGTACCATGATGAGGTAGTGAACGTAGAATGGCTTATATATTTATAATTATTGAGCCAAGCAATTAATAAAAATGACTAGCGGGGGGGGGGGGGTTAAGAGGAAAAACAGATGTTGAAAATAAGTTCCGTGGTTCAAATTGTCTCCATTTCCTGTGAATTGTTCACTCTTGGGTGTATGTCAAACATGTTTTGGGCGGCCGGCGCATTAATCCAATTTAGGTATAAAGTATGCGTAAGTTTGCTGTTGAGACATTTTGCATAGAAATTGCTCAACATTTTGCGTCATAGATGGCATCTTTAAGGGTAATCAGGCAGCAAGGAAAATGAAATTGTGTCACACTCGTACGAGAACAAGAACAACGAAAGAAAATACATAAATATAAAAGCTAATAGTTTTTGGCAACATCTTGTAATCAGTTTATTTTACTAACGTTCTGTAAAAATAAGCGCTCAAATGGTGATATTCAGCTTTTAGATTTCATTTTAAAAACATTTCTTCAATTTTCACTCCTAAATTTCGGTAGTGGTGCAATTAAGTGGTCAAGTTTCTATGAGTAAAAGAAATACGTGAAATAAAATTATCTAACAGGCTTTGCTGGTGTTTGTACCAGGCTTTGCTTTGCTAGTGTGGCGCTTGCGTGGTGCGACCAAAAATAAAAATAAAAAATTGGGATGCGTGAAAACCTTGCAGTTAACAAACGGCTGGAATGTGTTGCATTGCAACACAATTGCAAATTGTGATGCATTTTGTGAATAAACCAAGCTTAATGCATGCAAACGGCTAGAGTCGCCGCGGCTCTCGGGCTTGAAGGCACCTGGTGCCCTTGTCCTATGCATACATAGGCATGATTCAGATGTAGATGGGCAGGATTTAGTTATAGGTATTCTGGTTCTGTGGAGCCTTGTTTATGCTTAATGGTTTCAAGTTAGCTCGATTTTGGATGATATCGTAAAACTTCGGAAAGGGACATATGGGTTTGCTATGCGCGGTTAGACAATATCAGTTAGGAGTGAAAAATTCACATATAACACGTGGAAAAGGAGTGCAAAAATTTATTCTCATAAGGTATTACTTTTCACCTCAAGTTGGCAATTGTAGGACGCCGCTCAAAACTCATAGGACGTTATAAATCCTACTGTACACCTAGGAAAGCTCCAAGTGCTACTTTTTCCCTTGTTATAGATTGCCTTAACTAAAACGTCTGCGTCAAATAATTGTCTGTGGTTTTCTGCAGTGAAAAATGTTTAGATTTCAATTATGAGGCACATACGTAGCACAATTTGAGGCTTGAATTAACAAAGAGGAAGCGATTAGCACCGTAAACTAAAATTCCCTCCAGGCTTTCACAGCTCTAGGATGTTAGCTGCATCGACAACGACCGCTCATTAATTACTGAAAGATCAGATTACGAGATTACTAAAAAACGAAGCATCGTTCCTGAACCGAATGCCTAGAAAAATGGGGATATTCGCCTCGTTTATATGGTATCGGTATTTTTCGAAGAGTTCTCCATTTGTGCTGTAATGATCCAACAAGGCATAGATCTTAGGATGATACTGCCACAGATCCAGCAAGCGATAACGAAAGATATCACCACTTAAATGATCGCAGGTTTACGCGCGCCCGGGTGGCCAGGCTTGATTTCCTTCGCTCGGGTGGGGGTCAATTTGACCCTCCTGAGATCTTACGAACTAAGAGAGCTAGAAACATAAAACTCACAGGGTATGTTGAGCTGTACGTGAAATCACTTAGGTCAAAGTTTGAGATTCCTAGGTCATGATCTTTGGGTCAAAAAAAATCACACAAGGTCAAGTTCCAGGTTGGTTTCCAAAGTGCCCCAGAACCTGGATAACCGTTTCTAAGCAAAAGGTCACATACTCATTCAAGGTTCGTGACCTTGTTTGACATTTTGAAGGTCAAGGTGACAAAAATCATACAAGGCTGCTCTGAGTTTTGCATTTGACCAAGCGACAAAGATTACGCTAGAGAGTATGTTCCTAAAAACTAAATGTTGACCCGGGTCATTTCAGGTCAATGACCTATTCTGACCTCTAAGAAGTCCAAGGAAGATGTAGAGTGCGGTTCCTGCTATCAACAAATTCGAAATGAGCACCAGAAAGCATCCCATACAGCAAGCCCTAGAGTAATAAAACAGGTCGATTTTGACCTTGGTCTGACCTTCATACCTGACCTCAGGTCAATGCAATTTGCTCATTCAATTGCAGTGTTGTCCAAGAAATTATTGCAGAGATGCATGACTTTGTCTACCACTCACTTGTTGCATCAGATCAAACGATTCCCTAGAATTTGACTTCGCTGGAACCATGGCCTGTCTTTGACCTGCTTTAGGTCAGTAACCTTACAAGGTACATCCAATTTGTTTCATCAAATGATCGGCTATTCAACTGTCTACAGCAATGCAAAATTTGGCGTGGCTACGCCTCGCCGTTCGGAAACCATTCCGGAAAAACCTTTGCGGGGGGGGGGTCAATTTGATCCCTTCACCCGAGCGCGTGTTAAGATCGTAGTGTCAGGTTGTAAACGAATGGCAAAGGAAACAACATTTTTGTCGCTCGAGACTATTTGATGTTATAAACCCCTTTTTGGAATCCTGTCTTGCTCTTTGCTCTAAGACATGAATGAGTATATTTGGCACGTGTCATTTTTGTATCGGTTGCGTGGTCCCTTAGGTGGCGCACCCAGAGCGTGCGTGTGTCTTTGTCCGGCCGCAATGGAGGGTCGGCTGGAAACTGAAAAAATCGGCCGGAGAGGGATTGGCGGCCAGTAAAGCTGGGGGATACGTGATGTTAGTCATCCTATCTATCCAAAACTATACACTGGCTTTCATTTGTGGGTTCGCCTAGTTCTAGGCAAAATTGACGTCATATTTTTGGCGCAAACCACGGAAGCCTCCTGTCTGTAGGGCATTGATATGGGCACTAGGGCCACGAAGGGCGAGTCACATGCATTATCATACTGTGTGAAGTCTGACCTGTTCCTGAAAGGAGAGGAAAGTTAACGTTAGGGAACACGACCAATCTTTGAGACTTCCGGAATCGAGAGACAATGGTTTATGCGGGCGCACCACCCCAGAGGATGCACCAGGAGTCTAAGGGTTGCTTAAAACAAACGCTAGAGGCAAGGTGGGTGTTGTCGGTACTCGAATGTGGGACACCACTTTCACCGAACCTGAGCGCTCGGCATTTTTACCCTTATGGATATGGAAGGCCAACTGTGGGCAAAAGCCAACATAAAACCACCCTTAAACCCAAAATAAGCACAGTGGCTGTGACAACCACCGCCGAGGAAATATGAGTGTGTGGATTCACAAATAGCCCACGGTGGCAGCGTATCCGCATTTCAGGAAGAGGAAGGTGTTTTGAGGGTACCTTTGATCCATTAACGAGCTTTGATGATAAGCAGGCTGCAATGTCGAGCGACGATGGATTTGTAAGGATGGATTTTGACAATGGATTTTTGCAAAATGAAATGTACAAAACACTCGAGTGCCTCTTAGGCTATGTTATAGCACTACCATCGTCTTGATTATGAAATATTTCACAAATTCGACCGTACGCTGGACGTAGATTGACGAACAAATGGCCAATTGCCAACAACATTACGGGCCTGTATATACCTAAGTAATATCGTACTTTTGTCGCTAACCACAGTGTTGAAATTCGCGGGATGAGAGTGAAACCCGTTCATCGACACTAGAATTCATTTGAACACGCACAAAATGCACCAAATAGCTCTAAACTCATCTCACAAATAGAGCTCTGTTTTGGGGTACCCACGGAAAAAGGTAAAACACCGTACCACTGCTGGGTTTGGCATGGCTATGGGAGTAGTTTTTAAAAACAGTTCCCAAAGTTTCGCGCACCCATCTCCTTTTAGTCCTCTCCCTACCTCAGGCCGCATTTATTACGATAGAAGAGTTTCCAGGCATCAATGAGACTTTAAACAAGGGATTTACACATACATACTAACACACACTACATCTAGTGTGTGCACTAAACTATGTTCACATGATGTATTCAGCTCACTACTCGCAGAATAAAAGTAAAATAACGACAGCACGGGTAAGAGAGCTTCTTCCGTTGTCCAGCTGACGCGCACTGGCATAGCCCGAGCACAAGCGGACCACAAGGGGTCGATACAGCCAGGGCAAGGAAACTAGGTCACCATTGACACAAGTCCTTCCATTGCAGCAGGGGTTTCCGGTGGCGTGAAATTAAGTTTTGCTCCGTGCACAAAAATCAAACAGCTTACGTCTGTCTCCAACAAAACCCAAATGAGCTGATCTGTTTCCTGAATCGTCGCCCTGATTCCCTGTTTTTCGCAACGCAGCCTGATAGAGGGGAGGGGTAGGCGATCCCACCCTTTGGTATTTCTAAACTGACGAAGCTAGAGGTTCGTAAAAGACACCAATGAGATGCTTCATCGAGGTCTCGCGATTCGTACTAGCTTACATGTTGTTAACTTAATAATCGACCTAATTGTGGACAGGTCAAAGGTAGAACTTTTCAGAAAATCGAAACTTTCAACATAGCATCATACCTACGGGACCACACCCAGTGGGGACATGAAATTTAAACAGGTATGATTCATGTTTAACACGCGCTCGGGTGGGGAGGGGTCAAATTGCCCCCCGCCCCTCGAAGGCTTTGCCGGAATGGCTTCCGAACGGCGCCACTACGCCGCGCCAAATTTTGCATAGCTGTAGAAGATGAAATAGCGGATCGTCTGACGTAAAAAAATTAGATGTACCTTGCAAGGTTGCTGACCTATGGCAGGTTGAAGTCAGTCCATGGCTTCAGCGAAGGCACGTTCTAGGGAATCGTTCAATTCGATCGAACAATGGAGTGTCGGTCGAAGCCAGACATCTCTGAGATACTTTCTTAGGCAACACACCAACTGAATAATTAAATAGCATTGACCTAGGGTCAGGCAAGAAGGTCACACCAAGGTCAAAACCAACCTGTTTTATTACTCTCGGGCTTACTGTATTGGCTGGTTTCTGGTGCTCATTTCGAATATCTTGATAGCAGGAACCGCATTGTACACCTTCCATGGACTTCTTGTAGATCAGAATAGGTCACTGACCTAAAATGACCCAGGTCAACATTTTGTTTTTAGGAGCATGCTACCTAGCGCAATCTTTGTTGCTTATCCGAATGCAAAACTCAAAATAGTCATATATCATTTTAGTCATCATTATCTTTGACACGCGCCCGGGTGGCCGGCTAGATACCCTTCGCTCGGGTGGGGGCTCAATTTGACCCGACTGAGATCTCGGGAACTAAGAAAGCCAGAGATACCAAATTTGCAGCGTGTCTTAACCCGTCCGTGAACTCACTTATTTGAAAGTGTGAGCTTCCTAGATCATAACCTTCAGGTCAAATAAGGTCAAACAACGTCAAATTCTAGGTTGGTCACCAAAGTGTCCTCAGAACCTAGGAAACTGTTTCTAAGCAAAAGTTCACAAGCCCATTTAAGGTCAGTGACCTTTTTTGACCTTTTGAAGGTCACGGTGACCAAAATCATACAAGACTGCTTGGAGTTTTGCATTGAATAAGCGACCCCATACGGCAAGCCCTAGATTAATCAATCAGGTTGGTTGTTACCTTGGTCACAAACATCTGACCTTCATATCTGACCTTAGGTCAACTTAATTTGCTCATTTAGTATTTGTAGTGCCTCAGAAAGCATCTCAGAGATGTATGGCTTCGCCAAACACCCCATTATTGTATCAGACTGGACGATTCCCTAGAAATTGCCTTCGCTGAAACCATGGCCTGAATTTGACCTGCCATAGGTCAGCGACCTCACAAGGTACATCTAAATTTTTGTCGTCAAGCGATCCGCTATTCAATTTTTGACAGCTATGCAAAATTTGGCGCGGCTCCTCTGCGCCGTTCGGAAACCATTCTGGAAAAAACCTTGGGGTCAATTTGACCCCCACCCCCACCCGAGGGCGTGTTAAAAGTTCAAACAAGGTCACTGTCATTAACTGAGCGTACACGACATCTCTCTAAGAACAGCTGCTTAGATTCTAGAGACCCTTTGGAGACCAATCTGGAATTTGACCTTGTTTGACCTTATTAAACGCGAAGGTCATGACCTAGGAACCCGGAACTTTGACCTAAGAGAGTTCTCGTACAGGTCAACATATTCTGTGAATTTTGTGTCTCTAGCTCTCTTATTTCCCGAGATCTCGGGGGGGGGGGTGAAATCGACCCCGCCACCCGAGCGAAGGGTACCCAACCGGCCACCCGGGCGCATGTTAATTCTTAGTACAATGGTATATACCTTGACATATTTTAGGGACATGCATATATATGACTCCTTTAATGTAGCAGTGTCGGCCCGCCGCGCGTTCCGCGGCATCCTCGGTTGCCACCTGCCGCCGCCCGGCCGTAGATCGCCGTGAAGTGCTCATCAAAAATCATTATTACCACAAAACACAGAAAAAAAACAGAACGCTTCGGATGTCAGCAGGAGCATTGAATGCCTCATAGGCTGCCAAGAACCTGGGTACGATTGCAAAACATGCGAGAGAGGTATTCCAAAAAAACTTAGGGATGGATCACAACTTCTTTCAGGGCGAATTTAAGTATGACTTATAACCAGAAAAGGAAGCCAGATCTCGAATGTGCAGGCTGCTGGGTTTTATGTTCAAGTACATATTTACCTACTATAACCTTTGAGGGGGATAAAAATGCATTTCCTTCCTTTCAGCCAATCAGCCTACGATAATACCAAAAAGAGGAATTATTTCAAGAATTTCCTTTATTCATACCACCGAAGAAGTAAGTGTGACGGACCATCCCTTACATCATAAACACAACATTGCCATGACATATTAATATGATGTGGTTTAGACATCTACATTTTCCAAAAAACGCCCAACCAAAGAACGCATTACTTGCATGAATCAAGACGGCATGCAACTACACATGGATATACACACTCACAAAAATACACACGAAATTAACGTCCTTTGCTCACTTTACAGCACGCACGATTTTTCAATGACGTTTTCAAATATGGACACCTGAATTTATGTATATGTATATATATATATATATATATATATATATATATATATATATATATATATGTATGAAGGCAAGATGACTTTGAACGGCTGCAGGTCTCTGGTATGAGTTTTTTCATTGTCAAAGCGTGGCAAAGATATAGCGAGATGTATGGGCCATCCCGAATCTTGCCTCAAAAGCTGGATTTTCTTGCTTCCTTTTGGGCACTACATGTCAGGAAAGTTTGTCCTAAAAATGGACATATCTCTGGACATCAAACACTTCGCCCTTTTGTGCTGAGCTTTTTACCAAAAGTTCCACTTGGCGCATTTATGTACATACCTGGACCACCCTCCCAAAAATTTTGATGCATTCTCCAATCATTTCGCTGGATACGCGCCTTTGTTTTCCAATCGCCTTCAGCATTACTTGAAATCTACTGCATTACCAACGCGGCCAATCGCACTATTTGCTATGGACACCGTGAGTGTCAGTCGATCAAATTAGGCTATGCGTGGACATAGGACTTGTGGCAAGATCAATATGTCTGCCAAAAAGTCCATTGCAGACGTGCTGAAGACAATTATAAGAAGCTCTGAGATATTTCTGGTGGATCTCCGCATGCCTATTGATAACGTAACATTGCATATTCTGTTATATTCTATTTAACCTGGCACCTGTGTTTAACTTACAAAAATGGCCCTGGTAAGTGGCGTAGGCTGTTTAAGCTGTTATTGTGATGTTTTCGCGATTTTGGTCAGCGCCGAGGTACATGCTTTTGCAGATACCTCGTTTGTTCATCGTTTGCCAAAAATCATGGTTCAATGTAGAAACCACACCAAAGGCTTCCTCGTCATGATGACACAACGGAACAGACAACACAGAACATTGTCTGCGTTGTTGCAATGTCACGCCCCAGCGCACGCCCACGAGTCAGGTACTGGCGCCACAGCGGTACCGACTCGCTCCCTTGGTGGACAATCGGCTACGCTATTGATTCAGTGGCGTCCTCTGTTGTTGCAATACAGCTGCCAGGACAGCAATTTTC
This sequence comes from Pollicipes pollicipes, assembly GCF_011947565.3. NCBI lineage: Eukaryota > Metazoa > Arthropoda > Thecostraca > Pollicipedomorpha > Pollicipedidae > Pollicipes > Pollicipes pollicipes. Next base: position 13,207,334 of record NW_023596225.1, read on the forward strand.
CCTCCGCACAGCGCCAATCAATAACCAATATCATCAGCGCGAGCCAAGTTCAGTTGGCCCGGGCCCGTAATCCAGCCCAAAGCACCCGTTGGCGACCGGCGAGCAATTGTGCGAAGGGCAGGCGGCCCTGCAGATCGCGTGGGTGCCGCATCGACCGGGCTCGCCAGGCAGTAAAACAGCGGGCGCAGCCGCCGGCACCGCTGGCCCGGCCGCTGTATCGACGGCCACTGGCCGGCGCCGGTGATGACTATCGATTGTCGGCACGCCGCGCGACCGTCACACCCATTACACAGCCTTGTTAGGGCGTGATGAATATTTAACCAGCGCCGGCGCATTGGTGACTCGCCAGGCGGATGGTGACCTCAGAGACCGGGCCGGCGTGTGGCCTCTAGTCTATTTGATGAGGCTTTAGGTCGATGCCAGGCCGTGCACGCCGAATGAGCTCTCTAACGGGTGTCCCAGAGTCACCAAAAAAAACCGAGTGATTGGTTAGCGCTACAAGGCCGCTGCCGGAAGAAACGCTAAAAAAAACCTGAAAACTCAGATCGATGGCAGCTGATGCAATATTTAAAACCTCAGCTATTGAAAGTTTGCTTCTCACTGATTTTAAATAGAAGCCGGGCAATTATTGTGATATGAAAAATAACTCATCACACACAAATCGTCTTCCCGGTATGGATCTAGTGAAATATGTTAGTTTTTTTTAGTTGTAATTTAGGTGAAATTTACGCTAAGGTGCTGTGCTTGCGGGAGTAGTTTGTTTGTTACATTTGTGCCGCAGTTGTGTATTCATAACATCTTCACACCTGGCTTAATAGCACCTTTATTTTCGGACACTCGGTAGTGTTTCGTTGTAGTTTATCTGCAAAGCTTTAGCCTTGGTGTGAATGAACAGGGAACTAATAACGCAACAGTATACTTTTTTCCTGTTCGCCCATACTTACTTTGGTGTATCGCTTCCTTACTTGCTATTTGACGAAGCCAAAATTTGATAGCGAATCGTAACGGAAAGAACAGAAAGTGGGCAAAAAGGGAGATGCTACAAGAGAGTTCTTGCAAAATTTGTGTTTGACTTATGCAATTCAAAAATAATTGCTTGCATTAAACATAGGTGTAATATTTTAGGTCAGGAGATAGCACGGCCTCCAATCCCCCATACCAGCGATGGACAATATCCTCACTGCTCTAACTGTGTGGCTTTTTTTGGCAAAATACTACTCTCTCTAGTCTCTAAGCGAACTCTATTTCTCCTTAGAGTTTCGCGAGATCACTGGAAGCTACAGCTTTCCGATTTGTGTAAAAAGAAGTATGACACTTTGTGCGTGGTGCGTTAGCTTGCCTCTGCATCGCCCGTGAACTTAAATATTCCTGGCCATTGCTGCACCTGCCGGGATGAACCATGATTTCAAACAGGTCAAAAAGTGGGATTGTAAGTCAAAGAAAGCATACTGAGTGGGACGCAACATTTGACAGACTGGGGTGTTAGCATGAACCGGGCTAGATTGACTAACACGAGACCTAAAGCTTATAAGCCAGTACGCATCACATCACGGATTCGACAGTTGATGGCGATGTGCGCGTGTGACGGGTAGACAAGGACGCATGCGGGCGGTCCGATAGCGATGATCGTCGCTTCGCTGCTTCCACAGCATACGGCAACTGTAAAGTTTGCTTGGGGACTTGCATTAAACTCTTAACACGCTTTTGCGCTTCAGCTGTCGCTGCTTGAATTTAAACTTGATCACAGTTCTTGACAAATCAGTTAGGTGCAGCCGGTGCATTCAACACTGCCGAGCGACACACAACGGCAGTTAGAGCAAGTCACAGGGGCACGCATCAGTCTTGCTTACACATAGTGCTAGGAGACCCTCACGGAAGCTGTTACAATCGTACATACACGCACAGGAAAATATGGGGGCCTCCTGGACAAGCTCTTAAAAGGATTGTTTCATTAAGAGCAAGATATTTTATGCTACGACGAAAAAAGTATGCGGCGCTTTATCTGCATTCATGCGGTATATCTTTTATATTGTGCCAACGTAATTACGTCTTTTCTCTAAAACTAATATTATCACGTGACATGAAGCAGTGCTGCTCCACAAGCAAGGTGCAGGCCAACTCGACCCAACATGTACACCAGAAATTGTTTGGCCTTGATGGCTCGACGATGCTGTGACGCTTCTAATGGGCTTTATAATCGCAATCATTAATTGTACTACTATAACCAAGTCAGCAACAGGTAACAAAGTTCCGTAGAAAATCCTCCGTGATATTTGTGAGCTACTTACACGCGACCTCCCCTGAAGCGGTGGCCTCCTGGAACAGCGTAATGTCACCAGAATTAATCTACCCAATGAATCACCATGAAGAACGTAGAATCACAAGTCGCCAAAAAAAAAAAAACTCAAGTCCAGGTCTAGGCAATCCGGGGCGCAAGTAAAAGACCAGCACGTCGTTTGATGGCAGAGGGACGCGACATGGCAGAGTTTAGGGTCGATGTGCACAGCCGGCTCCGCAACGTCGCGCGTTAGCAATGAACAGGCTGTTTTGAGGGTAGTTTTATCAATCTATGCCAAACTAAACAACCAGGGAGAAGAATAACGTGATTACGACTGCATAGTATGGGTGAACTAAAATTTACAAAACGATATAAGAATTTAACAATTCCTGGTCCATGGTAAGGTAATTAATTAACCAGGATGTGGTCGTTTAGGCCATTTAGCCCAGGTCTCGAATACCACATGTTGGCCCTAAAACGATGCAGGTTGGGTCCTGCATACCGCACAGGAGGAGGACCATTCACTCTGACCAATATACACCAGAACGAATATGCTTTTCCATGAACACACTTGCCCACTGTGCTCAAAGTACATTTGAAATAAAAATGCAACGCAAATTAAAAAAAGATAGTTTCCCCCATTTTCCGTCCAGTTTCATGTCTATTCCGCCGTGCGTGTCTCCCCAACTTCGGGTGGGTGCAGAAAAGAGGCGTCGTCCTATGTCTGTGACCTGACGTGGTGGAGTTGTTTACTGACGGGCTTGACCGCAATGGCGCTCTCGCGAGGCGTACCTGTGGACAACAGGAACATCAGTTTACTCTATGGATGGACAACGCGGAATGGCTGAAATCAAACAGAATGGCTGGGGTGGGATCGGTGTGGTGTTGTGACAGTGGTGTACATACAATGTGTATTCTTGAAATTAATTGAAGGAGTCTGGATCCTTTTCTAGACTGCTGAAACTTAACCGGTCCGTGGGTCTGTTGAGGCCTGATCGAGGACTCACTTCGCATTGGCTACATTCCAGGTGCAGAGCCTTCCTGTCTGATACTTCGCCATTCCGAGACAAAGCACCAATGATGTTTGTCTTAACCTGTTTTTCTGTCATCTTCCTCATTCACTTCCTAGTGCTGCGAAAAAAAAATGTGCTACAACGCCCCCGCACACCTGCCACACGCGATAGCAGACTATTCTGTAAAATGCGACCAACTTTTCTAGAAATGCTATCAGCCAAACAAAAAATAAAATAGCGTCACTGAGAATCTCACCGAAATGAATGGTCATGTTCGTTAGAACGTCTTCATATTCCACTACCAGCGCTCCTCACTCGCCATAGGCACCGCGACAGGGTGTCCGCTTTGGTACACTCACTACTTCGTGGCTAAGCAGCAGTAGCGTTGCTGCAGGCGTATTTGAAGCAGTGGCTGTCAGTCATGACATCAGCTCATGTACCCAAGATAGGGAATGTTTAAGCAGCGGGGCCACGCGGGTTATGGCTTCCCACTTGTGGCATCGCTATGATATTCACCATATGATCATGCATGGAGCAAGCTGAGTTACAATTGGGTTGTCCCAGCCTCACCCATATTTTTTATGTTTTGTCGTCCGTGTATATGCCCAAGCTTCGTTTTTACGGAACCAAAAACTCGACGTATGTTTCCTCCTTTACGCGTGGCCCCGTATCGATGAGTTCCACGTTTCTTTTGTTAGCGAGAAAGTTTGATTGTCTTTTTATAACTGCGCAATTCGTTTCACAGTGTCAAGCCATTTGTAACGACGTGCTAGGCATAAGAACGAGCGTAGCCTCGTGTTATGAATACCAGATCTTTGCAACACGCACGGGCCGCACGCACACCTGTCCTTCGCCTGCACTTCCATGATATCTGCCAACAGCTGTGGCTTGTGCTACATTTTGCGTCAGGACACAGACCCGATGCAACGCATACATGGCAATTGGCCGGTGATCCACACCGCGCCGGGCCCGTGAACCTCACCGTGCGCCTGCGCTGTGACCCGGCTGCACTCTCCCTCAGGACACGGACCCTGTACAGTGCGCCTGCACCAATGCCACGGTAATCCACATCGTACCGAACCCATCAGCAGCCGCCCAGCAGCGGCTGGAGGCGCTCAAGGTCAACCAGGGCCTGTCGGCTGAGCCACGCATCGACGCCGCCTTTTACTTCGACCTGACGCGGAAGGCTATCCAGGCGGTCAAGTGAGTAAATGGACTGCGGTGCGAGCTAGGCGTTCAGCTGTGATCAGGACCATCGACAGGATAGGATCGCCGTCCGGGGCCCTGACGGCGATCACCGACCGGGGCCCTGACGGCGATCGCCGCCGAGCGGATGAGACTGGCAGGTCTGGTGGACGATTTGTAACGTCGTACAGAATGCAGTCCCCTCCAGCGTATCAAAGATTAAGACACCTTAAGTTCATCCAGTTTAAAAGTCAAGCCAAGTGTGTGTTCAGAGATATTTTGAAGGGAAACTAAAAAACTGATACATTTTGTAGAAAAGCCCATGTTGGCTACTTTGTCAAGGCTTGCACTCTTGAAAAATATGGCTGAGTGACACAGTTTGAAATATGTGCATTTAAATGCTCACGGACGAACTTCACCGCCCCACGGCAGCTCCTTTCAACATAAGATGCAGGCGCCATTGATACAGGTGGCGCCCCGATCAGCGTCCACGCCGCCATCTGTGGCTTCTGCTGGGTACCCAACTCGGCATCCCTGAAAGCTGTATTCGGTCTCAACAGACGGCTACGCAATTTTGCATCGCTCATATGAGAAAAAAACTGAATGACAACTAGGATGCACTACAGGAAGCCGTTCAGCAGCGCTCTCTGTGTCCCACAGCGACATGATGGTGGCTGGCCAGTTTCCCAGCGACTACTCGGTGCCCACCTGCGAAGCCTACCAAAATGGAGACCGGCAAACCAGGACCAACCTGGATCTGATGGGTGCGCTTCAAAGAGTGAGCATTAGGGTGTTCTAGATTAAGGACTGTCTGTCTGCAGCTGGGGACACAAGACGTCTTCCCCATTTACATTTCGGTTAATCTCCGAACTTTTCTCGGGATTATGTTTCGGATTGGACGTAAGGACATATTCCCTTGAATGCGTACTCATATGTCGTGGATGCTGAACGATCAACGTATATGCCTAAAACATGGTCATGAACGTCCGGCCTTCTCACCCTCTTCCTTGCTTCATCTTCTTTTCTTTCTCTTTGTTATCCTCTTTCCTGCAATGTCCTGTCCTTTATCATTTTTCCTCATCTTTCTTATCCTCTGCCGCCTCTACAAGTGGGGCGCCCTATCAGGACATCCTGTTTGTGCCAGTCACGCTGCATGCGCCAGCCACAAGTGGGTCGAGAGGCACCTTTGAGGGGGACCCGACCGGGCACCCAAATCACACCCCGCAGAGCAGAGCATACCCTGCGCGAGCTATACTCGGCGGTTGGCCTCTCGGGTGTATGTGGTTCCGCCTAATCCTTATCCAGTCCATTTCAGAGCTATAACAGAGCCCTGAAATCATCATTACTGGTCGGAAGGGCTCTGATCCGAATGCCCGAAAAGTCACGGACTGTACCGTATTACACAGAGGCCTGTAATGCGGTACAGTCTAAGTGAGTCAAGTAGGGTAATGCGGCACAGTCTATGAAGCGCTGTTAGATGGGCGATGAACGTTCCACGAATCGCGGAGGCAATGGAACGCGCAATGAACTCAAAGCGTACCATCCACACACGTTGCTGCGGACCAGCAAGAACATTTGAGGATTGCAAATCTGAGTTTATTTCTCAGTCCATCCTGCATCTGCCCTTTTAAATCAACATTTGTGTCACTCAATGGCGTCGAGCTTCATTTGCCTGGCTTTGCTGCAAATGCACTAATGTTAATATCGCGTTTTATGCCTGTTGTAATATGCTCTCCGTGCTTCTGGGCAATGAAGTACGCTTTTGTTCAGGTATTCCTTGATACAAGTAGTTCAGCTTGAACCATTCCCGCTGCTGAGGACACCAGAGCGCTGAGGATTGACCGTAGCCTGTCAGAGTCAGTAGACCAGTTCGACGCTCCCATCGCTGCTGATGACATCAGAGCGCTGAGGATTGACCGCAGCCTGTCAGAGTCGGTAGACCAGTTCGACGCTCCCATCGCTGCTGATGACATCAGGGCGCTGAGGATTGACCGCAGCCTGTCAGAGTCAGTAGACCAGTTCGACGCTTCTATTAGTCCCTGGAAGGATGTCACGCCCCATTGTTTTCCGAAATGATGCGCGATGGCGCCAAGAAATGTCGCTCCACGTCATACTCACAAGTCAAGTAATGCCACTCCACGTCGTACTTATACGTCAAGTCTACGGAATCTCATTTACGGCAGACTCTGTTGCAGGCAGGAGTCGAAAACGCAGCAGTATTGGGGAGACACTTAGACAAAAACCAACTGCATATGACACAACTTCCACACATTTTGGAGTGGGATCGATATTTGCGGTCGCTAAGTGCGTACGTTTTGATAGAGGGCTTCATTTTCTCTGTGTATTTTCACCGACTTCCAGAGTGCCTGAAGCGCAGAGTCTAAAGCACGAGGATCGCGTCTCGCAGGAGAAGGCTCTGACGCATGGCTTGGTACACTTTGTACAGTAAACAACAGACCAGCGTACCACAGCTACAAGTACATTCTTCACCTTTCCTTACAGGCGAACGCACACACGCACAAATCCTCCTGAATTTTCTCTTTTGAGTTGTGGGTCACGCCCATAGCAAAGCAAACCAAAGCCTGTTGCTTGGAAAGATGCGTGGCGTGGTCGGCCGTTCTTCTCGCGACTGCGAACCTCCCAGTGCTAAGAGCAGTGCGTCATCGCCAGATCAGCGTCGCGGACACGTACGGGCAAATGGCGCTGACATCCAACGGCATGTCACACATGGAGTTCTCGATGAAGCTGTTCAAGACGCACATCCTCTCCTCCCGCGTGGTCAGCCGCGACGCCGTCGGCATTTACACAACCGGAACTCCGGTCGGCGAATTCAGCGAACTCAACCAGGAGGCCTTCAACAGCTTCAAGGCGGTTACAGTCTACAAGATTGTTACGCTAGAGGTAAGCTGCAGGAGGCATCGCCTTCCGGAAGTTGTGTAGTGTTAGTACCAGCCCACAGTTGCCAGGGATGCTACACTGCACGTGTCCGATCTTCACACCGTCGGGTGTAGCTCCAAGCCCATCATCGACGCTAGTAACACGTTATTTGTTACAGCAACCACCATTCATTATCAAGAAGGGCAAAGATGCAAACGGAAAGACGATTTTTGATGGGTATTGTATCGAGCTGCTTCACGACATCCAGGAAATTCTTAACTTTGAGTACGATATCTACGAAGTGGAGGACGGAAAATATGGCGTGATGGACGAGAACAATGAATGGAACGGCATGATCCGCGAGCTGGTGGACAAGGTTAGTACCGAGAGTGCAGCAGCTATGGGTAGGAAACGACGGGTGTTTATGCACACCGTACTTTTGATAGCTTGTGACTTCTGCTTCACAGCACAGCACTTCACAGCAGTATGTTTACATATTAATACGCTTATGCTGCATAGCTACGCTACGCTATTCAGATCACATTTATGGTTGGTGCATACAGGCGCACTGCTAAGCAGAAACGAGTAATGTCTGGTTTATAACAGTAGTAATAAACAGAAACGAGCAATGTCTGGTTTATAAAATTAGTAATGAGCAGAAACGAGCAATGTTTGATTTATAAAAGCAGTAATAAATAGAAACGAGCGATGTTCATAAAAATATTTTGAAGTTAGCCCGCCACTGTACCGGCCTGCTCGCAGAAGGCGGATATCGCATTATCGGCGCTGTCCGTGATGGCGGAGCGAGAGAACGTCGTCGATTTCACCATTCCCTACTACGACCTGGTGGGCATAACCATTCTTATGAAGAAGCCGAAGGCTACGCCATCCCTTTTCAAGTTCCTGACAGTGTTGGAGACGGACGTCTGGGGCTGCATTCTCGGAGCGTACTTCGTCACCAGGTGGGTGCACCGGGGCCTGCAGTTTGCGATGGGAGCCATTCCCGTCGCAAGTAAACCCTACGCAGGGGCCTTTTACTGCGTTTGGTGAAGTCGCGGCCAGTTGTTGTGGTTCGAGCTTGCTCTATCTTTTTTTCTCTCGACATTTTTTCGCCACACCTTCTGTGTCATTTCTGCCTTGGCTGTTTTTTAATGCATGTGGTGATCTTATGATTTAGAAAAAATGGAAGGGATGGTTCGCTTTGACCAGCCGGAAATGAGATTGCGCTACGGTTAAATTACAGTGATGAGCAAAAGGTTATTTGGCTCGTGTTATGAAATAGAGATTAAACACACAACTCATGATCATTGCGCCACAGCTGGCTTCCTCAAATTTGAAGAATCTTGACACCAGGCATGTGGTTCGATAGTTTGGTTCTAGATACCAGCCAGGAAAACGGCCTTTTCTACCAAACGCTGGCAATGCATTCACCGGAATTATTCTCGTGGCGCAAAATGCAGTGCTTAAAAGCGGCCCAAACCCCTTAAGCTCAACCATCTTGCTTCGATACAAGCTTGGCCATGGAAGAATGCATGACAAGGTCAGTTGTCCAGACAGGTTCGTCGGATAATGGTCCCTGAGCAGTCCTCGTGACTTAGCTCTGTGCTTAACTCGTGATAAAGCGCGCATCCGTGCACCCGGCCGGAAAGAATGCGCCTGCGATGAGCTATAAAGGAGCCGGATGGATGGCGTCCGCCGGCCGCACCCGGTCGTTCCCATAATCGATGTCAGCTGATTGAACGCCGCCTGGCACACGTGCAGTGCGCCATCTTTCGCCGCTGTATTGGCTGCCGACCGATCTGATAAGCTTGCCAAAGACAGAGAGAAAGAGAGCAGGTCGCAGTCCGAGGAGAGGGAAAGGCAAGCAGGTCACAGTCCAAAGCGATCCAAACAGATTGGCTAGTGGGCTGCTCTTCACGCCTGGCTCTTGATTGCCTTACGTGTGACTAGGCCATTGCGAGTCAAAGCGTTGGACTAAATTTAATTATTTTGAGTTGTTTAACCTAAATGTTTGTTTTAGACAGGCTCTCCTCAAATCATGTCTACACGGGGCAACAAGGGTGCTCTTATGTGCATGGAGCTTTGGGACCTGTTTCAAACCTACTATAGCCTACCGAAAGGCGCGCTGTTCTCTTCGACGGCCGTACTAACAGCTTCAGTGTTTTGCATACGGAAGCCTACAATCTTAATTTGTTGCCGGTCTCATGAAAAATAAACTAACGACACCATGTCCGCCCATGCGTCAGGATGTGGACGTCACTGATAGCGTAATCGGTAGCTGAACAGCGGCAGCTCACGGTGTTCTGATCGGTAGTTGAACAGCGGCAGCTCACTGTGTTCTGATCGGTAGCTGAACAGCGGCAGCTCACGGCGTTCCGATTGGTGGCCGTGTTGCTGGGCGCGGCGAGTCGGTGTTATAAACAAGATGTGAGAGCGGGTTTCATTCAAGCGCTTTTTCAGGTGGTTTGGCAGTAGATGACTTTACCAGTTGGGTAAACCCATCGGTACCAAACCCAATGGAAGAGGTAACAGGCTTGATTTGGTTAAAATTTTGAAGAAATCAGGAGTAGGAGTACGGGTATAAGTAAATGAAGAATGGAACCAGATCTTACTTTCATCACAGTCAGCTCAACTGACACTTCTTTTACCATCATCGACGTCAAAAAAGATTTGGGTGTGAAGTTTCTTGGGGCTATTCCACAACCTACAACCAAAGTGCTCGGACAGATGCAAACGGGTAGGCAGCGGATGGATACAGCTGATCAAGACTGGAAATCGGGCGGGTATGAGCACAGCCACGTGGGTAGTGGGCGCATCTCGTGGAAGGAATGTTATCCATGAATGTCTTCATGCTTTTGGCATTTACTGTTGCAGTCCCGGGGCAGGTGTGTGACTCACAGCCGACCTCATCTCTGACTGAGTTGGCCGCATTACAGCATGAGGGGACAGAATGAACGAAAGCTATGCAAGATGTAAATGTTTTTCGATCAGCTATATGTCTTTTTTGACAGCTGATGCGTTTACGGCTGCACGCGCGGGATGAAAGAATCATTGTGCAGGTCAAGCATACAGTTTATAGCAATGCGCAGCTCGCAACCGGGCCATAGTCCAACGAGGAGCTCGCGCCAGCAAATGTCTACACTGAACGAACGTCTAGAAAGAGACAGTAGTGTCTCCGTCCATTACTTTAGTTTGACGACCATGCACCACGTTCCTCCTCTACCACGGGCACACTTTCCCTCCTCGCCAATAGATGTCACCACCGCAGCGCGCTTCCGGGCACGGCGGACCGTGGCGGGAGCCCAATGGCGCGTAAATCCCAGCCGGCGAGGCCCGGCAGAGACCCGGGGCAGCGTGGAGAGACGCCTGACGCCAAGAAGTGATTATTGATTGACGCCCGTCCCTGTTTTTCAGCATTCTGCTCTATGTCTTCGATCGCTTCAGTCCCTACAGCTATCAGAACAACAAGGAGAAGTACCTGGAGGATGACGAGAAAAGGGAGTTCAGCATCAAGGAGAGTCTGTGGTTTTGCATGACTTCCTTGACGCCGCAGGTTAGTACCTGAGGAAAGAAACCATAAAGACCATGCTACAGGTTTGCTGAGAAAACAATGCGATAAATTTCAGTGCACATGACATTTGTGCGGTGTTTGAAACTAATACGCACTCTACTATCTCGTCATACCAATGTACTTGTGCAGTCACTAGCTTTCTGTGCGCTGGAATAAGGAAATCGTTTTAAAGTAGAGTGCTGGATGCTGCTGCTGGATGCACGGCCACCAATATGCTCAGCGTACTGAAATCTATTAAAATCTGCCCTCCAAAGGATAGCTTGGGCTCCGTCGTGACTTTCTAGACAGTGGTTTACTTGCCCTCTATAGCCCTATCGCCCTATTGCCCTCTATTTGCCCTCTAGAAATTTGCTTGCCCTCTAAAGGGCAAGTAAATATTTCCAGGTTGAAGTACGGAAAAATGGCCCAAATCAGGTGCACTCCACCCACCCATAGCATACGATTATGTGGAATCCAGCCTGGAGTATAGCTTCATGACCTCAGTAAGGGAATCAAGTCAGCTCATAGGGCATATGGACGTTGCCAGGTGACCACTATGTCTAACACCTGGCTGTAAGCTTGCATCGTCGGCTGATCTTAAGGCCATTGCCAAAAATGTGGATAGGTCATGTCGCTCTGACGAAAACGCACTGCACCAAGCTATACTGCACTAGCTCTGAGTCCGATGAACACATCAGCCAAGTCTTTCTCCTCTGACACCAGCTGTACTGTGTGATCCACCAAGACACATATATGGTTAATTTGTCACCGTGTTTATCGATGCGTTAATGTTAATAACATCGCTACCTCTCACGTTAGCTGACGCCGGACAGGGGGCTACAAAATATCTATCCCTAGTAAACTCTGTCCGTTTCCTGGTCCTCTCAATCTGAGGGTCATTACGACGACGACTGCACCCCTGTCCGCTACCGTGCATTTCGGCATTTCAGCACAGGAGCATGAAAGCAAACATGAGAAATGAGTTGTCGGTTTATTAGCTGACACCATGTCCTGTGATACCATCTGTTAAACTTCAAACACACCCACACCCACACCCACACCCACACTCGCACCCGCACCCACACCCACAACCACACCCACACCCGCGCCCGCAACCGCCCCCGCACCGACACCCATGCACATGCGCACACATTTACACAAAGCGCCACGGCTATCGGCGCGGAGGCTGTGGCTTTGGAGCGACCGGTCCAATGGCGGCAAGGCAGCGGACAGCGATGGATGAGTGGCGGATGGCGATCAGTATGCAGGCCGCTTGGGACCATTGTTTTCACCGCACGGTCCCATTGTTGCTGGCAGGGCGTGGCAAATCGGCTTTATGCGGTAGCGTTGTATACAGCCGTCCGACGCTCCGTCCGCTGTGCATGGGTCGGCTACATTTCCACCAGGCAAAATGTATCAGCGCATAGCGAATGGGACGACCATTGGTCACGTGACGCGCAGCGTCTCGTGCCGCCCTGGGTGCCTTAGATGCTGATATGCAGAGATAGCACTTAGACGGGCATTTATGGCCTGTACTTAGACACAGGGCAGCGCTTTTCGTGCGCGAACGATTGTGACTTGTTATACAAGTAGTTATTGCCCGAGCAACTGTCGCAGTTGCTGCTGTGATTTAGTTATGGTGGTGCACGACGGCTAGGTGGAAATTTGCTACACGTATATTCGTCACTCTGATGAAGCCAGTATGTCATCTGTTTGGATCGACCCACGGACCACCGGAAGGCCGTTCTCCTCCGCACTTATTACCTTTGCTAACTAAATCGTGGTTCTTTGGGATAGATGTGAAATGATAAAGAACGGAACCACAGGAAAAGCATGTTATTCTCTCCGCCAGTCCCTTGGCCTCCCATGAATTCTTGCGCAGTCTCTGTCGGAATGAGTCACATTTCTAATAGCAAGATGCTATGATTTTTACCTATAAATTAGTGAGTCACAGAAATAACGTTAACACCCGCTACGAGCGAGCTTGAGGTCGTATTCAGAACTGAGCCGGTGAGTTAGAATCGCTTTTGAACCAGGGTGGGAGTGAAAAATTTCCACCGCAAAAAGACCGTATAGGGGTGAAAAATTGCATTCACAAGGGTTGGAACTTATGAGTCTATGGCAGATGCTTCAGCAAGCAGACATACATCTCAGCTTGGCATGGAAGTTATACCAGAAACATGACAAAAATGTTTTTGTAACGTCTTGTCATTACAGTGAAACAGAATGCATCAAAGAATAGCAATTTCGTAGTAGTGTAATGAACATACAAAATATGTGACATCAATATTTTGATGTCGCACTTTGCACTTCCCTTCCATAGGATTTTTTTAACACAGAACAAAGCAAAGGAATTCAACAACAAAAACAACGACAACGACAACACTAAAAATCGGCAAGCATAAGGCACTTCAAACAAAAAAGCCCCGGACTCCTGCACATCAGCACATTGCCAAACCAAACACCACAGACATGCCTTTGGCCTCTGTTAAGATAGGGTCTGGAAACATGAATATTATGTCACTGTTTCTTGCAAAATGTCATTGCTTATTTGCATGAAATTAACCTAACTAAGCCCAACCTAAAGAAGCCTCACCTTATCTCATCCTGTCTAACATTTTTATATCACAGCAACATTTGTGAGTCACTGATTCTTGCAAAATTTCTTCTGTCGCTTGTCATGCAATTAACCAACTTCGCCTAATTCAGAGTCACGCGTATGTGGAATATCACCTCAACTCACCTCATCTATTTCTTGCCAGCAGCAGTTGTGATAAAAACATGATGAATCTTATTTGTGGGTGGTTTCAACTTGTGTTTTGGTTCAATTCGTTTGTGTCAGCTTGTTGACACCAGACAAAATTAACAACACGCAAATAAAAGCCCCTGAAATCACTTTGAACAACTTATTCTGGCCGTCATCGTTAGCCTCCATCTAAGGGAATAGAGGGCGTGCTCCACAAAACATTCTCTCTTCTCGAAATAAAACATAACTTATAGATGGTCACAAAACCAGTTATGCTGGTAGCCTTTTCAGCTGCAGCAAAGGCACCCATTTATATTTTGTTGTTCATTTACCAAAACTTAAAGTTTGAGATGTTTGCTTCACATTTTAAATGGAATGGTCACACTTTTTCCTACAATCTAATATCCACTTCATATTGTAACTGCTATGCAGCTTAGGGTATTCCTGGGTTAAAAAAAATATAGCGCATAACCACAGTACAGTCATTTACCGGTCAGAAAACCACGGCAACTATGGACAACATCTTGTTGAAGCAGACATAAGAGACCATCTCAACAAATTTGAGGGAAGTTATCAAGAGTATGGAACAACATAGAACAATTGTATGCCTTGTGACAACATAATTTGTCCTATGAACAAAACTTGATAACTCAAAGCGGAACATGACTAAATCTGGTTACACGTCGTGTGTTGAAACTGGCAAGGTAAGCATTTAGTTGCCCCACGGGAGAAACTTACTGGGCTTTTTAAGGTCAGGCTTCCTTCTCCTCCGCACAGGAAAAGTCAGCATCTTTCGCATGGTTTGCTGACAGACAGGGTCATCCAACCCATCCACAAAATATAAATGTGCCCTCCAATGCCCTCCATGCCCTCCAATCCTCAAGATTAAAATGCAAAATGAGTAAGAGGATGCATGCATAAGAAAAGTTTCATAGGGCAGAATTTCTCTACCAAGCACTTCTGCATTAGCTGCGCCAGGTCTGTCCCAAACCTATATGTAGCAAGATCAAAGCAGGAAAATGTAACGTGGTGAGATAGTGAAACTAAAGTGGGTTAGATTTAACATTATTGAGCCCCGCCATGACCCAAAAACGGCTGACTGGGGTTTAACAGGGCAAAACGGGCGGTAAAAATAAGTCCCGTGCTTCAAATTGTCTCCTTTATTCACTATGCATTGTTCGCTCTCGGGTGCATATCAAATATGTTTGGGCGGCTGGGGAATTAATCCAAGTTACGAATGAAATATACGCAAGTTTGCAATTGGGACATTTTGAAGAAAAAGTGGTCAACACTTAAAGCCATAGATGATGTATTTAAAGATAATCGGAAAGAAAGGAAAAATAAAGCTGTAGCCCACTCGTATGAGACCAAGAAAAACACCAGTATCTAGATAAGCCGAGTTGTTTGGCAACATTTCGTGATCAACTAACTTGACTAAAAATGGGTGAAAATTAGTGCTGAAATTGTGATATTCAGTTTCAAGATTTTATTTAGCACACATTTCTTGAATTTTCACGCCTACATTTCGGGAGTTGTACAGTTTAGTGGCCAAGTTTCTTCGGGTAAAACAAATACGTAGAGTAAAATTATCTACCTGGCTTGGCTGGTGTTTGTATCAGGCTTTGCTTTGCTGCGATGGTTACGTGGTGTGACCCCCAAAGATTGGAGATGCGTGAAAACATTTTATTTGGCAGACAGTTCACAATTGTGATGCATTTTGTAAATAAACCAACTTTGATACATGCCAGCGGCTGGAGTCGTTGAAGCTTTCGGGCTTGAAGGTACCTGGTGCCCTTGCTCTGTGCATACTTAGGCATGACTAAGATGTAGGTGAGGCAGGATATAGTCATGGACGTTCAAGTTCTGTATAGTCTTGTTTATGTTTGTTGGTTTCAAGCGACCTCAGTTTTAGATGATGCCTTAAAACCTCTGAAAGGGAAATACAGGTTTGGTATGAGTGGTTAGACAATGTCAGGTAGGAGTAAAAAATTCACGTCATGCATGTAGCAAAGGAGTAAAAAATTCCTCCTCACAGGGTGTTGCTTTACATCCAAAGTTGGCAATCCTAGAACACTGAACTGAGGTCAGCTGACATCGCTCAACTCAAGCTGAGCAGTGACAAGACAATTGACAATGATTAAAGCGCCCACGTCATGGAGTTTGTGAAGACATTGGTCTGGATAAGAACCGCATTTAGCCCCTACCCTAAAACCAATCGTTTGATGGTTCCAATTAGAGACAATATTGAAAAAGATTTAAAATGTTATAAATCAGAATGATTTCCGAAACTAAATAAACATGACTGAAATAGAAAATAATAATTTTAGTGATCTTGTTTCATCTTCTGACTTGATTTTGAACCATCTGATTTCATCCTATCTTCGACGAACGACATACAACAACCGAGCGACGAAGCTCCCCGCCGTGTTTAATTCTCTTGGCACCCAGATGTTATTCGCGTTGTTTTCGGTTCAACGGTTGTCTTCCAGAGACGCTTTCCGCACGAAGGGTTGACAGGGTATCGTGGTCCCGTGAAACGCTGCCTAACGTTTGCACAGGCTGCCTTGATTCCCGGTGGCGTTAGTGGAGTGCCTGGCTGCGCACGTGCTGGGCCCCCTATTGTGTCTCACCCTGGCCGCGGCCCCGCACTCAGCGTTGATCGCGGGCCGGGTGACAGCACGGCCCTGCTGAAAAATCTCAGACTGAGCTCTCCAGTTGCCGCCCGTCCGTTGACGACAGCGCGCCATTCGCCTAATTTTCGAGACGGCTGATCTCCGAAACTTTTATCTGCCCTGACCGGCTTCATCAGGACGAGAAAGGAACGTAACTCAATCGCATCGAAGATCGAGACGGCGGGAACATGTAGAATTCAATCAACTTCAGACCAAGTCCTCGTGCATTATTGGGTCTTTCTGAACTCGAAATAAACATCAAAGTCAAACTTTTTAAGAGCTAAGCTGAGTAGCAAAGCATTCTGCTCAGCTCATTACCAAAATGTAAAAGGATGGAAAGTGGAGATATGCATCAACATTTTTGTGTTCACTGCTCAGTTTTCATGCAGACTAGATTCTGGCGAAAGCCGCGCTCGATTCTTCGAGCCAGCAAAGCAGTCCAGGAAAAGAAGAATAGGAGAACCTCGTTCTTTTTCCATGAGGGCGCTTCGTTGCATTTCTGCTGTGTACACATTATCTCAAGCCTCGGCCGATCAGGTATTTGTTCAGGGCACGCTTCGTTGACGACTTGAAATTCCATGTGTGCGGGGTCTTAAAACTTGGCACCCAGAGACACTAAACTTGGAATTTCAGTGCCTGCGGCCGACCTCTCCTCCGGTTCCGATGGGTGTTTCTCCCGTTCACTGTCCCCCCTCCCCGCCTGTTTATTGCACCGCATGCCCACTACTCACTTGTCCATTGTAACATCGTCTGGTGGTCCTTATGTCCATAGTGCCGTTTGTGTGCAGTCCCCCCTGTCTACGATCAAGCTTGTCCCTCTGTACAGGCAGTGAATCGTTTCAGCCTTTCATTGCCTCGCTATCCCGCATGTCTGCTCCCCGCCGTTCTAGAGCCTCGCTTGTCAACCGCCCTGCTCGTCCATGGTGCCTCATATCCAGCGTCGCGCCCACTCGCTCCGCGCCTCTTACGCTCTCCCCTGTCTACCACCCGATGAGATAGCCGATTGGCGACCGAGCGACCGGCTATCCACGGTCTCGCTTGTCCACGGTCCCATCTATCTACAGTTCTGTCCACGGTCCCATCTATCCATGGTTCCGTCTGTTCACGATGCCGCCTTACCACAATGCCTCTTGTTCGCGGTTCTTCAACACCTACCACCGGTATCACCAAGCTGCAGACGCGCTCATGCGGAGGCGCGGCGCGCGCGCGGCCGATGCGCCATTTAGCGGCGGGATCGACAACCAGCCGCTGCCGGGGCGACCGACGAGCAACACTGCACTCGCTGAGAGTGGGGCCGAGTGCCGGGAATGCGCCCACGTCCGCTGGGCTAATAGTGCGGGTCACTCTACCGCGATGGCCTTCCAGGACCGGCGGCGTTAACGCAC
The DNA here is from genome assembly GCF_011947565.3 of Pollicipes pollicipes. NCBI lineage: Eukaryota > Metazoa > Arthropoda > Thecostraca > Pollicipedomorpha > Pollicipedidae > Pollicipes > Pollicipes pollicipes. The sequence goes on from NW_023596225.1 coordinate 13,225,040, forward strand.
ATGGCCGGTCACCGCGCCCAATCAGCCAAATCGAGCCGGTCCGTTACCGGCTTGGGCAGCCGTGGCGCACGGTGTTCGCAAACGATCCATCAGTGTCCTGGTAGTCTCCTTCTAATCGGGTGAAAATGCCGCCGGCGGCAGCGGCAGGGCCATCGCTCCTGGCCTCTCATCATGCCCGATCCTGTGCTCGTGAGTGGCTCGTTTTTTGGCCGTCGACCTGCAGTGGACGCTGGGCAATAAAATGCTTCCAGACGTATAGTCATCACCCGTTCCAACGAGCCTCAGCACACATACGCTTCACGAGATTAACGACAGCTGCAAACTGTCCTCAGTAACCTATAGCCCGCTCTTATTTCCTGTTCGCGCTTCACCCTGGAAACCCATACTTTCCGGAGGGAGCTGCTTCGTCCGCAGCGAGCTGTACACATCAGCCATGAGTGCCTTCCTGGAGGGAGCCCGCGCGGGAGCCCGAACATACCCCAAAGAACCATGTCCCGAAGAGGCAGATATTTTTGTATGGGGTAAGTCTCGTAAGCAGACAGCTCTCAGATGCCTGCAGTCTTGCCCCACCACTTCCCACTCTCCTTCATCCCATAACTCTGTAACAGCTACCATTGGCCGAAAAGGCTCTAACTCCAACCGAAGCAGAAAAAGAGGCAGATTCTTATTGTTCGCGCAGGTTTTCAGCTTGAGTCCCAGTTGATGGATTTGTGCTGCTTTATTGTCTTGCTACTTTCATCAGATTTTTAACACTTTCCTTTTTACCACAAAAGGCTTACTTGAAGGAAGTAACGGCAAAGACGTAACGACAGTTGAATACAGGACGACGGACGTTTCATGTTACAGTGCGGGATTAGCCCGACTCATGTTACAGTGCGGGATCAGTCCAACTCATGTTACAGTGCGGGATCAGCCCAACTCATGTTACAGTGCGGGATCAGCCCAACTCATGTTACAGTGCGGGATCAGCCCGACTCATGTTACAGTGCGGGATCAGCCCGACTCATGTTACAGTGCGGGATCAGCCCGACTCATGTTACAGTGCGGGATCAGCCCAACTCATGTTACAGTGCGGGATCAGCCCAACTCATGTTACGGTGCGGGATCAGCCCAACTCATGTTACAGTGCGGGATCAGCCCAACTCATGTTACAGTGCGGGATCAGCCCAACTCATGTTACAGTGCGGGATCAGCCCAACTCATGTTACAGTGCGGGATCAGCCCAACTCATGTTACAGTGCGGGATCAGCCCGACTCATGTTACAGTGCGGGATCAGCCCGACTCATGTTACAGTGCGGGATCAGCCCGACGCATGTCGAATTGAAGTCGGCTCGGTAGAGACCTACAATGAAGTGGAATTTTCTCCACAAGTCTTTTAAAAGAAGCAAAGATACGGGATATTTGATTCAGCTGGGCTTTTTTACCGTGCGCTGTTCTTTTTTATGTGGGCATGAGTGAATCATGCGTCACTTTTATCTCCAGAACGCGCTTAGTATATTCTTCTACGCAGTTCAAAGGCCGTGCACAACTTCACCCCAGGTGGACAGCTATTCGTTGTACTTTTCTGCAATCACACGTTGTAAATCGGCGCTTCTTTACCTGCCGTGCTGCCGTGCCCCGGTTCAGTGCTCCGCTCGACCAGACCAGAAGTGAGCGGGCATGGTGGAACGGGTAGCATGTGATCGGGTGTTACCGTGACAGAACACCTCTACGCGGCAGGCGTGCAAATGATAATGTTGTTGGTCCTCGCCCTGATTCTCCGTTTTTGATGCCGCGGACTGATAGGTGGGTCCGTGCAACCCCCCGCCGTTTCCAAAACAATAACAATAGAGCTTAGCAAACAACGTCAGAAGATTGGTTTAGCGATATCTCGCGATTGGCAATAAGTTTGTTTTTGAGTCAAAAACTGACCACATGATGTCAGCCAAATGTCAAGTTTTCCAGAAAATCGCACTTTACAACCTCATAAGAACGCACCGTGTCTTTTAGCGACACAGAACCTATACAGGCTTGTTCCTTACTTAATTCAAGCACGATGATGTGTAGTTGTATGCATGCTGCGCATCAATTTATGATGAGTGGCTCCGTTAATGTAGCAAGGTCGACCCGCCTGGCGCGTTCCACGGCGTCGTCGGTTGCCGCCCAGCGGCCGCTCAGGTCGTAGATTGCCGTGCAGCGTTCCTCAAAAACTGCTGAACTGCTCCGCAACCAGAAAAGCTTGGGATGGGTTTTTATGTCAAAACACGCGTAATACATGCCCTATAGACCAATGAAAACTTGAGCGTGGATGTGCAGCATAACACAAAGATATTCTCAAAAAAAATCTTAGGAGGGCTTGCGTCAGGGCGAGGGCTAATATTGCGCTCTTCAAGCCCGCCAAAATTGGTCAGCTTTTTAAAATCCGCCAGAAGCCCACGCACGTTTTTACCCGCGCCTTGTGGGCTCGCGGGCTCGAAAGTAGCAGTGCTGATCAGTCTTTAGTCCTCAGTCATCAGTTAGTCGGAAGAAGTCGTCTTTTGGCCTGGAAAATAAAAATTGAACTTTTCCACAACGTGATAGTTAAACACAATCAGAGTCCTTTTCAAAGCCCTCGGTACTCCCTTCATACACGTTTTCGACCCGGCTATGTGTCGTAGTGACGGTGAGAAATATGTTGCAGGAACAACACCATTATGATAAACGGATCCAAGTGATGTGGGGGAAAATGGGTATACGTGCTTCCCAAAGAAAATACCGAATAAGCTCTCCTTTGCTTAATGTTCGTTTTGAAGATGTTACAACACTTTTTCACCGTTTTCGCCGGCATCTTTGCAAACCGCCAGTTCCGTTGTCATGACAGTTGCAACTGGTGCACTTATCGATTGATCAAACACAACTGATGAGCTTCATGGTTATAATACACATTTGTGTAGCTACAAACTGTTGCTATGAGCGAAAAAATCGTTATTTTAAGTTATTTGCTGTTTTCTGTGATACCATCTTGACGCACTGCGCCAGGCTGATTTCAGTTGCTTAGGCATCAATGTTTGAAAACTGGTCCAATTATGTTATGCTCCTCCAGACTGGGTGGGTCCATCCACCCCTGGCCACTATAGCCGTCTGTCGGTCTACACGCGATTCACAGTCCAACAGTTTAAACACAGCCAATCGAGGCGGCTCATCTGCAGCTGACACCGACAGATACTCTTCCGAGAATTTTCACTCCTTTAATCTTGAATTTCTGCTTACTCGCACAGTGGAAGCAGGCAGGTAGAAATTCGTTCCACTCTGTTATTTTTCATAAATAACACCAAAGCCCAAAAATGCCAGCAGACGAATTTTGGTGTATACTACAGAGAGCGGGTCGTCGAGTATCAAAAAAAGTAAAATCGGCCAGCAAATTTCCATAATTCTTTTATTTATAGCCTGCCTAAGTCAGTATAGCCGTCCAACGCGATGACTGACATTTCGCACCGACGAACAAGCGCTCGCGGCGTGGCGCTATTGCCGTCGAACGGAGGCACATGCTCGCGAAACAATGCGTGCTTGCAATGCTATTCTTTGGAACCGGTTTATAACCTAGCCAACCGCTCCGTTCGACCTTGGACTGCACCACGCTATGCGATTATCGCTCCGCTGAAAGCTGGTGCTGTCGTTCACAGAACAAAACGAAGTGATTCGGCATAATTGCGTGACTTCAGCCGTATACATGAAAGTTTTTAAACTTCATGGTTCATCAAAAGAAGATTTGTCAGGAAATCAGCAAGCTATGGCTGAATGCCAGCTCACCCTGCTTATAACGCCTAATTGGCCAGGATTTTATTTGAGCTTTGGTTGCGAATGCCAACAGTATGTATTTTTGAACATAGACCGCATTTGACCCCAAGTCACTTAAACTTTGACTGCCAGGGCCTGAAATTTAACATATCATCACCAGAGCGCTATTATTTGACAATTTGCGGTCCCAGTTTTACTAGGAACAAGGAGAGCAGCAGGCAAAGCCCTCCCCTCGCGACCAGCCACACTTCCTTTCAGGGTGTGCCACGCTGGAGGCCTCCTTAGAGCGCATTTAAGTCCCATTCCTGCCATCTATCTCCCCACTAGATGTACTTTTTAACCTCGTCGATTGACACCATTTATTGTGCGCTCTCATAACTGTCTTTACACTCTCACCTAAGAACCTTTATCACCCATCACAAACGTTTCTTTTCTGTCAACTGTACGAGCAATGTGTATTACGTGTATCTGGTGGTTCGCTGGTACCTTACACCCAGGTAGCCTGCTTGTACTTGATTTCTCGTCCTGTTTTACCCTGATATACGCCATTTTGTTTGAGAGATGGGCTAATCAACTTCTTAGTAACCATCTCAGACGTCAAGGAAATCAAATGTCATATCAATTTTTGCTGTGCATTTTCCTTCTTCAAAATGCGATCGAAATATCGTTCACCCAGTGGCTTGCGTGCAGTGAGTGCGCGGTTATATCTGCAACATTGCAATGGAGACACGGTCATTTGCATTACTTTCATCAAGTGCAGAAACCGTCGTGTAGGTTCATGGGTGCGTATTGATTCTCGCCATATGAGGGGAATCACTGCGCCCCCCCCCCTTCCCCGTCCTACAGCATCCACCCCGAGGATTTCTGGGGATATCTTTCCGGCTTGCCATGTAATCGCGCTCAAACATTCGGAGGCCTGTGGAGCATTTATTGCGTGTGTTTTGACTCCAAAATCGCGTTTCTAGCGTTTTTGGTCTCTGGGCGGTGATGATTTTTTGGTCAGACTGCACGGCGATTAACGATATTGACGGAATTAACTGCATAACAATTAACGACACTTTTGCACGGCGATTTTTTGCACGACGATTAACGGCCCCCGTAAGCGGCGGCAATAAAATCCGCCGACCGTGCGTGAAGGGCTGACATTATTGCATTAACAGAGCCCTACACCATAACCATATTTTCAAAACTCATTAAAAATGCATATGATTGTACACGGCATAGAACAAGAAACACGTCTATATAAGTTGCAAGCCTCCACCTGACATGATTTTGTAGATATAAACATATATAGCTGAAAGGCATGTTGGGAAAAAATTGTCCATTGACCTGACAAAGCGGGCTCAATTATTGACCTATCAGCATGATCCCGTTGTTTCATGTTTTGCGGAGTTCTGTCGTTCTTAGTTTGAAAACAGCAGAGTGGCCTCTATCAGTCCATGCTATGAAAAAGGGTGAATCAGATCAAGGCTTAACTTGTACTGGAATCCCCTAAAACTTAAGTGCTTAATTTTCCACGTCGTGTTTCGCTCTAATCGACAAACAGCTCGCATTTTACTAAATAACAGACGGCTCTTCAATGTATGTGGAAATGGCCCGCTATCACACTGTGCTGACCATCATAGAGCTGACCAGCTCTTACTGTTGGATAACTCAGACCAAGCTTCCATGCTCACAGTAGCCTGTCTTCCGACCCAAGTAAATCTTAATTCTTATTTCGGTTTGCAATGCGCAGCGCAATAAAGGTAGGCTTCTGGTGGTGTAAAAGCGCGCCCATTTCAATTTTAAAAATCTGAATAGCGCTTTGCTTTGATGGCATTGTTCATGGTGGTAAGCAGAGGAATAATCCATCGGTATATGAATAATCCATCGGTGCTTTTCCTGGTGAAATCCAGCCTATCCGTAACTGTCAGACAAATCATCAAAATGCTGCGTGGCGACACAAGGCGTCCCGCTCGTCGGAACAAGGAAATCACGTCACCATGCAGCGTGGCAGCCATGCCCGGTGTCCGCTCACCATGCAGCGTGGCAGCCATGCCCGGTGTCCGCTCACCATGCAGCGTGGCAGCCATGCCCGGTGTCCGCTCACCATGCAGCGTGGCAGCCATGCCCGGTGTCCACTCACCATGCAGCGTGGCAGCCACGCCCGGTGTCCACTCACCATGCAGCGTGGCAGCCATGCCCGGTGTCCGCTCGCCATGCAGCGTGGCAGCCATGCCCGGTGTCCGCTCACCATGCAGCGTTGCGGCCATGCCCGGTGTCCGCTCATCATGCAGCGTGGCAGCCATGCCCGGTATCCGCTGACTGCGTGCTGACAGGAGCTATTACTCCACAGTGCAAAGATTCCGTTCTCCGTCTCATCCGTCCTGCGCTGTGATATATTACCAGCCAAGTGGTGGCTTAGGGGGATAATTTCGCCATGGATGCTCTCTAATGGCGACCCGTATCTGAACAACTTGATGCACATAGGGGCTAATTTGGCCAACCTTCCGATACCTGTTCGGAAACGAGCGGTATGGTTTTTTACTGGCGGCGATCTCATATGTTTCACTCCCCCTACAGGGAGGAGGCGAGGCGCCGAAGAACATGTCGGGACGTCTGGTGGCCGCCACCTGGTGGCTCTTCGGTTTCATCATCATCGCCTCCTACACGGCCAACTTGGCTGCTTTTCTTACCGGTATGCTTCTCGTCTTCCATTGTCATGTCGGTGGCGTTCCTAACTCGACGCCTATCGGGCTGGCTACCAGCGGTAGCCAGATGACTGTTGTTGCGGCGCCGAGTTATGCCTATCGGGCTGTCTACCATGCGGTACCATCTGACTGTTGTTGTCGCCGAGGTAGTGCCTATCGTGCTGGCTACCAGCGTTACCAGCTGACTGCTGTTGCGGCCGAGGTAGTGCCTCGGGCTGGCTACCAGCGTACCGCTGACTGTTGTTGCGCCGAGGTAGTGCCTATCGGGCTGGCTAACCAGCGGTAACGAGCTGAACGTGCTGTTGCGCCGAGGTAGTGCCTATCGGGCTGGCTACCAGCGGTAACCAGCTGACTGCTGTTGCGCCGAGGTAGTGCCTATCGGGCTGGCTACCAGCGGTAACCAGCTGACTGCTGTTGCGCCGAGGTAGTGCCTATCGGGCTGGCTACCAGCGGTAACCAGCTGACTGCTGTTGCGCCGAGGTAGCGCCGGTCGTCCCAGTCAGCATGGCTTATTCTCAACATGTGAGCCATCACCGTGATATTTGATGTAGGTGTGAGCATCAAAAGTAGAGGGGCTTGGGGCGGAGCCACAGCATTTGAACTGTTTGTTGGACCTATAGGGCGGCGCACGGATTGGCGGTGTATGGAATAAGAGTGAATGGAATGAAAGAAACGAATACAAATTGAGCCCAGTTTCCTGAATGTTTGGACTAGCTTCCACAGCAATGAGCTCAGGTTTAAGTGTATTGCTCCGTCACAAGCACCATCACTAGCTTTACGTACTTTCATTAAGGAAGCAATCCAGCGTTTTTGAGAACTGTTATCGTATGGATGATACCTATGCTTATCGTCTTACTGCACTGCATCATCTCTCTTTCCAGTGTCTCGACTGGATTCTCCCATTGAATCGCTGGAGGGACTCGCCAAGCAGTACAAGGTACAATACGCTCCAATGAATGGCACATCAACAATGAACTACTTCAAACGAATGGCCTACATAGAGCAGAAATTCTATGAGTGAGTACACTGTTTTCTGTCGTGGGAGAGTGGGCAAGTGCGAATGTCAATGGCTTGTCGATTGCATGCATTTTATCCAGTTCCACAAAACAGCATTGACATTATAACCAACGTTTTCTTAGAAAACGTCCTGCCTGCAGAAGTTCGAGAACTGTGACCTTATGAACTATGCGCGCCTGATGCTGAAAAATCATGACCTCAAAGCCAAGGCCGTGATCTCACCCAAGTACATCCAAAGAGTCCGCCGCTAGCTGAGTGAGCAGCATATATGGGGGTGGCAGTCGAGATGCGGACCCTACCGCAAGAGTGGGGTGCAGCACAAGTGGCAGTCGAGATGCGGACCCTACCGCAAGAGTGGGGTGCAGCACAAGTGGCAGTCGAGATGCGGACCCTACCGCAAGAGTGGGGTGCAGAACAAGTCTGACGTTACTGAACGGCTCCACTCCTGTGTGCACGAATTAGTTGCATTGGGACAGGCCAAGTGCATTTACCTATTTGCTGGTAAATTTCATTCGCACGCAGTACTTTAATTTCGATTTTCATTGCCACGCTGCGTGCAACATTATGTTACCATCATATGGATATGCTATTTAATTTACATGTTCCAATCAGACCATGAGAATTCTAAAACCGTCCGATCGGATGGCCTTGTAACCTCATGGCCACGCAAATACTTGGCGTGGAAGATTTATGACACAACACGGGTCTTATGCTTCTCTCGCTACGCGAGTTAGGAATTGTGTCAAACAATTTTCGGCGGCGCTCTCCCAGACAGACAAAGGCACATCGCTTCGGCGTTTTGTCGTACCTTCGACGCCTCAGACAAAACAGCCGCGTTGGCGTCTTCCCACCGCTGGTAGCTTGAAGCCACGGGAGCGTGGCGCCTCACACCAAACTTTTCTATTCCGTCCGTAAATAGCCGTGGATGTGGTCGTTGCCTGCTGTAAATGAAGTGGTTAATAACTATTATCCGTAGCGAGCTTAAAGCTTAAATTCAATTTGCCAACAAACGACTAATGTTGTACTCATTTAATAGTTGCATCGAGTAGCGCGGACCAATTGAAAGAGCAGGGCAGATCAGGAAATAGTAACACACTGCTGCAAGCCGAGGCTTATGCTACGGGGGCAAGACGGGAGATATTGCACCTGACCTGACTTGACCTGACTATTGACCTGACTAGTCTTTAGGAGGTAATCGGAAGAGCTTCAAGGGTATTCCTTGAGAACAACGTTCGCTTTGAAACGGAGTTTTGCACAGGTCATATGGTGTCATCACATGGGATGAGCAGAGACGCATCCCACCGAACGCCAAATCGAGCTCTTGCTTATTAGCAGCATATAATTCTAAACAGTTGTGCACTCGCATTCGTAAGACATGACAACGAAAAGCGCTGAACGCTGCTGGGTGGATCTGGAATGTAAGAATGGAATCCAAGGTGACGTTAAAAACATCCAAAGAAAGAAAGCTGTCAGTAAATAACATTGGTTTGCGACCCAAGTATTGATTTGTTTTCGTGTCGTCCAGGGTTGTAAAAAGGTTCTTATAAGTGATCAGAATAGCCCTCATGTTAAAATAACTTACCTTCGCGACGTAATAAGTTGTACTCTCATCAAAAGGTCAAAATGTCATGATGTCAAGTTCCTACTGCCATGCAATGTGATTATGCTCAAATAGTATCTTGCAAACATTGCGAAGCGTCCTGAATGAAAAACACGCTCTTGATTCGCTTGATCATGCTCACTACTCAGAATACAAGGTTTTTTGCTTTTCTCGTCGGGTCACTTTTCTCGTGACCCCGTTTCAAGCACGCGCTGCTTAATTAGGCGCACGCAGAGGGCCATCATATCGGAGCCGGAGCCGCTTGGCCTATCACCAACCACCGACAGGAAGTGAACTGTGACATGTAAGCGGCGCCGACCATGCGGCGAGTCCGCGTCGCCCGGTGCTGGCGCTGCCGGTAGTCGCACCTCCGTGCTGGCGCTGTCCTGCGACGGCCGTCAGGCTGGAAGGACCGGCGCGTCGGGACCTGGAGAGCCCTGCCAGGTCACCTGCGGGACGCGGCCTCGACTGGCACGCCGATATTTGTCTTTACGGCTCGTTGCAAGCATTCGGGATGCACAGTGAACATGGAACATTTCACCCGAAAGTTGAACTCTCGATGGTGTCCTAATGCACATTTTGTTTACACATTATTGCATTTCCCTTCAAAGGTCGCTTTGGTGCCAATTTTTCGGGTATCCCATTCGCCTAGATTAAGTAACTTGACACTGCTAATTTCATATTCATCTTTCATATCCTTCAACAGCTGACATCCTAAGCAGCATGATGTGTTATTCAAAATCAGTGTGCTTATGCTACAAAGGTTGCATTTGAGCCTCATCTGATCAAGTTGCTGATTTTTTCATGACTACCATCGATGTCTTTGGATTGGAGAAAGGTGACGACTTAAAAGGATGCCTCTTTTGCGACCTCCAGAAGTGACACATTTCCTTTAGTAACTGCCTGAACGCAAACCTCGAAAAGTTAAAATTTATCAGCCGAATGCATGGGCGCTGAACACTCAATTAAAGCTTCACAAAAGAGGATTACCTATGAGAGTGAATGGCGCACAGTAGCATATTTGAAAGAGGGACTTTCAGTCCCCTAAGCCTTGGCAACACTTCTAAGCTGCAAGACACTTTTACAGTGATTTGAATGAGACGCACTCAGTTGATCTTTGATTTCTCAACGTTTGATGCTTGTGGTCCCTTGAAATAACATGTCAAATAGCATGCACGTCAAAGACTTAGTAACACTACATCTTATACTGTGGAGCCCCACGCCGTCCGAATTCCACAGCCACACCAAGCCGGGCCCTATAACAAATCAGTCCTGCCATGGCTGGTCAGAGCGCTCACGTCCTCCGCCAGATAAACCCTACATACGTTTCACGGCATCCTTTTTAAAGGTTGTAGCAGGCACGGCCAACTGCAGCAAAAGAAAATATCTACATTCCATGGTATTACATTCTTTGGGACTATCGTGATGTAGGTCTCCATGCGCACCAAGAGTAGGGCTCCTCACAATCGTTTGCCGTTTAAGGCCGTTGATACGACAATTATTCCAAGAAGAATCATTCCGAGGACACCACAACGTGCCGAGAACTTTTGGCTGACTGGTCATAGCGGGATGTATGGGCCGTCGCCAATCAAATGGACTCTCGCGTAAAGTGATCTGCGCCGAGAACGACTCGTATAGGGATTTTCATTTAGTAGCAGATTTTCTTTGATGTTAAGCAGTGTTTTAGGTGTCCGGCGGTTTGTTCAGTAGCACGTGGGCGGCGTGCCCGAACGGCCGGATGTCCTTCTCGAGAGAGGTTGAGGGGCTGGCCGGGAAATAAATGATTGACAGTGTGTGGTCAGTGAGGTTTTCCTTACACCTCGAGTTTGATTACGTCCCGCCTCAATGGCAACGTTTATGCCAAGCTATCGGAACGTGTTACCTAGGATCTCAACTAACAAAGGATGTGGAGCATTAGAAGGAAATTTCTTTAAAGAGAAGCCGCAGGAGTAGAACACATGAAAAATCGGGATGTCCAAGATGTTTGAAAAACCCGGAGTACCATCATGTGTTGGAAAGGTCCAGGCTTCGTATAGTACCAACAATTATATCGCCAAACTGTCGTGCTACTTACTTTACGCCCTCGGATCGTAAACCTGTAGGTAGCTTGTGCCATAACAGCTAACTGTGGATTCTTACTGTTGATAAGTGTTCCGCTCGCTGGGCTTAATTGTGCTAACCATGACCATGCTGCGGGGAACCATATGTGAGAAATAAACTAACCTTTTTAATCTACCCTTGTTTCCTCATCGTGAGTGTAATGTGATATTACACTGACAATGAGTGAATGAGTGAATGATGATACCTAAGCGTATCGAAATGTTGGCTCATCGAGACATAAATGATGGCGCGTGCTGTCCTGGGCATAAATCTCTTATTTCTTTTAACAGTCAGAGGATCCTCCACATATGAGATCTTATATATATATCCGTATTATGTACTGTGAATGCTCTGCATGTATGTTGTGTACACTTTATTAGAGAGAGATCAATAAATCACTAATAGTATGGTGATGTGATCATAAATCATGAAGGAATCACCTATGCCAGCTTCAGAACATCACACCACACAGCAAATCGCGAAATGGATAGCAATACCAAGTGATACGTAGGCATTTGGTATGAAGGTATTTTGACTAAGTCCTGCACAAGCAAAACATTCACCACCAGGTGAATACGAAAAAGTCACCCACAAACCGTTACGTTAAACTGCATCAGATCAGCAGCTTTTGTGACACGAGGCCAAGGCAGGCACTTGCATAAGGCCTGCGAAGTGAGGCAAAACACTTGAACGAGCAAGGTAAACTGTCATTGGCAAGTGCTTTGCATATGACTGCTGAGAATCAAGTTAGCTGCACGGGTGAGTATAATGCGCCCTGTGTCGCTTCGATGAAAATTTTTTTCTACCACGGAAAACACTTAAGGTGCTTATTTAACGGTCACATATTGCACTTTGTGACATGGAAACAAACTGTATTGCATGATTCCCCGCTTGGACTCGTATGGCGCGTTATTATTGTTATGTTTCTCGGAGGCTAGAAGCTCGCATGTGTGCTTTCCACGCCACGGAACGTTGGAGCCACCAGTTTAAATAAGTCTAGAATGATGTCTATAAATTATATATATATATATATATATATATATATATATATATATATATATATAGCCTCTATGCGAACATATAGCCTAAGCTTAATGCTGTATCTCGATGCAGGAAACAGTGTTTTCAACCTCATGCCATAATCAGAAATACACTTTTCTCTATCGTTTCACTTTGCACGTGCCGGCTTGAGCACCAACTGCTTCTGGCCGTTTCATTGAAATACATATCGGATGGAAATATCCAGCGCCATATTGGGAGACGAGCGTACCAGATGGTTCGATTCGATTGCCAACATTCCCGGCTGCTGATTCAACAGCTACAGGTTTGTTACGATGCTACTCACAACACACCATTTTTAACATACTGCCAGGTTAGCGCTATCTAGCCTATAAGTTCACAGCAACCAGTGCAGTGGTTTGTTTTTTTTTGTAATGATTTGCCTGTGTCCATCTTTAAGATAGATCATGTCGCGAATTGTCCATGACTATGTACAAGGAATTGTCGTGAAATCGAGCATGCTGATTTTCATAGAAGCACCATGACTGTTTTTGGTGGAGCATGCAGATCTCTAAAAGCACGGCCGGTGCTCATCCTGAGCCTCCCTTGTAATCTAGCATTCAGGCGTTGAAGAAACTGATCGGATTTGGCATCGCCTGATATAACAATGCCACTTTCCTTGAACAGTGGCACTGTATTACACGTGTTGTTCCATCGCGTGCCCGAGCCGCCGGATCCATTTGCACAAACCTTTCTGCAGAATCTGGAAGGATATGTCGCTGAACGACAGCATGACCGAGGTTGAGCGAGCCAAGCTGGCCGTTTGGGACTACCCAGTCAGCGACCGCTACACCAAGATGTGGAACGCCATGCAAGAGGCCGGCCTGCCGGACGACTTCGAGTCGGCCGTGTCGCGCGTTCTGGACAGCCCCTCCACCAGCGAGGGGTTCGCTTATCTCGGTACAAAAGCCACGGTCGATGCGTCGGAGGCACATTCGTGGAAGGGGACTGGCGGCGGCGTCCGCGCCGTAAGCTGGGCCACACGCGGACATGTATTGCGTACAAGGGATGCCAGTATTGGACACTACTTTTCGGCGTCTCTATGATGTAGATGCTGTACTTCGAACTGGCATGGGCTTCACTGTGTTAATGTGTGATCAAATTGTGGCAGCTGGTAATCTGACACCAGTGAGAAAGACTGCACTGGAAGCGAACGTAGCCTGCATGCTCTGAACGAAGACCTTGCTCCAGCTTTCCGTCACCATGACAACCGGAACCGACGAGAGCAGCACATCTATGCACATACAGTATAAACTTATAGACAGCATTTGTAGTAGCGAAAAACACGCACCCGGGCTGACATACATGACATTGTATAAGCTTGGGATATCAGCTCTCTATTGTCACCACCGCCCGTTACATGTGCGAACGTTGAAAGGTGTTTTTCGTCCCAGGGGAAGCAACCGAGGTAGACTACCGTGTCATGACCTCCTGTGACTTCATCTCTGTTGGAGACCAGTTTTCCCGCAAGCCGTACGCCCTCGCTGTGCAGAAGGGCTCACCCCTCAAAGACCAGCTCTCGGAAGCGTAAGCGGAGCTGCCAAAGCCTGCTCCGTTACCTGGCCCCGGCGCCAGTGTCTGAGCCTGCTCCGTTACCTGGCCCCGGCGCCAGTGTCTGAGCCTGCTCCGTTACCTGGCCCCGGCGCCAGTGTCTGAGCCTGCTCCGTTACCTGGCCCCGGCGCCAGTGTCTGAGCCTGCTCCGTTACCTGGCCCGGCGCCAGGGTCCCTTGCCCGGCGCCAGTGTCTGAGCCTGCTCCGTTACCTGGCCCCGGCGCCAGTGTCTGAGCCTGCTCCGTTACCTGGCCCCGGCGCCAGTGTCTGAGCCTGCTCCGTTACCTGGCCCCGGCGCCAGTGTCTGAGCCTGTCTTACCTGCATGCATACCACTGCACGGCCCGCCCCGTCGAGTAACACCTATTTTTACCACCCAATGCGTTTTTACCGGCATGAATGGTGCCTGATGGTGATAAGCATACGTGCTTTGTGCAACGAAAGAGTCTGAGAGAGCGAATAGTGAGGAACCGTGAGAATGGACCGCGTCATAGCTACCGCTTAGCATGCAGTTAATTGTCCTATCGGCACCGGGTCCTTCACGCCAAGCAGTGTGGATGCAAACTACGTCATTTCACGTTCTTATGCTGCAGTTCGGATTGCCTGTTACTGCCGCAGGACCGCCACGCTGTGCTGGCTGTTCCCTTCCGCATCGCTTTATTGCCGACGAGTGTTTTTCACCAGCACCTGTCCGGCGGCGTCCAGCAGACCTCGGCCGGGCGAGTCGGGAGAAGGTGAGCTCATTCCGAACGTCAGCCGCCGCGTTCTGCTGACGCCAGCGGCAGCCGACGTGTAATCGTGTGCCCGCGGCGCCAGGCGACGCCACCGACATCCGCTACCAGGTGATAACCAGCTGCGATCTGCAAATGGTCGGCGAGGAGTTCTCTCGCAAGCCGTACGCCATCGCTGTACAGCGGGGGTCGAGCCTGAAGGAGATCTTTAATGAGGCGTGAGTGGAGGCAGCCGCGCTCTCGTTCAGCGGGCAGAGTCGGGCCGCAGACCGGGACCGGACCGCAGACCGTGGCCGGACCGCAGACCGGGACCGGACCGCAGACCGTGGCCGGACCGCAGACCGGGACCGGACCGCAGACCGTGGCCGGACCGCAGACCCGGACCGTACCGCAGACCGGGACCGGACCGCAGACCGGGACCGGACCGTAGACTGGGCCGGACCACCGGGGCGGCGGTATGCGGGCGGCCAGCCGGCCCTGCCTTTGTGGTGTGGACAGGCCGGTGCTGGACTCCTGCTGAGAGCCACGGGACCGATAGAAAACGGAAACTGCCGGCCTTTCAGTGAACCAGAAAAGTGCCCGGTGTCACGAGAAGGCATGGGTAGATTACCGCACCAAATACATAAGAAATCGTAGCCAAGGAGGCTCCAGATGTAGGCTGATGTGCTATTATTCAGGTAAACCTGAACATGCCTGCCATTGCTCAGTTCAACAGCGCCCGGCTGCTCAGCACTGTCAGCCAGATTCGTCGGTAGTAATGATCAGCAGCCCATAGCTGCGCGCAGTGTGCAAACGTTTTGTAGAACCGTGTCGCTCGTGTGCCTGTGTATCTATTAAGCAGTGTTGTGTCAATGTGGCATGCAGACCTTGCATTTAGTTTTGATTAAAATTGTTTTCTTTGCATCTTTAATGAAGCGATCCATTGTGGTCAGTTGACACTCTTCATCAGCTATTGAGTTGCATGTCTTTTGAAGGTGTGTATTGATCGCAAAATGTCCACGGCTAATTGTACCTATGATCCGGATTCAGTGATGTTCTAGAACTAAGTCGTTTTTAGTAATCATAACCAAAATATCCGTGCAGTAGGTTTGTTGTGCAAAAACGATCGAAACTAGCCATTTCACGCAGGTTAAGCTAACTCTTTCGGCCAAAACATTTGTCCACCTGTAGTAGGTTTGCCAGCTAAAAGTATGCCACAGACTACTTTTACTTAGCAATCGGAGAAGGATTTTCACAAACACTGAAGAGTCATTCTAACCATTTCGCACCGTTTGTTCGTGAACAAACTGTGGTCGAGTATCACATGTCTATTACATATTTCATGAGCTGCTGTATCCAACTTATGTTTTAGTTGTGAAAAATATTTAAAAGGGTAAGAGAAATCGAATTCGTTCCAGGCTCAACTAATGTAATAGCGGACATAACAGACGACGGACCCCACGTCGTCGATGCTTTGGCTGCAATACTGGATAGCAAACGAATCGTTACACTGTGTAAAATATCGCGTCCAGCGTGGCCGTGGCCGGTGCCGGTGTTGTTGGCCTCGACTCTCGGTCGTTCCCAGCTATTATCGACAGCCCAATCGAGAGCGAGGCTTTTTACGCGTCTGTAAAATTGGAAACCATCGACGGATTAAAAGCTAGAAGCTCGACCAATACCCAGACGCTTTGAGCCCACCACAAAAACTTCTTTTAGTCAACAGGCGTCAGACCGTTTCAGATTCACAATCGTCGTCTATATGAACTTAAAATTTCAGAAAGTCTTTAAAAATTGCTGCACTGCGCTGGTAGCCACCGATTTGGGCGGAGGATGCATGGAGAGTGCATCGGTTGCGCGTCTGAACTGGCCACCACGTGCCGGTGAGCGGGCTGGCGCAGGATGGTTGATGTGTGCGCTGCACTCCGTACTGACTGTCGGCTCGCTGCGGCAGGATTCTTAAACTGCTGAATCGGCGCAAGCTGGAGGTGCTGAAGGAGAAGTGGTGGAACCAAAACCCGGCTCGGAAATATTGCGAACGAGAAGACGACCAATCGGAGGGCATTTCCATCCAGAACATCGGTATGAGTGCACCCTGGTGCATCTGTTTTGTTTCTGTTCTCTCAGCGTCTTGTCTGGCCAGCTGCCAGCTGCAAATCGATGCAGGGTCAATAACATGCGTTGCTAACGCAACCTTTACGTTATCAAGATAATGGTGGATGCGTGTAGTCGTGCGTTTTGATTATTGCTTCTACCTAAGGTTGTTTCAATTTTTCTAGAGCATTTTGCGCTTCTCACTGCATACTCCAACTTAAATTTACGTTATGTGATGCATGGCAAGGACATGTCATATTACTGTCATATATACGATGCGCATGTCATATTTCGTTGGAATCGGTTAACTTACGTGTTGTATTTCATTCGGTATTTTGCGTCAACCTGTCAAAGGAATCGGTGCATTGATCGCACCTATTTTTCTTTTTTCTAATGCGTCACTGATGAAACTAGAGTTCCCCCTACCCTCATCTCAGCGACATGGAGAGCCGTACGTTTACACCAAAACATACCAAGCTGTGGCATTTCTGGTTAAGAAGTGAAAACAAACCTAAAGAAGCGTACGAAGAAAAGTAATTCCACTATAAGTGGTGCACAAAATCGAGTATCAGAAGGGCTAACGCAGTCATAGCCTGCTAGCCCCAGTAGTTATTACACTCGTTCCGCATCAGTAACTTACCCGAGTCAAACAGATCGGAAGCGCATGTCCTGGTCATTTTTCTAAGCTCTGTAGTTGTGCGGTGTGTGGTCTAATACACCGGGCACGCAATACAGATTCGAGCACTTGGGCTTAGGCACGTTCAAAATAGACCACGATGCTACTTCAATCTGTTAAGTGGGTCAAGCGCCTGGGTGCTTGGTTGATGTGTAATCGATGCGTGTGCGTTCCAGAAATAATGGTTATTCATTTAACTTATGGTGATATTTGGCTTGGTATCGCGCCTTGATGGAAGGGTGCGAGACACAAACCCATTGACATCTGCGAGCATGTGAATTACAGTTGTCGCTGGGAACGATCTCAGCACAGTTGCTGCTGAAATCAGCACTACGTCTGCGCATGCGCAATATATCGGATATTTTTCTCGGGCGGACAGGACGGGTTGCATCGCGGACAATCCGTCTATATCCGGGTTCCATAAGAAAGAGTAGTCACCACCGGACCGGCCATATTCCAGATGAATGGTGCGTTTTTCCGCCGCGGGCGCCGCAAACGAGCGCACGGCGCGCCGTTATTGCCGACGCGCCGGTCAGTATGCGTCGGCGTCAGCGGCAGCGGCGGCGGCGGCGGCCGGCCGCGCTGCCGCTGCCGCTGCTGTCCCCCGGCGCTGCCGTCTGACGATGCGCCGCCGGCGGGGGGCGGCCAGGCCCGGCCGGCCGATGTTTCGCCCGGGCGCCCGGCGCGCCGCAGGGGCGTCCGCCGATCAGACAGGCGTGTTTTTCCGTCTCGCAGGGCTATGCTGGCCGCGCACAATAAGATCCACCGCCATCCGCAGAGAGGCGGAATATGCTGCGGCCCGTTGTTGATGTGCCCGTGCACTCTGAATTCGCAGACCGGGTCACTTTGCATTTTATCAGCGCCATCGGCAGCGTGGCGGCGAGCCGGCCGCCGCTAGCCGGCAGAAAACATAGGCCAAATGGAGGAAAGACGCCCGGAAGATGCTGTATCACGGCGCAGATGTGATCGTTTTCGTAGACAGAACCAAAATGAGACAAAAGAGGTTTCACCCTTGCGTAGTGCCTTTGAGTAGAGGACGTATCCGCAGTCGTTTGTTTTGAGATAGCACAATTGTATTGTCTTTGAAGTTTATGTTTGAAGGATTACGGTGGTTAAGAAAGCTCTGTAGTTAATTTTTCCCAACACAAGCAGGAAGTTCTTTCGAAAAGCTGTAAGACCTTTACAAATCCATACGGCATGAAACATTGCCACCGTTACACTTCATAGATCGCTGTACCGGTATGAACTAAAGTGCCGCCAAACTAAAACACTCCATTTCGCACCCGTGTCACAGGGGGTCGGTGCCAAGCGCAGAACGGCAAAATTCTTACAACGTAAAGAGAATTATTGCGGCAAAAAGGAATGTACCAAGAAAATCAGAGTGGTATGCGGCAGCTTTTGCGTGTTTAACACTAGCCTAAGACGAGAGGAGAATTCATTTAGAGGGCAGCGCCAGGGCGCAAGCGAAAACAAATATTGAATATAAAAGCTGTCAAAAGCCTCTGCCTTATTATGCTCTGACGAGTGATCAATGTTAAATCATATATAATGTACACCATATTGCATGGCGCGATAATAGACTCGGCAATGCAACGCTTGGAGCCACAGGCACGAACGAGAGAATGCTCCCCCCCCCCCCTCCGGCCTCCCCCCCCCCTCCGGCCTCCCGCCCCCTCCCCCCGTGTGCTTGTATTTTTTAACGCCGGTAACTCTTGTCGGAAAGCAAAAATTCAGGAAACGCTTACGACTGACGGAAGTTTAGCTTCTTAGGATTTATCTGCCCTTGGGAAAATCCTGGCTGGGCCCTTGCTTTGATATAATTTGACAACCCGGAGCGACCGGCCCCACGGCGGCGGCAGTGCCAGCTTAAGCGCTGGCGGTGCTCCAAGTACTCCAATACCCACTTGTATATCCCGCCTGGCCGCTGACAAGCCTGCGGCTGCCGGACGGTTCGCAGGTGGCGTGTTCATCGTCATATTCGTGGGCATCGCGCTGGCCTGCATCACGCTGCTGGGCGAGTACTGGTACTACAAGTACTGGAAGCCCAGTCGGGTCACCAGCCCGCAGAACCCCAAGATCCTGGCGGTGCGCCCCGATCCAGCAGCCAAGACCAACTTCAACACCGAGTACAAGTAGGCACCCGGACGGGGACCTTTGGGGTGCGTTGGCACCCGGAGGACAAGGACCTCTGAGGTGCGTGAGCACCCGCGCAGGGTCCTGTGGGGTGCGTTGATCCGTGACTCGCAACTAGAAACTCATAATTGTAAGCTAGCCGCTCTCATGAGTTCATGCTGCGGGAAATGTTTTAGCCGTGCTTTCGTGCACATGGTTTTGCTTGGGACTATGCGGAGGGGTTGATATGATCCCCAGAGACCTCGGGCTTTACTGAGCATATTCTGTCGCATTGCATGGCTCAAACTCACCGGTGGAGTGAACTGAATTTCATTATCTAAGGATATCCAAGTTCTATCAATGGTGCGTTCAGGCGCGCAGAGTATAAATTCTCCTGTTGTTACCCTTAGAAGGGTACGCCGTAGTAATGTGCATTATAGAAAGCTATCACTCGTGTTATGGGCCACATGCAATGCAGCATGTCTATGGCAACTCCGCTAATTCAATCTTGTTCTGTTTCTCCGTTGGACAATGGCTCTACTCGGGAGTAAGGCCACCAGCCAAAGGGTTTAGTTCTTGCAGCAGCACCCATTTATTACGCTCTGCAATTATTGGTGCGTGAACATACACGCATGTGCATTGTGACGACTTCAAGGGATCAAACCACCTGGGATAGCGCCATCGCGTGTGTTTGCGCCAGCATGCGACCACGTAAAGTAAATATATTGCACTAAAGAAACGATAAGTATAGATGGTTTTATGTCCGGCATTTTGCAATTAAACCGATCCGGTAGCTCTCGGCTAGCCTGTCCAGCGTCGCCGCTCAGGAATAAAGCCCCCCCCCCCCCCCAGTCGTCCGGCATCTGTGGATCTAGAAGTTGCCCCGCTGAGTTGAGGTGACGATCGATAGCCTAGGCTATTATCGCCCAGTCGTCCAGTCATCGTCGTCCGGCATCTGTGGATCTAGCAGTTGCTCCGCTGAGCTGAGGTGACGATCAATAGCCTAGGCTATTATCGCCCAGAACGCACTAAGTTGACATGAGTGAAGAGAGCGATGTCATTACCTGTCAAGTAAAATGCCTAAAAATTCCCGAAATTTGAAGTGTTTAGCACCAATTATGATGGTCGTAGAACTTTACATTTGACACCAAACGAAGCGGCGTTTTCCCGGTCAGAGGCCTATACTGTGAACATGGAGGGAGATCGGCTCAAAGCCAGGTCAGCCCCGTGTGTAGGGGTTTTACAATTTCGTGCTACATGATATACGGTTGCATGGCGACTTCGGCAGGTTGTTGGTTGGGTATTTGCGTGGTCATTGAGAGGTATTTTTTAAATGTAATTTGGACACCATTGGTAGATCATCGATGATACTGCACTGACGGGTTGGTAGATTACTGGCAGTGTTGCCGGGAACCAAAAAGGTAGCAGTTGACCTGAGGTTTGAAAAACAACTGGTTAGTAATTGGTTAGGAAAATGTGCTAGCTTTACTGACTTAGTTATCACAATGGAAACCACAAACCATTGGGACGCGACATGTCTGAGTTTATTTCACATGACATCTTCCTGGAACCCTAATGCGGCTCGTTTGTTTTTTGTTTTTGTTTTTGTTTTCGTTTTGGCTTGGAACGAATTGGGGCTAGTGCACCAATGGCACCATCCCTTTCTATCGCCCCCATCTTTAAGCAAAACCTTCCACACACTTGGCGAGCAAAAACGCAAGCGGCTGGCAAAAATGCCCCCGGCCAGGTGTGTGGACCACCAATGTATTTATTTAAAGGGGCCGATTACTTTGAACTTGTTTAAAAGCATGTGGTGAATTTTTTTACGAATCATTAGGACATTGCAATAGAACTACGAACTAGACCAACCGATCAATTCATATTCACCGGAACACCGCGCAGCTCAAGGATATAGTTTCTACAGGAATATCTGATAAGAGCTGTGACCTACATATGCCATTCCACAGTGCGGGGAGCAACGATCTCGCCATTCTCATTACAAATGCTAGAGGCGTGTTCTGCGTTTGTTTTCACATCTTAGTTCCTCGTCTTCTGACCTGCAGTGACTGACGCTGCCACGATAACTCTCTCAGGTCGCGGCCCGGCGACCAGCCGTACGAACTTAACGCCTCTGGGAACCCCTGGTGAACGCGCATGCTGGCGTGTGCGACCGCAGCAGGCTGATCTGCGACCCTGCGCGCACCGCGAGCAGCGTGTGGTGATCATCCAAGAAACAAGACGTTGACGTCCCTGGCGCCGGCATGTTGCATGCGAACAGCACGCTCACACACCCACGCCGCTGTGGTGCCGAGACACCGTGTCAGGCGGGTGCAGGCGCGAGTTGAGCACGGTGTCAAGCATTGTTGTCTTCACCGCGCGCGATGCATGGTTCACGTACACCGCCGCGCACGACAGGCTGTACTCGGCTAGGCGCACACGACCGTGGTGTATGCGTGTTGTAAGTGTCCGCGGTGTCCCGGATGTACGGCACGCGGGTTATTTGTCGGGCCCTCTTTGGCGCCAGTTCGAGCTGCCATTGGGCGGCGAATGCCGCTTTGTGACACACTGAGAACAGCCTCTGAGTTTCAAGGCAAGAGTCTTTGTCATGACCCTGGTATATTAAAAGTTAATGTACCGCAGAGGTGTAATGTGATTTGGAGCAGCGAGTGCGTCTTACGCCTGCTGCTGGGAGAGGCGACATCGCAAGCCTAGCCATACGCACATGTGCACTTCAGCTTCGTCATCGTTTATATGTGTACAAAGCTGTGCGCACACGGGCGGTGTTAGGAGTAAGAAGAATACCCTCCGAAACCTGAGATACTTGCGTGTACGTTTTATGTTCCATGTTCTCGGTCGCTGACAGTCGATTACGATGGCAAATGTCCACTCTCTATTCGCGCTTCGATTTGCATTAATCTTAGCTGGACAACCAACTCCGTTTCCCTGCTACTGCTATCATGCATGTCACTGCGAAAAACGACGACGAAAATTGTTCAGAAATAAAGGTTCCCGACGCCCTCGACCCCTGTGGGATCCAGCCGGACAACATCCAACTTCGGAGCGGATGTTGGAAGGGATGTCCGAGCGGATGTTGGAAGGGATGTCCGAGCGGATGTCGGAATGATGCAATGTCGGAACAAATATCGTACAGCCGAAGTCGCGCTATAATCGACGCCGTACCACGGAAGGGTCCCGGATTTCGTTGAGTTAGGGAAGGTCTAACAGTTTGCTTCCTGCAGTGGGCGGGGCATTCCCGCATCACTATTGAGTTAAAATTTTGAGATGTGGTCAGGTCTCATCCTATGCACGCTCCTCTGCCTTAAAGGCGGGCCCAATACTGGCTGCCTCATCATACATACTGCATGTTTATGATAGCGCGCGCCGTCATTCCCGATGGCAGCCTGGGCGCAAGTATTGCATCACAGGTGTTAAATGTATGTCATTTTGGCGACATAGGTCGAAACATAGGAGTTTCCATCTCGCGCAGACAAAACTTGAGCCGCTTGGCTATACTCTTGCCGTCGAGTGTCAGCTTTTATCAAAACAATACTTCAAAGCATCAAACAGATATCTGTTTTGAGTAAACACAACTCTTTTTTGTACGAAGAAAGAGAGGGATACGGCATAACCTAGCATGTCACGTATTAGCGGTTATTTTGCCAACATACTGAGAAAATAGTACCGCCTGAAGAGTGACGGTCTGTTCTATGCAAAGCCTAGTAGGGGCGCTCTGTGACAGAGCTCCTACAAACGCCGGCAGTTCAAGAGCTCTGTCATTTTGCAAAAATCGCGGTAGATATTTTTTCGCGACCAGATAGCTGCAGCCATGGCATGGAAAACACATTTAACAATGAAAAATACATACCACCGGTTAATAAGCACATATGAATGCCGCAAATTCTTATGCGAACTTCTCTGCTAGTTGCTAACGCCTTGGGAAAGAGCCACGCCATACATCACCTGACCTCATTTTTCATCTTCAGCTCAAACTGTCTACATCGTCAACCTACACCCGAACCGTTGGCAACCGCTCAGTGCGATTCGCTGGTAAACACGGCCGGTCCCCTTATCCCGGACGCGGCCACAGTTGTGATAAGCGCACTGAGGGTCGTGAGCCGTCCGAGCTTTTGCCGTCCCCAGGATGTCCGGCGGCCTGTTCTTCTTAGTTGGCTGGGTCGTCATTACACCGTTCCGCCCCGTCTGAGAATAGCAGCAGCGAGTCTATCTGCGGAGCCCGCTGCAGGGTGAGCTTGAGGCGACGGCTGGCCCCGTTGCCCAGAGTCCCCGCCGCATCGGCGACGACGGACCGCAGTGCCGGGTCCGTCTGCGGCGCCTGGTACCGGGCCCGTCCGCTCTGAAGCGGCTGGCGGCGGCTCAGCGCGGCGTGGCCGGCTCGCCGCCCCCGAGGGCTGCGCTGCCCGTGGCGCACGGCGCATGACGGACAGCCGGGCAGAGCCGGAGCGCTGGGGGCGGGCCCGGGCAGAGCCCGAGCGCCGGGCGGGCTGCTGCTTCCGGCAGCACCCGACGTGACCTCGACGGCACTCCAATATCATGTCTGGCTGCGTTACCAGGCGGGCGGTGCCAAACTCTGGCTCTGTGAGAAACGTCATGTGTCACAAACGCCTCTTGGATCGTGTCAGTCGGAAGCATGAATATTATGGCGATCATGTTTGGCCTCTCGGCACACCAGCTTCGGATGCGATGCGGCAGTTTACTTCTAGTCTTGATTCCAGCTGGCAAGCGCGCCGTGCTAGGTGGGGTATTTCAGCACGGCTGGCAGAAGACTTTCCAGAACGCTTCACCAATTGTGGGGCCTGTGGATCGACGAAAACAAACTTGGGTATGCAGCAATGATCCACGGGGCGTATGGACTTAGTGGGAAGCTTAGCTGTTATGCAGCTTTGTTTTATCAAGCATTATTGATGATATTGCCTGTGCTTGACGTTTCATGCTACGCTTATGCTCACGGGCCGTCAAGGCAAATAAGAAAAATAACGGCTACTCGTGGCTATAAACCCAGCTTGAATCTTCAAGCTTTGACTCACCAATAGTTGCTTGATTGCGTCGTTTAGCCAGCGCCTCCTGATATACTGAAGACCGACAATCGCAACAGAAGAGCTCTAAGCGCATCATACTGAAAACCAGGAGTCCAATGTCTGTCTTGCCTACAGCAAGTTATCGAGTACAGAGCCGCGGGATTGACCAGACCAGGCTGGTTTGGCGAGAATGGAGAGGATACCACACCTCCGTCATAGCGACCCTCACTGCAGGTAAGCACATCGCAGTTTTGCAGGTTGGAAGTGTATCACGCACATGAAGCGGGAGGAGACACATGACTGGCAGTGAAGGCTCTGTTTAGATCCGCCAAGGCTCCTTCAGTCAGTTTGTTATCACGCCTTTCACGGTTATTACGCTGCGGAGTGTTTGGTAATAGATTGGAACATGCAGTAGCCAGCTTACATCGCTCACCAAGTACCAGACATTGTATCACGACTGCAGGACGACAAAGGCACGGAGAAAACCCACCTGAAGTCACCCGTAAAAACATGCATAAGCACCTACGGTTTTACGTCCCCATGTCCTGCATTGCCAGACGGCTCGGCAGCTGTCAACAACCTGCCAGGTTCTCCGGCAGCAGACTTGTGCCTGGTTCCCAAGATTTCTTCCTGGGAACCGGTTCCTGGTTCCCGGTTCCGGAACCAGAAATAACCCAGGAACCAGTCTGGCAATAAGTCGAAAGATCCAGCAAGAGCCAGGATCCAGCTTGACAATAAGTCGAAAGATCCAACAAGAACCAGGATCCAGCTTGACAATAAGTCGAAAGATCCAGCAAAAACCAGGATCCAGCTTGACAATAAGCCAAAAGATCCAACAAGAACCAAGATCAAGCTTGGATCAGACGTAGGGACCTAACAAGAACCAAGATCCAGCCTGGAATTATGCTGAGGGATCCAGCAAGAACAAAGACCCAGCCTGGAATATGCATAGTGATACAGCAAGAACCAAGATCCAGCTCAGGCTTAAGATGGAGATTCGATTTCAGCAAGAACCAAGATCCATTCTAAAATTATGTTCAGGAGCCAGCAAAAACCAGAATCTTACCAGGATTTCTTCACAGCAGTTGCTGCTCACACTCCCCTCTTTTTGAAATCCAGCAATGTATACTGTTCTTAATGTAAATTAATAAAATTAAGTCTATGAACATTGCTGGTTATCCGCTCAGGCTGTTCCTCATGTACCATAAAACAAATTTGCTGTTCTTCGATGTTAATAACACTACAAATTCAGAAGAACATCAATGACTTGTCACGACACAGGTATGATGCAGTCCTGCTAGGTCTGCAACTGGGCTGTTAGCTGCCTAATGTTATCCTGAAAGGAAAGACCCGCTCTTCCGTACGGACATCACGGAAAAGTGAGTCTATATATATGTATATATATATATATATATATATATATATATATATATATATATTTTACATCAGAATAGCACAAAATGATTATCAATGAAATCGCGCAATAACCATCCACGACAACCCGCACTGCACCTCGCGCACCAATGTGGCGCCACCGCGCGTTACTCATCAAGGCCGCAGATAGGGAAGCTAATATCGTATGTTTCGCGTATCTAAAACCCAAAGGGAATATGACGTCAAGGAACTAAGCCTGCTGGTGGTGAGGTTACTCCGTGTGAGAATGCGGGACAACGGTTCTATTTTATTGACTTCTTATTGCTTACACCAAAAAACACACCATCTAACGTGTAATAATCAGTTTAAATCATCCACGACGATATCAGACACAAGCAAGGTTTGTAGATGTTAAAATGCAGTTTCTGATGACAACAAATGCACTTTGGGCACATAAAATGCCGAAAAGCTTGAGACGCAGCTGAAAAGAGGGGAATGGAACTTTCAGATGATTTTTCCAAGAATATGCTAGCATTTTGCACGGTTCTTCTAGATATTCTATTCCATCGATTCTAGAACATTCCATTTTATTTTGTTTATTCTTCTAGGCATTTCGGAGGTGGCTAGGAGGTAGAACAATTAAGCAACCACACACACACACACACACACACACACACACACACACGCACGCACCACGCACGCACGCACGCACGCACGCACGCACGCACGCACGCACGCACGCACGCACGCACGCACGCACGCACGCACGCACGCACGCACGCACGCACGCACGCGCGCGCACACACAACACACACACACACACACACACACACACACACACACACACACACACACACACACACACACACACATATATATATATATATATATATATATATATATATATATATATATATATATATATATATAGAACCAGCTAGTATGGTAGGGAACAAATCTTGATCAGTTGATAAGACTGCGTTTTTCCGAAGATAAAGCTCAACTGGCGTGGTTTCCATGGCAATGTGTAACGGCGACGCACTGCTAGCGTGCGGTCAGTGTGAGGTGTGAATCTGCGGTATGGGGGAGGTGAGATGAAATTGTGTCCGATTTTAACGGAATGTATGCATTGTGTTAATAGTTTAAAATGTTCCCTCTGTCCATCTACCAGTTACCACCATATTCTGCAGGAGCGTTTCTGGCAAATGAAATTATGACACTAATGGTGTGGAGATTTGGCACACAAAGGAGTCGTAACTGTTCTTCCTGTAAAACCCACGAGAACCAGGAACCGGGCTGGATGTTACCGGGGTCTGTGGTTGTGTCAAAAGTTATTGGAACCAGGGTCTGGCATTAGCAGGCAAAGGAGCCAAAGAATGTGAGTCAGCTCTGGTTTAGCTATATGTACTTGTAGCATGGACTACCAAGAAGCAAGCAAGTTGCTTGGTCGCTTAAAGTGACCATATATATATATATATATATATATATATATATATATATATATATATATCTATATATATATATATAATATATGTATATATATATATATATATATATTTGTATGATATAGATATCGATTATAGATATAGAATTAGATTAGATAGATAGATTAGATATATATATATATATATATATCATATAATATATATATTATATACATATATATAATATATTATATTATATTTATATATATATATATTAACTATATAGATAGTATAGATATATATATATATTATACATCTCTCCTCTCGATCTCTCTCTCTCTCTCTCTCTCTCTCTCTCTCTCTCTCTCTCTCTCTCTCTCTCTCTCTCTCTCTCTCTCTCTCCTCTCTCTCTCTCTCTCTCTCTCTCTCTCTCTCCTCTCTCTCTCTCTCTCTTCTCCTCTCTCTCTCTCTCTCTCTCTCTCTCTCAAGTGAGCAAAGTATTAGACACACTCCCTTTTAAGGGAGTGTGCCTAATGTTTTCGGTCTTTGCAATACATGGTCAAGGGACGTTTGGCCATTATCTATGCTTTATTTTGGTTGCCTAATGTGTATTTATCTTTATCAATCCCATCGATGACTGTGTTTGCACAAATACAACTTTAAAAGATAACCCAATCAGCGGCCAAGAAAGATCGACTGTATTGGCTTGTATGTGGCGAGTAACTGCGCGTTGGAGACATGACCACTATTTTGGTTGCTAGATAGCATAGAGCAATCACATTTCCCTATAGCCTGGTGCAGCTGAATGTCTTGTGCTGCTGTGCAGTGCTGGAGCAAAAAGATCGGCATAATGGCCACCGCCATCGCCGCGCTCGCAAGCTGCTGTCAGCGCTGACAAGCGACATCCTCGCAAAGCCGTTGGGTGGAGCTAACGATTACCTTCTCAATGATGTCGATATGTTTAGTAGTGGATTTTGTATGCGGGCTACCCGATAACCTGGTTCTTCCATACGAAGCAAAGAAAATTTGGGGGCTGTGGCAATGTTTTGTCAGTGGAGACGAATTTGTAGAAACCAATGACAAAAAAGTAAATCAAAATTCCCTACCATCCTACGTGCACAGTCAATAATAGTCACTTCATTAGACACACTCCGTTTAAAAGTATACCAATAGTTACAGGTGAGGCTATTTCATCATACCTCACACTTACTTCAATATCCTCAAAAGTGGAACAGTTCCTTTGAACAGAGAGGGTTTTCAGGTTTTCCCTTGTTTAACATCCGACAGCATGTACGTTTACCGTGCCGTATTCTTAGCACAACCTATTTTGTGATGCATTATATGTGGTGATGCAAACATACCAACGCGCAATTGAAATATCTTCAGTCGCATGAAGCCACATTTTGCACATCGCAGCAAGCGTGTCATGATCACCTGTACTGGCATATTTTCTTCTAAATACGTCACAAACTTGGGTGACTTGTGAGCAGTGCTAACGCTCTTATAACATGTGCTACGGTCGGGATCAAATTGACCCCCAAAGGTAGGTAAGAATAGTTTCCGAACGACGCGGCGTATCCGCACCAAATTTTGCATAGCTATAGGCAATTAAATGGCAAATCGTTTGGCGTTAAGAATTTAGATATATCTTGTACGGTGGCTGACCTATAGAAAATCAAAGTCAAGCCATGTTTTCAGCGAAGGGAACTTTCAATAAATCGTTCAAACTGATCAAACAACGGAGTGTTAGGTGATGTCATGCATCCCTGGGATACTTTCGTAGGCAATACAACAATTAAATAAAGAAAACTACCCCTACTACACTATAACTATAAAGAAACCACCCTCTGCATCGAGGTAAATTCTGGTAGTCATTTCGCATTTATTGATAGCTAGAAACCACATGATACACTTTCAATGGTCTTCTATAAGGTTAGAACAGGTCACTGACTTAAAATGAGGCAGGTCAACATTTTGGCTTAGGAACATACTGCTTAGCGTAATCTTCGTCGCTTATCCAAATGAAAAACTCAAGGCGGTCTTATTTCATTTTGGTCACCATGACCTTCAAAAGGTCAAACAAGCTCACTGACCTTAAATGAGCATGCGGCATTTTACTTAGAACAGTTATCTAGGTTCTAAGGGCCCTTTAGAGACCAACCTGGACCTGGACCTTGTTTGACCTTATTTGACACGAATGTCATGACCAAGGAGCCTTAAACCTTTACCTAAGTGAGTTGATGTACAGGTCAACACACCCTGTACATTTGGTGCCTATAGCCCTCTTAGTTCCCGAGATCCCAGGGGGGTACAAGTTTCCCCCTTACTCGAGCGAACGGTACCCAATCGGCAACCGGGGCGCGTGATAATGCAGACAGCACGGATCCAGAGGTGTGCACGATAGGGAGTCACAGGCCGAACTCCAGCGTTTGACTCTAGATTCCAGCTTGACAGCGGCTTTTCCTTTCTGGCCAAACGTGGCAAGATGTGAATGGAATGTGTCAGCCAGCCTGAATCTTGCTCCCAAAGCAGCACTCCCTTGCTTCGCTTGTGGCACCGCTCGTCAGGCAGTGCCAGAGTGAGATCTAAAGTAGCACTCTCTCGCTTCGTTTGTGGCACCGCCCGCCAGCCAGTGCCAGAGTGTGGTCTAAAGCAGCACTCTCTCGCTTCGTTTGTGGCACCGCCCGTCAGGCAGGGCCGGAGTGAGATCTAAAGCAGCACTCTCTCGCTTCGTTTGTGGCACCGCCCGCCAGCCAGTGCCAGAGTGTGGTCTAAAGCAGCACTCTCTCGCTTCGTTTGTGGCACCGCCCGTCAGGCAGGACCGGAGTGAGATCTAAAGCAGCACTCTCTCGCTTCGTTTGTGGCACCGCCCGTCAGGCAGGGCCGGAGTGAGATCTAAAGCAGCACTCTCTCGCTTCGTTTGTGGCACTACCCGTCAGCCAGGGCCGGAGTGGGATCTAGAATTGGAAATCCCACTGGACATCAAATACATCGCCTTTATACGTTGAGGCTATTTATATAAGGAGTTACTTCACTGAACCGAGCTACTTGTCTCATTCATTCAGTAAACAAACTGACGCACAAACTATGTTTGGCGGTAACATGATGTTACATGTACGGCTCACGTGGTGAGTTCACGCCTTAAGTGAGCGGTCAGTTTTTTACGCCAGGGAGAAGATGCGGTAAGGACGATCAGCATATTGAGAACTGAACTAAAGCGGCCGTTAAAAAAAATTGGGAGACAGTGGAGTATCCCCACAAATCACTCACAAACTGTCTCCCTACTCGGCAGTCTCTCTGTACACCAAAAGTCTAGACTACCAAAACATATTATTCTGATTCAGTTTTGCAATGCGCGCAAGTTCATTGCACTCAGCATGTCGCCGAATAAATTGTTTAATAGAAATGAGAGCGTTTCAGTCTCTGTTCATAATGATCAGACCTTGACATGAGTCTCCCACGCTCGTAAGAGGGTAGACGCTTCTTACCTCTGTTCGTAGCGTTGAATAGTGCGTAGCCCCGAGACGATGTGCAGAGTGTTGGCAACTGATACCTTGATTAGAAAATACCGACTTCACAAACATCGTTTTGCGTCCCCTGCCCGCCCCAGCTATGGTTCCGCTAAAACGGCGCAAGGCACGATTTAGTTTTTTAGGTGGGAAGTTTGAGAATGCGTCAACAAGGCATTTCGTTGAAGTTATATTTGAAAGGGCTTCGATGTCTTCCATCCTTTGGTCAGCATTTTGTCAATCATTCACGGATTTGTGGCTCCTTGTCATTATTGCACTCGCAATGAACGTGTTATTGGTCGACAATCTCGTTAAGTTAATCGAACACACCGTAATCAACAATTACACGGCCATTTGTCGCACGTCCAGCATGCACTATTGCAAACCTCAGCCAGCAGTGATAACCCCGGCAGGTATACCTCTTCAGTCCTCACCAGCGGTTGCTGCCTTGTGTCAACAGCTGTCAGCTCTCGCATATCAGCAGCAGCCGTCTGTATCCTCAGCAACAGTATTCCATGTCCTGTCAACAGCTGTTGTCAATCTCGTGTCACAAGCTTCCGTTCTTTTCCGGGCCGGTAGTGGACCGTGGGAGCCGGTAGTGAACCATGGGAACCGGTAGTGGACCATGGGAGCC
The DNA here is from genome assembly GCF_011947565.3 of Pollicipes pollicipes. NCBI lineage: Eukaryota > Metazoa > Arthropoda > Thecostraca > Pollicipedomorpha > Pollicipedidae > Pollicipes > Pollicipes pollicipes. The sequence goes on from NW_023596225.1 coordinate 13,256,379, forward strand.
GGTAGTGAACCATGGGAGCCGGTAGTGGACCACGGGAGCCGGCAGTAGACCATGGGAGCCGGTAGTGGACCATGGGAGCCGGCAGTAGACCATGGGAGCCGGTAGTGGACTTTTGGCGCTCAGCTGGACTGTTTGGTGCGGTTTAAGGAACAATGCCCTTGGAAGAAAGTCCACCCTGATGTGGCGCCGGTATTGGCGCCGCACGAAAACCGACTCGTAGAAATTTATATGGCGCGCAAACAAACCGCTGTTTAGAATGACAGCAACTGTTGTGAAAGTGTCGTGCTCAACAGTATCACTTGAACACACGCCTCTCGCTTTTGTTGCACTCATCTGGCTTATGGGTTAAGAGGCATTCTTGGCGCTTGCCTTGGACTTTGGCGCTGCAAGCGCTCAGAATGCCCCAGTGCCAGCAGCAAAAACAAGCGTTAGTTTTGCTTAGGGTAGGGAAATATTCTGACCTTAGCTGGCACAAAGTTTCTCAACTGGACTCTGGTGCTGTATGAGGGAAGACTGCCTGGGAAGAAAGTCCACCTTTGAAAGTGTTTCAAGCTATGCTGTCACTATTCTAGATACGTTGAACTATTATGACGCATTAATATGCTTACATGTTCTTGTAGAACATTTTCCACTTCCGAGAGCCGAGTTTTGCGTGAAGATCCCTGAGGATCATACAACTCCCATTTATTATCACAAAGCATCTTCGGTTTTAGGTTCCTGCAGGGATGGGAAGAGCGCCTTTTTTGTCACCGACGAAATTTGGCACCGTCTTAATTGTCACCTGGGGCCACATTTTCCAAAAACCGACGAAATGTAGCTCTGATTCCAATAAACCACATAACAAACCAAGTTCAATGCAATGCGGCATGACCATCAACGTTTTCGTTTCAGGAAATCACTTAAATTTAAGTTTAATTTGCTGGCAAACAGATGCTGAACGATGGTTGAGACCAAACTAATAAAACTATCAGATAAAGGCATATTTAACATAACCAGTCTAGAGGCGTGTAACTGCTTAATCAGTTAAGGGAGGGAGTTGTGCCTCCTAATAATGGATGCAGCTTGCTACTTGTATTTATCACTTGGTTTAAGTAATCATTTTTTTAGGGTTCAGCCTCCATCCCCAAATAATTTCGAAAACTACACTCCTGTTCCCAGCTGTAAAAAGAAAGCGCGCCACATCTGCGGACAAAACTGTTTTAAGTGTTTTTCGGAGGCAGGCTTGGCCGTTTTTCCTGCCCCCTCCATCCCTCAACCCTACGTACTCTGCAAAGCTGCATCTCTGTAGCCCTACATTTACCGATAACATGGCTCTGCAAACGATAGCACCTTTGGCTTTGTGACGTCATCGTACAGTCAGCTGGAAGCGTAGACAACCTTCAGTATTTTCGCATATCATAACCGGTGCAGAACTCGCATTTCCTAATATGATAGCCATCATTTAAAGCAAACCCATGCAATGTTGGTATCAACAGATGCAAACAACATTGTTGAACACCCCTAGCGCCTTCACCTAGCTTTTTATGCGATATTATGAAAATAAAGTGTTATCTCACGCCTGTTCACCGATTGGTACCCTAAGTCAGAGGTGCAACGGGCAATGTGAGAGGACTACATTAGTGATGCCCAGCCTCTTACCTAAATGTCACTGCTCCTCCCAGCAGCAGAAAGCCCCGGATGAATCTTTTGCATGTGTTGCTTCAACGTCATCCGTTTACATCTGAAGCTACAACCCGGGCATCCACGAACAATGACCCTTCTAGGTCGGCAGGACTTTCGGCGTAGGTATACATTGATACCTAATGTTAGAAAGACTAATTGTACCTCACTCGTCGTGTTTAAGGCAGAACATATCGTCACTAATCATAAAACAGGTAGATTCATGCTCCTACCTTCGAATTTTAATAACTAAGATAGCAAGCCCCCTAGCGCCGCACACACCCCACCGCCTCGACTCCCCAGCGCCGTTTCTGCGTTATCGCTGCGTAGTTACAATATTTCTGCTCATTAAGAGCCATAAAAATGTGCGGGGCCAAGGCAACAATAATCATGCAATAAAAAATGTTTATTATCGCGTGTAGGTACCTTTATGAAACAGACAGGCCAGAATAGTCCAGAAAATAGCCTAAACTAGCCTAAACTGGCCTAACCTAACCTAACCTAACCCAACCTAACCTAACCTAACCTAACCTAAACTAACTTAATCTAACCTAACCTAGCTTAACCTAGCCTAGCCTAGCCTAACCTAGCCTAACCTAAGCTAACCTAACCTAGCCTAACCTAACCTAACCTAACCTAACCTAACCTAACCTAACCTAACCTAACCTAACCTAACCTAACCTAACCTCCCCACCCTATCCCTTTCAACCCAGTGTCCCATTGGCATTCATGTTCCATGCCGTACATATGTACCGTGCTATGAGGTTTTGCTTAGCCGCCATATTCTCATTTTGCTTTTCATTCCCACCCAAAAACGTCATATTTGCCCACCCTATCGACCAATCTACCAACAACACGGAAGACTGCTTGGATACGCAAGAAACGTATTTCAGTGGATTCTTGTTACGTTGGCCCAGTACATTTTTATGGTTCTTGATGGGCAGTAATGTGATCACGCGTAGCAATGGCGCCGGGGTCGCGGTTGCTGCGTGTTTGCGGCGCTCGGTTGTTCGCTATCGTAGTTATTTAAGTTGCAAGGTAAGAGTTTAGATAACCTGTTTTACGATTAATTACGATATGTTCTGCATTAAAAACGAGGATCGACGTGCAATGCTCTTTTTCAACATGAGGTAGCAATGTATACCCTGACTGGACTTTTTAATGTTATTGCTTTAGAAAGCTATCGATTACCTACGTTCTTCTAGGCAGTCAGCCTCTCACGACATGAACAGAACCAACAAGCAGCCATCAGCCTTGCCCTGAACCAATGCACTACCGGGAGGCGAGTGTTCGAGCCCATATGTCTCAAATGGCACGACACTAAAACGCTGCGTAGCAGACTGATCGCATTTGTCGCAAGGTGCTGCGGCTAGCCGCGATCCTTACGACTTGTAATAAACCTAGTTATTTGGCATGCTGTGTTGTTTAGCATGTGCAGTAAATCTTGGCTGAAAACATATGTGAAAAGCACTGATCTGAGATTCATTGGAAAAACACTGTCACCACTGATCTGTGACGTCAGCACTAATATAGTATAGTTCGTGGTTTATCTCTGGCACCTGCTAAAAACTATCCTGATTAAAGGTTCTACGTTTGTTAATATCGTATGGCTCAACTGCTCATGTAGCGAAACGTCAACGCTTCGACATGTGCTCGAAAGATGCCTGCGCTGCAACTTCTAACGAGTACAGACCACTCGTGCTATTGTTTCCATAAAAGCATGCTGCCGAAATATCAGCCGAACTATATATCCATTCACCTGGTTTCTTTCTCCGAGGAATAAGGCTATTGCCACTCTGAATTACGAGTACAGACCAATACTAAGCTTCGAGTTTCATCTAGCTGGGAGAGTAAATTGCAACAGGGTCTGGTTTGTTAAACTTTGCATTTTCGCAATTTTGTCACTAGCTGATCCGCAAAAGTGCCAGTTTTTGTCACAGATCACCTCTGTTAAGTAAGAAGCTTTTTTCACCGCTGGGCTCCGGTACAATAGAGCGCAAGGTTCGCCACGTATCCTTCGATTAGTGAAGAAAGTGGTTGACAGCATATCATTTTAAGGGAGTTAAGTTCAACTCGTGGTAGGAATAGACCAGAAATTGATGTGCTCCGTTTTAGCACAGAAACAACCTAGCCTGGGCGCCATGACAGTGTGTTCTTGTCGTTCTCGTACGGCGCCATCGAGATGGACCAAGACGTCATACTGTATCATGATGGTTGTCCTCCAACAGTGCCCTCAGAGAGCTACATTTGGCACCGTAATTCAACAATATCTGAATGCATGATCCTGGAACAGTAAGTGTACCTAAAACAGCACACGGACCCGCATGAATCTTCAGGATACAAATGAGGGCGCTGACAGGGTGTTAATGCGGTGCAAATTGGTCTTTCGATTGTCAAAATGTCAGAAACTGTCATTTTCCATTTCCAGAAGCGTGTTAAGCCCAATACGAGCACCAAGGAGGCGATCAACTCCTTGCGTCCTACGGTGCCATTATGAAGGCCTAGGCGCCATCTGTAGACTGCGCACACTGCGCACAGTACATTCAGACAGCCTAATGTAAATGTTGCTAATGAAAAACTGCGGCTGCTGCTCTCATATATTCTTATTTGACATTCCAGATTCGAATGTTCTTCTAGATATATTCTCTTTGGGCATTTCAAACTTAGATGTTCTTTCAAATCACAGACTTCTCTTTTTTTGGAGGGGGAATTGTACTTATGTAAGTTCATTGTTCTAAATGTGAAATAAGAACTGTCTTTTCATATGTGGAAGCAGCACCGTTTCAGCTGCTCTTGTATCACATGATAAACTTAAAAGTAGGGGCAAAGTTTCCTTTTCTGTTATGGGAGCTCAAGCCTTCTCAAACTTAGGCCTCAGCGTCTCCTCCCCCCTCCCCCCCAGCTTCGGGAAAAAGTGATTAGAATCCGGGGATCCCCTGAATATTTTATATCCGAAAACGATCTTCTCTTACGTCCAAATAGTCCATTTTTGAGAAATATTGGCCCTAAAAACCAAAACATATTTTAGTGAAAAGCCCACTCTTCGTCGCTCAGGTCAAACAGGGGTCTTTCCGAGAATCTCAAAATATAAACAGCCCCCTTCTAAGGTCCACAGATCTTCCTCGGGTGAAATAAATATGCGATGGACATGGGCCCCGATGTTTTAAATTCTGGAGAACATTTTTGGCTCAGAATGCTATTTTGATGGCCCAGGGCCATTTTTATATCTTAGAAGCCCTACGGATCCCTTAAACAAAACAAAAATCAGCGAAGGGACCCCGCGACCATCAGGGGGTGGGATATGGCTCTAAAGCACCCCATCGGCTACCCGGCCTGTTGAAGTTTAGAGCATAAAAATCACTTGGAGTCCCATACAGGATCCATAGGAACGTAGGTAGCAGTGAACAGTAAAAAAGAGGGTGGCCGCAGGGAGCTCACTCTCATGAGACGAGACCGTCGAAGGCATCGGGCTATCTAAAAAAACCTACACGCTGCGCGCATGTTCCAATCATGGATAACTTGATTTATTTTAATTGATGGTCTGCCTGTCTGTTTAAAAAAAGAACTTGGCGACGATGTGGAAGCGTCGCTAGACCCTCCGGCAATATTTGTATTGGAACAAATCCCATTACGAGAAGGAAGTATCTGCCCTTTGTCAGGGCACGTTAAACTAAGCTGTTACATACAGCGCCACAACTAGGTGCCAGAGGCCCCGTTCGATATATCGTCAGCACGTTTGTCAGCACCAATCACGGCCCAATATTTGCCCTCCGTCACGCCATGTGACCACGAAGTCAGGTGATCTGTTACGTCACGCGCCAGCTGACGATGGTGCCAATATTTTTTGTCAGCCTGTCAGGATGGGGAGAGAGCGCTATCAAATTTTTAACACCACTGACTAAAACTGGAGCATAATTTGGTAGCTCTTGCGTTGGCGAGTACGTCAAGTGAGGTGGGAGCGCCTGTTTCTAATTTTGATGGAAATGCAACGTAAGATTGATATCAATGGAATTCAAATGCCAAGAGTAGCCATGAAAGGGTGAGTGACAGATATTGGTGTGGTGTGTGGTTACGTTGCCCAGGAAATTAAAAGCGTTATAAGTAAACGTTTAAAATGAGACGGACGCAATTGCAATAAACTGGAAATAGGAAGAAGCGTTCAACATACGGATGGGCTAGGTGATGGTAATACCGGAATAGAAACCACACTTCCAAACACCACTTTGTACGTAGTGCGTCATGGTCGGCAGTAAGCCGGAGTTAGTGTCTGGACTGAACCAAAAGGTAAAGGAAGAAAGGGAAGTTAAGTCAAAAACTTTCCCGTCAGCCCACGCATCGAACGCTCCGTCAGCACGCATGACGTCACTCATTCCAGCTGACAATAGTGGTGACGACAGGTCGAACGGGGCTGAGTACGTTAGGTGGGGTGGGGGCATTTGCCTAAAATCTGGGGGAAACGCGGCATGAAATAAACAATGAGGGAACTGATATGCCCAGTGTAGCCATGAAACGGTGGGTGACAGTGATTGGTGTTGGTGTGTGGTCTGAAGTAAAAGGTAAAGGAAGAAGGGGAAGTAAAGTTAAAAACTTTCCCGTCAGCCGACAAATCAAACACACCGTCAGCACGCATGACGTCACGCATCCCAGCCGACAATCGTGTTGACGACAGATCGAACGGGGTCGGAGCTTTCAGGACTCTTTAAATTTAATTTACAGCGCCATTGCGCCGCATAAGGATTTTCCGCTTTCGGTAAATGTTTACCAACGACGCCAAAAACGTCAAAACAAGCAGGTTTTGACGGTGGAAGTTTTTATTTCGAAACAGTTTGCAGAATGGTGCCAGCTCTCGAACAGCGGTGCCTGGCTTTCAAATAAATGGACATGGCAGAAATTATCTACACGTGCCTCACCACATCCATCCATCCTTTTGTAAGGATAGGCTGCTTTCATTTAAACATGCACAAATTGCCAGCGCCAGTATTACTGTCTGGGGAGCCAAAGGCTAGATCGTTTAATTTGTTGTCACTCCGTTGAAATCTTCTGGCGCTCGATGAATTCCCATTGCGGGCAGCCAGCGTCTACTATCTCTTTCCGATCAGCAATGGCCGCTTACCGCTCTTTGAAGGTACCGTTTTACTCCGGGGGGAGAGGGGAGGGGGTGGCTTGCTGCATTTGCCTCAGAGCTTCTGCAGCCTCTACGATCAGCAGATGCCGTGGCTGCCCAGTCAGGGATCTGACGTTTCTCCCCAACCGCCACCTGTCGCCTTCCCCTCATCGGCAGTCGCTGTCTTTCCACCGTCAGCGGCCGCGCCCCCTCCGTCAGCGACTCCCCGTCACTGCTGACAGCAGCTACGCATCCGCCAGCGGCCCTCCCGAGAATCCGCTCCCTGCGGCCCTCCACGCGTCTGACCGCGGGCGTCCCACGGCGCCGGCTCAGTGCGACGCGGCTTAGGCGGCCGGGCGCCGCCGACCTAGGTGTGCCCAAGGGAGCCCGTATCGCACCCGTCCAATAGCGCACATAATCGGCGGAGACGGCGGCGGGAGCGGCCCGGCCTGAGCGCCGTGGACGCTGGGTCGCAGACGGCCACCGCCAGCCGCCCGCCGGCATGTCGTGCACGGAAACAGCCGATACGGACAGACAAAATGCGCGCGCTTGACAAAGAAGCTATCCATACCTGCATACAACCATACGGCAGGATTCCCCTGTACTGTTTGTATCTCACACAAGTCCGCTGTTTTGTAAGTTGTTAAGTGCGTTAGCGAGGAACATTATTCAGATAGCTAAGACAGTAGTGCTAGCCTCATTCCTCGGATATTTTTTTTTGGCAAGTTTGCAAAAAAGGCAATTTTGAATTCAGTTCTGCTGTTGTTTCGATGAAGGCATGTTGCCGGAATATCAACTCAACAATATCTCCATTCTCCTGTTTTTTCCGAGGAATAACGCTAATACTGCCGTCTCATCTAGGTCCGCTGTTTTGCAAACTGAGGTGTGGATAAGCTACTAGTCGCTCTAGTAAGTAGTTTTCAACCTTTCCTCATCCTGTTTCCAGCGTACCTATATCTTGGAATTGTACGCCCTATTCCGACTGCTCCTTCCAGTCAAACATGTGTCTAGTTCCAAGTTTTGGTTCCTGGTTTCCTCTGGTTCCTTCCACATTGCGAAACTTTGATCATGGTTACCACAAGCCCTTTCGACAAAATCAAACCCTGAATCCTAGCTACTGCTGAATCTTTTGACAAACCAAGATACTGGATCTCGCCTCTCACTGGTTATTTCGACAAAACCAAACCTTGGATTTTGGCTCCCACCGGTTCTTTCGTCAAAACTAAACTCTGGAGGCTGGCTCCTGCCGGAACGTTTGGCAATCCAAGATCCTGGATCTTGACTCTCATTGGCTCTTTCGACAAAACAATGTACCGGATCCTGGACCCTAACGGATCTTTTGACAAAGCGAGGTCACGGGTCATAGTTCCCACCGGTTCCTTCAGCAAAGCAAACCCCTGGATCCTGGTTCCGATTTTTTATGTCGAAAAGCCAAAATCCTGGATCCCTCTGGTTCTTTAGATGACCATGCGCCTGGTTGCTGGTTTCTGTTTTTCGATGGTTCTTTTGAAAACACTGGATCTGGTATACTGGTGGACACTGATATTTATAAGTGCAAGAACCTGACTCGTGATCCTCCATCACAAAGTTATGCAAGTCACACCGGATAACCAACATATTTTCGCCTTTGCATTTCATTTAACACGCGTTCGGGTGGGGGTCAAATTGCCCTCCCCCCCCCCCGAAGGTTTTTCCAGAATGGTTTCCGAACGGCGCGGCGTAGCCCGCGCCAAATTCTGCATAGCTATAGACAATTGAATAGCGGATTGCTTGGTATCAAAAATTTAACGTAACTTGTAAAGCTACTGACCTATGGTAGGTCAAATTCAGGTCATGGTTTCGGCGAAGTCAATTTCTAGGGAATCGTTCAATATGATGCAACATCGGAGTATTTTACCAAGCCATACATCTGTGAGATGCTTTCTTAGGCAACACAACAGTGGATTAAGCAAATTACATTGACCTAAGGTCAGGTACGAAGGTCACACCAAGGTCAAAACCAAACTGTTTTGTTACTGTGGGGCTTGCCGTATGGGATAGTTTCTGGAGTTCATTTCGAATTGATTGACAGCACGAACCGCATTATGCATCTTCCATGGACTTCTTAGAGGTCAGAATAGGTCATTGATCATAGGATGACCCAGGTCAACATTTTGTTTTGGGAGCATGCTGCCTAGCGTAATATTTGTCGCTTAGTCAAATTCAAAACTCGAAGCAATCCTGTATAATTTTGGTTACCTTGACCCTAAAAAGGTCAATCAAGGTCACTGACCTTGAATGGACATGTGACCTTTTGCTTAGAAACGGTTATCTAGGTTCTGGGGGTACTTTAGACACCAGCCTGGAACTTGACCTTGTTTGACCTTATTTGACCCTAATGTCATGACCTAGGAACGTGAAACTTTGACTTAAGTGAGTTCAAGTACAGTAATACACACCCTGCAAATTTTGGGTCTCTAGCCCTCTTACTTCCTGAGATCTCAGGGGGGTGTCAAATTGACCCCCCACCCGAGCGAAGGGCATCCAGCCGGCCGCCCGGGCGCGTGTTAAAGACTTCCGCTGCCTCGAATTAAGTCTGTCCTGGCATCAGAGGGTGCTGAGAAGTGCTGGTTTTCACAGCTGGATCAAACTGCAGCCCACTGTCAGGTCAGGCTGGAAGAAGGGGCGCAGTTGAAGACAGCGTTCTTGACTGGAGCAGGTCAGTACTGCTATCAGACCCTGTCCTTCGGCATGTGCAATGGAACAGCTACATACCAGCGTCTCACGACCAAGGTCCTGAAGGATCTGCTGCACAAGTCAGTAGTAGTCTTCTTGGATGATATGCTGCTGTACAGCAAAACGTTCGATGAACACGTACAGGTCAAAACATCCTGTAAATTTGGTGTCTCTAGCTTTCTTAGTTCGCGAGATCTCAGGCGGGGGTCAAATTGCCCCCCCCCCCCCCGACCCGAGCGAAGGGTATCTAGCCGGCCGCCCGGGCGCGTGTTAACGGAATGCTTCAAGTTTGAAAATATTGGAGCAAATATCAGATATGGTGAAACAAGCTCACTCATATATATTGGTGTGCCTTTCGAGCGGAAAGGGCTGTTCTAGACGTCAAAAGTCTCTGTGTAGTAAATATGTTCCTCAACGCGTCATGGTTTCATCACGCCATCGTACCTCACACAACATTGATTGAAAGCCAGTTGACGCCCGTCATATCTGAAAATTGCTCTAACAAACGCCAGATATGAATGCCCCAATTTTTGGGGGGGCGGGGGTCTGGCAGGAATTGAATGACGTTATTATGGCGTTATGAATGCCGAGGTAACTGCAACACTCTCGCCCATATACCTTTCCCCATATTTGCGGGCGTATAGCTCAGCAACTAGACGGCTTGGGTCTTAAGAAGGGTAGGATTATGAATAGTACCGAATGGTCCTCAGGATCCCTATTTTAGCTAAAAACCCCATATAACTGAGCAACACTTCCTTTAAAACTCACACACTACAGACGAGTCAAACAGGCAGCATGCCCTGATACTACCAATGCACTAACACTAACAAAGTTTAACTTCTATTATAGATCATTTTCCTTTATCTTGGAGGTGAGTGTCTGACAGCTGACACTATCACACAGGAAAACCCACATAGCTGCTTTTACAATACACAGAAGTCACACACCACATGCAAGAAAAGCAATCAGCATGCCCCGCTACCACTCCTGCAACCAACAAAGCTTAATTGCTACCTGAAAATCATTGCATACAGCTTGGAAGTAAACGCCTGATAGCTAAAACTATCACACAGGATGACTTACATATTTCTGATTTCACACCACATGAAGTCTACACACCACAAGTAAGTTAAACAGCATGACCTTCTACCACCATCGCAAACAATAAAGCTTTACTGTTAGTTGAAGTTCATTGCCTACAACTTAGAAGCGGGCGCCTAATAGCTGAAACCAGCACCTGCATGATCTAAACATTTGCAGAAAAAGAGGCATGTAAGGGAACACATTGCACGCATGTCAAACAGTCAGGATCTCTTGATATCACCACTACAACTAATGCAAATCCACTGTTAGTTGAAGATGATTGCCTAGCATTTAGCAACCTTACCTTACAACTGATACCATGTCTTTATCGTTGCAAAATGGTATGAGCGACTGTTATAAAGGGCGCACTAATCAACCGCTTGGGATTTTCCTATCCCACTCAACTGCAAGGTCATAGGAACGTTGTAAGAATTCCAGTTATGCAGTCATCAGGGTTTCCCTAAATTACTGTCAGAGTTTTAGCTGTCAGAGTGCCAACAGCTCTTTTTAGTTGAAAAACTTGTATTTTTCTCTGGCAGTGGAGTAGCGAAGTGGGAGCCAAAAGGGACTGAGACCCTTGATCTTTGAAAAATTATAAATTGGTCTGTATAATCTGTCTATACTGTGTTCATGACGATCTTGCCTGTCACATTGATAAATTTCTATCAATTCAACTCTCGTTATATTGAAACGAGACGCGGCCGGCTCCCATGATCGCATTAAGGATGATATGGATGAAGTATCGGTCGGAAATCGTACCCAGCTGTTTCCAAAATGGTCATCACCAAAACGACAATTGCTTTAAGAGTGTCCCACATCTTTGTGGGTTTTAACTGAAATAACTGTCTTGAAGATCGTTCGGTGCAGTTCAAAACCCTACTCTTCATAAGACCTAAACCGCTCTAGTTTCTGAGCTACACGCCCGTGGAAATATTGCATACTTTTTTGGGTAGACCATTTCAAGGTCACCCAGGCATCCATGTCACCACAATAACGTCATTCAAGTTCTGTCATTTCATGAGCTATTCGGCGATCAAGGCCACGAAAAATGTATTGTCCATTCGGTTATGTCTGGCGTGTGAGGACGATTTCCAGATGTGGCAGCAGTCAGTTAGTTCATAATCATTCTTGTGCAAAGAGCGATGACGTAATCAGTGACGCATCGAGGAGCATATTTACTTGATACAGGAAACGTGCTGTCTAGAGCGATCTTTTCCAATTAAAAGTATGCCACTAGCTATAAGTGAGCTTACTTCATCATAATGGATGCTCATTACGTTAAGATCTTCAAATCTGGAACATTCCCTTTAAGTTTTTTTGTCGGAGTCTGTATTTTTGGCCCGGTTCGGTTCTACCAAATTTGTTTTACCTCAGCCAAAACGACGTATACAAAACAGGTGGCGAAATAGATCAGTGCAATCTGGGTCAGTTACCGCCCATATTTGATGTGTTATGGCTCGTGCTCTTTGGCCTTGTTGCTGAGATGATGTCATGGAAGCTTGTAGTCACCTGTGTTTGTGGCTGCAGAGGGCCTGTTGAGATGGAAAGGTGCTTCCATGACATCGACCAGTAAGAAGGGATTTGTAGCACGTGCAAAGCGAGGCGAAGGAACAACAATTTAAGTGGATATGGAGTTGTTATGGTAAAGCAGCAATTTCCCATATCCGCAGACATTCCAAGAGCCAGCCTTAGAGGAAACTCTACGTAGCGAGAGCCAAAAGAGGATGTTTGAGCCATATATACAAGAGAACAAACATGCAAGAAGTGGAATGGTCAAATTCACGAAACTACACTCTTTATGTGCCATTCTGCGAAGTGCGGCAGATGCGTGTAAGGACTTACTGTGCCAGGGTCGCATCAAACAAATGGAATTTTGAAAACTTTCTGAAATGGTTATTGCGCATTGCTTCCATGCATTTGTATGAACATGAAGGAACATCAGGTACGCAGTTCCATGTCTATGTGCCACCTCAGCACTTCCAACTCCAGGATAATGAAGTGGGAAAAGAAGTATTCATTTTCGCTGCTCTGCCTCTCAAAATGTGCGAAAGATTAGGCTCTTGAGAAACACTTTGCTTAACATTGAAAATCAATGCTGACAGGGACCACAGATAAGATCATGTTTAGTGATGAATATATTGGCATCACTCCAAAATAGTAGACTGTTTCTCGCCGGATCTCTACATGTTTCAGACTGTATCACGGTTCTTGCTGAATTGTTGATGCAATGACAAGTTGGATCTTTATTTTTGTCGAAACTTTCAGCATGATGTCAGGCTGAATCTTGATTATTGCTAGGTCTATTGGTGTGGTATCAGGCAGGATCTTGGTTCTAGCTGGATTATTCGGCATATTGCCTTGCTAGATCTTGGTTCTTGCTGGATCTTTCGGCTTAATATAAGGCTGGATCCTGGCTCCCGCTTGAACCCTCGTGTGATGGCTGTAAAGTAATGGCAGAGGCAGCTAATTTAGAGCAACGCACCTTGTTTAGAGCAGACGTTGGATAACGTTTGTCTTTGCATAAGTACGCTACTTTCCGGAGGGTGATCACGCGCGCTCACGGATTCTCGTGTAGTGCGCCGCGTGCGCATGTGCCAACACATATAGCTCAAGAACAGTCTCTATAATTTGACGACAGACTATCGCATAAAGGGCTCAGGAATATTCTCGATCTTTAGACGGCATACTATTACATGGTGACAGCGGTAAAACTTCTCATACTGATTTCCGATTCTCACCGCAACAATGACGGAAATGGCTGGGGTCCAGATACCCACATTTGATTGGGATTCTGAGGACATGTCCGGGGCGTTGCGGAAGTTTTCTTAGCATGTACAAAATGCATTTTCGGGGCTATTGGTGAGCAAGCAAGAGGACGTCAACATTTCATACTTGCTTCTGTGGCTTGGTCCAGTTGACATAGAGCTGATCCATACTTTCGACATGACAGAAGCTGAACGCAAGACCCCAGAGGCTATCCGGGCACGCTTTTCAACCCATTTCGCCTTGAAAGCAAACTTCAGATTTACTCGTTTTAACTTACAACCTATGAAGCAAGGTGCAGGAAAGACGGCTGATGACTTTGTGACTCGTCTACGGCTGCAAGCCGACAAATGTCGCTTCACCGATGCGAAACCCGCTGCCAGGGTTTTGGAGCAGCTTGTCTTTGGGTCTGCGTATCAACGGATGCAGGAGAACTGTTGGTGAAGCGGGAGGGCTTCACGCTGGACCAGGCGATCGACCTGTATCGAACATATGAAGCCAACCAACAGCACATGATCGATTTTAAAAGTGAAGGTTACCGTGGTGGTGCCAGTGCGGGTCAGGTTCATGCTGTGCGGAGAGGTTAACTGTGTCACAATATCAAGTGTATATACTGTGGACACAGTCATGCAGCATGTAAAGCAGCGTGTCCTGCTGCAAACTCAGGGTGTGGAAAGTGCAGCAAGGTGGGTCACTGGGCCATAGTTGGTAAAGTTGGTCAAAACTCCAGGCACGTTCAAGGTGAGCGAGGGAAAGGCAGGCCACCCAAACCCCAAAACCGTGTTGCTGAAGTGACCACTGCAGCTGAAGACGAGCAGGATCACCTGTACTTTGGTGCCCTACACGCACCTCAGCCTCGGTCTGAAGTTTTCGCAATCCTAACGGTGAAAGTCGCAGGAATAGCAGGCTAGCACACCTTCCATGCCAAGGTAGACAATGGAGCCGGCGGCAACATCCTGCCATCAAGATGTTTGAAGAAAATGCCGCCTAGTGTGCAGTTGATGGAGGACAAAACGTGCATCACCGCCTACAGCGGGATGGACATCCGACAGCTAGGTGTCCTGCAAGTGGAATGCACTTTCGACGGCGTGACCTCCAGTCAGAATTTTCACGTTGTCGACGGAGAGGGGCCTATCCTGATCGGTCTCCCAGCCTGCAAAGAGCTGAACCTGATCCGTCTCAACAGGCAGGTTCATCTGCTGCAGTCGGAGGCGCGAGCCGACCTGAAAGCCCACACGATCCTCACGGCCACGCGCCGACTGATCGCCGAGTACCCGCATCAGTTTCAGGAGCTCGGGAAGTTTCCAGGCACGGCCCACATCGAGGCCAGCCACCCATCCTCCAAGAACATGCTCCATCCACATTCGAGATGAGTTGAAAAGGAACTGGACAAGATGGAAGAGGTGAACGTCATCAAGCCCATCAAGGAGGCGATTGACTGGGTATCCAGCCTGATGATCACAAAAAAACCAACGGGAAGCTCCGTGTGTGTCTTGACCCTCGCGCCCTGAACAAGGCTATGAGGAGGAAGAGGCCGCACCTTAGACACCTCTCTATTGAAAAGACCACCCGCCAGCTGACCGGATCGGATGCCTTCACCAAGCTCGACACCCGTTCAGGGTACTGAGCCATGGAGCTGGATAAAGGGTCAAGTAAGTTGACCACCTTTAACTCTCCTTTCGGTAGATATTAGTATACCAGGCTGCCGTTTGGAATCCGGTTATTCCAAGACCTGTTTCAGAGAAACGTGGACGAGATATTGACTGGTCTGGAAGTGGTCATCGACATCGTGGACGACCTCTGTGTCTATGGCAAGGACGCTGTCGATCACACAAGGCGACCCCGTGGTTCCATGAAGGGGCGGGGGAACAGGGCCTGCTATTCAACCCGGACAAGTGCGCCATTGGGCTGGTCCAGGTGTTCCTCTTCGCAAACGTCTACAACGGGGACGGAGTATCGCACAATCCTGCGAAAATGAATGCGACCCAGAACATTGAGCGCCCCAAGAGCGTCGCGGAGCTCCAATCCTTTCTGGGTCTGTGTACCTACCTGTCTTCATTCTTTCCAGGCTTCTCGGAGCTCACGCACAGCCTGATGCAGATGTTGGAGAAGAACGCTACCTTCGAGTGGTCTCCGCAAGCGTGTAAGGACTTCCAAGCCTTGAAGGACGTCACCTCCTCCGACGCTGTCCTCGCCTACTACGACCCAGCAAAGCAAGCGACGCTGGAAGTTAACGCCTCTGGTATCGCGCTGGGCGCAGTCTTGTTGCAAGAGGGCCGACGTGTGGCGTTCGCCTCTAAAGCCCTGAGCGACACCGAGACCAGGTACGCCAACATCGAAAGAAAGATGCTGGCAGTAGTGTTTGGCTGTGAGAAGTTCCGGACCAACCTGTTCGGATGCACCTTCTAGGTCATACCAGACCACAAGCCGCTGGAGACGATCCTGCAGGAAAACATCTCTCGTGCACCAGCCCGGCTACAGAGGATGCTCCTACGCATCGAAAGTTATACGTTCGCCCTCAAGTAACGCATGGGTAAAACGATGTACATCTCCGACGCTCTGTCGCGACTCCCGACGAACCCTCCGAATCCGACGACGACGACCCCTCTTGGCGACTGCATTAGGCTCGTGCAGTTTCATCCGTCTGGAACGTCTGGAAGAGCTACGGAAGGAAACGCAACAAGATGACACGCTACAGCAGGTCAAGAGAGTGGTCCTGGCTGGTTGGCCAGCTAGACGCTGCGAAGCACCTCCAGCAGTCAGACAGTTCTGGTCCGTTCACGACGCCCTCGTCATCGACGATGGATTCACCGTCAAGGGCGCTGCTGTGGTCATCCCTGTCAAGCTGCAGCCGTGGTATCTCGAAAAGCTGCATTCCGGTCATCAAGCTCGTGTGAAGATAGAATTGCGAGCCCGTGACGCAGACTGGCCGCAGATAAAGAAGGACGTGGAAGGACGTGTCGCGGCCTGCCTGCCGTGCCAGTCGTCACGTCCTGCAGCGAGCGCGAGCATCCTCGAGTCTGAGCACCAGCATCTAGTCCCAGGTGGCCCATAGACCGATATAAGCACCGCCCTGTCCTACTGCAGTGGTCAAAACCATATCCTTATCGTTGACCAACTATTGCTCCAAGTTCCTGTTCGTGTACCAGCTGTCAAGCACTACGAGCGCGCACGTTATGGAAGTCCTGAAACAGCTGTTCACCGAACAAGGGTTGCCAAACACTTTGTATTTCGACAACCGACCTCAATACAGCTCGAAAGAGTTTCGAGCCTTCGTGGAGAAGTTTGGGTTCAAACAAATGACATCATCGCCACACCACCCACAGAGCAATGACATCGCGGAACGGCATGTGGAGACGGTGAAGAACCTGCTGCAAAAGTGCCGTGGAAGCTTCACAAAGTTTCAAATTGGACTGAGGACCTCGAGCGTGACCCCAATCGACAGCGCTCTGCCGGCACCAGCGGAGCTGTTGCTTAAGAGAAACATCGACCTTCTGCCAGGGCTGTTAAGTGGAGGAACAGACGGACACCGAAGGCGCCTGGAGCATCGCCGAGAGAAGCAGCGCTAAGGTCACAAAACCCGCATCAGACACGGTCGCTCCGAGTCCGTGCTGCACCCTGGAGATGCGGTGTTCATCCGCGACAGATCCAAGCACATCTGGCGGCACGGAACCGTCCAGGCACATCCTGACGCTCCTGCATCTTGCCTGTTGCAGCAGGAACCGCCTCCGGGCCATGGCCCTTCAGACCGGAGCGCCGATACGCCCGAGCCGTAGGCCGTACCGCCCAAAACCTACGACCGGATCCCAGTACCACTGGAACCAACCTGGTCGTGTGCCTCGACCCCCGACACGTTTGGATTTGTGAAGCGGTAGTTTTTCAAAGAAGGGAGATGTGATAGCTGTAATTTAATGGCAGAGGCAGCTGATTTAGAGCGGATCAAACATTGCTTTGAGGAGACGTTGGACAACGTTTTTCCTCGCATAAGTGCGCCGCTTCTCGGAGGGTGATTACGCGTGCTAACTGGGTTCTGTGTAGTGCGCTGCGTGTGCATGTGCCAATACATATAGCTCAAGTATAGTATCGATAATTTGACTGCAGACTATCGCATAAAGTGCCCAAGAATAGTCTCGATATGTAGACGGTTGACTATCACACCTCACTCTCACACCGGACTAGCTCCTGGGTTCTTTCTGATTCCGCGATCAGAAACTGGTTCCTAGGAAGAAATTGGAAACCTGGCACATGTCTGTCTCTAGTATGTCATATAAATTCCTCAGAGATAGAGAGAGAGAGAGAGAAAGAGAGAGAGGGGGGGAGAGAGAAGAGATACTGTGTATGGTGGAGGAATCCCGAGACACCCTCCTAGGCCGGCAAGTCCTGATACTAAAGCGCTTGCTCTGATTACCCGGCCCGCTTGATATTCCCGGCTCGACGCCCATATGCATGGGTCCAATAAGCAGGCGCGGCGTCAGAAACTCTTCACGAGGCGAACGTCATTTGGGCGCAGCATCCGAACCGAGGGGTGCCGTCGTGGGATCTGGCCGACGCCCCCCCCCCCCCCCCTCCCTCTGAGTGGTGGTGACACGTCCACAGGATGACACTGCTACGTAGAGCGGGCGGGGAATACGATGCACCGCAACATCCGGCACCGGTGTCATCGGGCTGTCCATCCAATCTCCATTGCCGTGTGGTTGACTGGTTTCCTCTCAGAGACGGGTGACGATCACCCGATACAATCACCAGGCACGCCATGCTGTGGCCGAGTGGTGTCCGCTGTGGGGGCTCTCTTCTCTTGTTGGTTGGCTTGGGATTTCATTTTCGTCGGAGAAGTGGTTCCCTCCACGGGTGGCAAAAATTTACTTTTTGTTACTGATCAAATTTTTGGAGGCAAGTTGTCGCCAGTAGCGTAATGCGATACCATACGACAAAGGAGTTTTTATTTCCATGCCCAGTAGCATCATCAGCTATCAGCCTATCACCAAAAATATATTTTATCACTGCAGTTTTCAACAGTACGCACGTGTCCGAAGCGTTCAGTTAAACACTGCCCGTGAAGAAATGTCAGAATAAGTGCTGCTGTTAGGAAAGCAGGCACACCTGGCCCAGACTAATGAGATAGTCCAATCACAACAGGAGTTTCATTACATCCTCCGGACTTGCCGCGCCTCACGTTTAAACTTGATCTGCGGCTGGATTTGCTTTCCTGGACAGCAAAAAAACGGCGAAGGGCAGCAGGGCAGAATGCATGGAAGATTGGCACTGGGAATGACGCCAAAGATGGGGCTCCACGAAGCCATGCCCCCTAATAAAAATTACGCTTGCGCTTCGAGCCCCATCTCAACCGTCATTAACCTATCCACCATACCTTAGGCAAACTCCAAGCCTGAGGCGACATGTTTTGACTGGTGGGCGACTTCCGTCGTTCCCCAACAACTTCAGAAAACCGCCCCTACGGTTTTCTGAAGATACCAGTGCGGCATACTGCGCAGTCTTGCTCAAATCTTTGGTAGCCCCTGGGGCATCCGTTGTAGGCGTGTTGACACAAAAAATGTCTCTAGCAGTTCTGGTCTCAGGGAACCGATGTTTTCTATGACCATTGCAAGACGACTGAAGGGCGGCGAGTGCGGCGGGGAGGCAAGCAACGATTCTGCGGACCGCGTGCGGAGGGTTGGCACGGTTACACTGAACGAAACCCTATATCATAAATATTCGCTCCAAACAGATAAAACTACATTCCATTGTAGACATAAGCAAGCAAGGAACACGCCTCTTTATGTTCCATGTCACTTCATTGTATGGTTTCATATATATGAACATCCAAAGCTGACGTTTGGTTCTCTGGAAAATTTGGCTTTTGACTTGGTCTAACGGGTCAGTTAACAACAAGAGACTACTTACCAGTCACGAAATCTCGCTAAAGGCAGTTCACTGTTTGTATGTTTTTTGTGAGGCTTTACCTTTCTTCGTTTGCAAATGCCAGGGTATCCCCACGTTACCTTATTTCTAGAGTTACAGTTGTTGGCTGCCATCATCATTTATTTATTTTATATATGCTGGTGTAAAAATCTGTATTTTATATCATGAAAATATCAACTGCTACAGTAGAATAGCACATTTCATTGATAACATCCAAACATTGACAGAAATTCAATCAGCAAGCCAAAATTACCTTTTGCATGCGAGTAGCATGCATATCCAACGTTATCTGTGATGTTAGCCATGTATAAGGCAGCAGTGTCGATTAAAATTAATGTCTGGGTCACAACCCAATATCTATGCTGGGCCGAGCCCACTCAATGTTGATTGTTGATTCCTCCCCTCCCCCCAACCAACATTTCTAGCTGGAAAATTACAAAAAGATATGAGAAAAAGTGAACTATGACAGAATCACCTTCTCTTGAGTAAATTCTTTGAACATGATCCATGGGCTGCTATCTCTCATAGCAATGCATAAGAATTGGCACTCCTGTCATTATGCCACCACCACGTGTTGGGTTGGGTTAATGCTGACTCCTCCCCCAGCCAACATTTCTGGCTGGAAAAGCAGCCGGACTTGGCAGATCACTGCTTAGTCCCGGTACAATCGCAAAGGCTCGTACCCGGCATTTGCGGACGGGCCTAATGTATGACGGAGTGATATATACGACAGAGTCGGCATGGCCAGGACAGACAAACCACCTACAGGAACCTATACAGTGCAAAATGAGCTTGATTTACTAATGGAGGTTTTATTCAGGCACTTACATTAAGGAGTCATTGTTTTCTTCTTTATATCCTTGGCCAGAGGCTTCTTTAGTTTACCTATATTCAATGAGCTGGCAGATCACGCCAAGCTTTACAACCTCCTCCCCAAAAAATCACCTATTGTGGGGCACCTGGCTTAATGTCCGTGACCGCGTCTTGCGAAGTGGTAAAAATGTATCTTGTGTTGCTGACCGAATTTCTGCCACCAAAATTGTCGCCAGCAGCTTAACGCGTTACTTTATGACAAGAAATGGCAATTACGTCCATGCCCAGCAACGTAATCAGACATCGGCGCATCACCGAAAGCCTCTTTTGTCACCGCAACTTGCAATATCATGCACACAACCGAAACGTTTATTTATACAATATTATTCAGCTAATGGCAGGATATCTTTTGCTGCGAAGCATGCACGCACACCGGCCCTACACCATGAGATTATTCAGGCACAAAAGCAGTCTTCCTTCACCATTGGGACTTACCATGACCTCACGTTAAAGTTCGATATATGGCCGAATTTGCTATCCTCGACCTCGGAAAAACGGCGAATGACCTCGATGGGGCGGCTGATTACGTAACAACGTTTTTAATGGTGGCAGGTAGCACTGAGGGATGGCGTAAAACATGCCGGCATTATCGAGGCCATGTCTCCTTATGGAGCCCACGTGTGCCCTTCGAGGCCGACCCTAACCATCATCATACTCATAGGTTTAAAATGAATTTTTAGGCTGCCTGGAAAGGAAGGAGCAATAAATTAGGTTCCGGGTTGAGCTCAAATTGAGGCAAATGCGACTTCGCAAGTGCTAGGCAAGAGGTAGTGGGGGCGTGCTGGAAGAAAGATGCATCAGAGTCGTGGAAATGGGGATCACAAAAATGTTTGAGGGATAAAAATGTGGTTGTATTAATTCTTGTCATGCTGACCAAACCACAAAAAAACACAACAAATAACATTTACGGCTGCAGCCCACGTTTAGAAGACGGCTACATACCTTGACGAACCGAAGGTACCAGAAATTCCAGGCTCAGGCGCGAGCATTCCCCGCCGTTTGAACAATCAAATGACATGTATTTCCACTAACACGATGCAAACCAGCTATCGGCGATCCTAACGTCCGTATTATCTTTTGCATACAGAAGCTCATGCAACTATACAGAGGGTGATGCGGATATAAAGGGTTTTGAGCCCCTAATGAGACCCTGAGTGGACCTCAGAGACTGTCTCAGTGGTCCGGGGCTCCTGAGTGGCCTGAGGTCGGTCCCTCAGTAACCCGACAAGCCCCTATGCACTTGTCGTGCCTCTAAAACAGGTGTCAGGGGTCATTTAATTACAGATATATGCTCCAACGGCCAAATGGGTCGCTGAGCAGCCAGTGGGCTATCAGCAACCAAACGAACACTTCGATGGCCAGAGGTGCCCACAAGCGATCAAAAGATCCCCTCGTGACCACCGAGCCTGGGCGACCAGTTAAGTCCCTAAGCTGTCAGAGAGGGATCCCACCCATAAAATGCTCGTCAGTACCCAGAGGGGCCCCTCAGCAGCCAGAAGAGCACTGATCACCAAAAACGGCTTGTAAGCCACCCGAGGGGCCTTGAATAGGGCCCCTTGAATAGGACATAGGGCCGAGAGGTCAGTGAGGCCGGTAAGCGGATGTTGCCATCCGGGCTCAACATCGTACGGAGCTTCTGAGACGTTATGCTAAATGGCGTCACCTGCTCCTCATCCTGGCACAAAGGGTAGGTTGTTGCGGCTACCCCCACAGAGGAGAATCGATCCCTGTACCTCTGGTTTCACCGGTGCGCATTTTATCCACCTCACTAAAACGGTCCAAAGGGCCTGCGGAGTTCCGAGGTTATCATTTGTCCTGAGGAGACTTTTAATTTTTTTGTGGACGTGGCAAAAGGAACCAGCTAGCGGCTCGAGTGCACGCGATGGCCAGCTGAGGCTCACGTTTCTGTAGCAGAGGCCTCCGGGTGGCCAAATGGGTTCCAGTAAGTACATAAAGGATGGGGTATTCTGATTCGGCACGGACATTTCTGTTCACGCTGAACGCAGCAAAAACAGCCCTGCGTGCACCTTCACAAAACCCCAGGTTTTGCGTCTTACGGCGTCAGGGAAAATGGACGCCCTACCCCCACCCCACCCCCGTACCCCACAGGATCGCTAGCCATGACCTCAGTCGTGGCAAGGTGGTTCTGACGGCTATTTCAGTAGTGACTCTGAGCAGCCAGAAAGAAATTTCAGTGACTGGAAAACTGCTTGGGGGGTAAAATGGCCCCTAAATGGCTAAACAGGCTCTGTAAGGGCAGGATCCTGAGCGGCAAGAGGGATACAGCGGGCAGACAGCCATGGACATTCACTGAACTCCCGAGTATCCAGGGTGCCTCTGGACGGTCAGGGACTTCATCGAGCAGCGAGAAGGATTCTTGGATGATGGAAGGAACCCCGCAGTAGCCAAAAGGGTCCTGAGCAGTTAATAAGGATCGCAAGTGTTCAGAGGGCTTTGGGGATGAATTAGACAATCCGGCGAATGAGCCCTCAGTAGACAGAGGAGTGCTCACGTGACTAAAGCGAACAGTGTTATCAGCTCAGGTCAGGTTTCCCTGGTGCCCCGGCCAGGTTAACCCAGCCAGCCGCCTTAAAACAGGTATTTGTGTTGCTGATTCACAAATTTGTCACGCAAAAGCTGCCACAAAGAGACTTAGAGTTTTTTTTTAATAGCTTCACATTGGCCTTCTAATCCTGCCTGAGGAACATTAACGCTCGGCGTCATATGGAGAGCCGATGCGACTCCCATCCCTCTCCCCCCCCCCCTCAAGCTTTCTGAGGATACAAGTCTAGCATGGTGTGGAGTCGCGCCCAACTTTTTTTGTGGCGGCTGGGGCATTCATTGCACGTGTTTTCACAACAAAAACGTGCTTCTTTTATGTCTGGTGCCTGGCAAGCGACGGTTTTTAGGACCCACCGCACGACGATCCACGGTCGGCGCGGGTAGCCGACGATTCTGCGGGCCGCCATCACAGGCCAGCCACTGTTATATTAACACGGGCTCGGGCGGAGGGGTCAAATTGCCCCCCCCCCCCCGAAGGTTTTTCAAGAATGGTTTTCGAACGACACGGCGTAGCCGCGCCCAATTTTGCATAGCTGTTCACAATTAAATAGCGGATCGTTTGGTGGAGTAAATTTAGATTTACCTTGTAAGGTCACGGACCTATGGCAGGTCAAATTCAGGTCATGGTTTCAGCAAAGTCAATTTCTAGGGAATCGTTTAATATGATGCAACATCGGAGTGTTTTACCAAGCTATACATCTTTGAGACGCTTTGCTATGCAGCACAAGCATTGCATGAGCAAATTCAGTTGACTTAAAGTCAGGTATGAGGGCCAGACCAAGGTAAAAAACAACCTGTTTTATTGCTCTAGGGCTTGCTGCATCGGGTATTTTCCGGTGCTCATTTGAATACATTGATACCAGGAACCGCATCATGCATCTTCAGTTGACTTCTTAAAGGACATAATAGGTCATTGGCCTAAAATGACCCAGGTCGACATTTTTTAAAGAACATACTGTCAAGCGTAATTTTTGTCCCTTATTCCAATGCAAAACTCAGGGCGGTCTTGTATGATTTTGGTCACCATGACTTTCAAAAGGTCAAGCAAGATCACTGACCTTAAATGAGGTTGTGCTCTTTTACTTAGAAACAGTTAACTAAGTTCTGGAGCACTTTGGAAGGCCAACCTGAAATTTGACCTTACTTGACCTTATTTGACACGAAGGTCATGACCTGGTGACCTCACACTTTGACCTAAGTAAGTTCACGTACAGTTTAACACACTCTGCAAATTTGGTGTCTCCAGCTCTCTTAGTTCCCAAGATCTTAGTGGGGGTCAAATTGCCTCCCCCCCCCCCATCCGAGCGAAGGGTATCTAGCCGGTCACCCGGGTGCGTGTTAATGGAGCCAAACATTTTAAACCTAGGCTTAAAACAGACAATACTACATACTATTACAATAAATGTAACCAGAGTACACTCTTATAAATTCCGTAATGCTACGCGGCATGGTTGTGCACGCATGAACATGCAAGGTTGAACTAGTCTAATTTTCAGGAACATTTTACCAATGCCTTGGTCTAATGGGGTCAAGGAGCAGCATAAAACTTGTAAAAACACGCAAGGCCTCGTTGAGTACAATGCATTCATGTTTTATTACGTGACGCTCTTCCCTCCTTAGTGTAGGAATGGCAGGGGTACCCTCCCTCCTCTCAGTCCGCGTTATGAAAAGCGGCGAATCTGGGCAACTTTTGGCAACCCTCTTTCTTATTTATTCTACGCATACTGTTGTAAAAATCCGCATTTTAGATCATGAAAACATATAAGCAGGTAGATCAGAATGATGCTCTTCATTACCCGCAAGCAAACATTGGTACTGCTTGAATCAGCAAGCCAAAATAGCTCTTTGCACACTAGGTGATAAACATATTTAAGCACACTTGTCACGCTTGTCATGGATGATGTGGCAGTGTAAATTCAAATTATTTGGGGGCCCTGCCCACCCTGATGTTGATTTGGGCTCTTTCAAAGCTGGTCTCTTTACACCCCTTGCCCCCAATACTTCCAGCTGGGAGACTACAAAATAGCAGGAAATAGGACTATGACACAAAGTCTGTTTTCGTGGGATTTATTGCCCGGCCATAACCACAATCCACCTTAAATCGAATTTGTTTCATGAGACAAAACACCAAATAAATAGACATTACATGCAATAAAAAAGCAGACTCAATCTGTTGACAAACACATTTAGGGAGAGAAGGTTGTGAGGTCCATGGTTTGCTACCCCCTGCCTCTTGCTATGTGTGAAAACTGATACCTCTGACATGATACCGCAACTAGACAAACTATGCTGTTTTCTACCAGTGCGGGCTGCATTTAAGTTATGCTGTCCTCCCTCACGACATGTACTTAATACCAATAGCAATTATGATCAGGATTTCATCCGAAAAAAAGTTTCACTTCAATATTAGTTAGCACAATAATAAAATACATTACACTTGCATCCATGCAAATGGCATGCTCACTAGTGCAATGGTACAAAGAACTTATGAAAGTAAATGAGAGCTGCAGAATGACTCACTTCGAGCTTTTGCTGTTACAATAAGGGTGCTATCATCATGAAATACCCAAAACTGCTCTTAGGGAGAGCCAAACGTCATTTTTTGCTGAACTCATGTAGCAATAGGACCAAAATCTCCCAGAACCATTTTGCATTTGAAGCAAACTCTTGTTGAGGGGCAGATGACAATGAAACCTCAACCCCACCCCTCATCATTGCCAACATTTTCTGCATCTCTTTACTCCTCAACCCGTATTGCCTCCTTACTACCCACATCATTGGCTGTCACGTCAACTTTCAGCAGGCAAGATTGATATTGGGAAAATGTTGAACTGGAAATCAATGTCATTTCAAGGCTACTAAGCCATTAAAAATAATTGCATTTCAAGCAGAGGTACAGTTTCGAAGAGAGGATGGAGGGATGAGCAGTGAAGAACTATGTAATGTTTCCCAAGATATGCCTGCCTTCCCACATCTGACACGACTCTTTGCAAAAGGGGGGAGGGGGGGGGGCTGAGTGCCTGAATTGTATACGAGCTAGATACAAACCCTCATATAAGGACGCATTTGGTTGGCAACCATCCTAAATCAGAAACAAAGCAACAATGGCATAAATTGGCACTTAAGAACCATTCCCAAATCCTATTATTATCTTTCCTGAGGAGTTTCATCAGGACCCGGCGCAGAACCTACTGTTCTCTTCAAAAGGAGGAACGTTCAATGCTAGACAACGCTACAGTGAGTCAACAGCCTTTTCTATGTCTTTAAAAGTTAGTTTGAATAATCACGGCCCAATTTTCATCTTGTTTCGCTCATTTCGCCGTATTTCCCTTAAAGGAAATGTTCACATTTGTATGGTGTTTTGAACTGAAATAACCATTTTGAGGACCTTTTGATGCAGTTCACGGTTATGTCCTTTTTAAGACCCAAAACCATCTGGTTCCTGAGAAGCACGCCCGCAAAAGTGCGAAAAGATTTATTAAGAGCTATTTCAAAGTTGCCCCGGCATTAATGACGTCATAGAAACGGCATGCGATCGCGGCCATCCTACAGGCTGTTTTCTGCTTATGGTCAAAACATCATGGCCTCTGGTAGATTCGCAAAAGCGATGATGCGGCACGTATGATACAATACGCGGAAGATGATTGGATGTTAGCAAGATTTGGCTGCCAAATGCGTGTCACGAACATAACCGTGAGCACTTTCAGGCTGTGCGGCACTGGTCCTGAACGGGTCATTTTTCCTTATTTCTATGCCACAGGATAATGCTACAAAAAAGAACACCACTGTCTGCAAAAAAGTACGGCACCTAAAAAACGGGCACTCTCCCGAAAGTTATAACTAAGAAGACGCGACGGCAAATCTGCCTTTCTTCCCCCTCGTGGCGTTTTTTTTCTTCTTGAAGAAACCTCTTGGGCCGCATTACCATGAACTTCCGTTGGGACTTTGTTTTGAACGCAGCTCACGGTGAAATGCGGTGTTATGACTGAAAATCTATGCGGAAATTACCAGAAAACCTGCAATTTGATTGTCCTGCGAGCTGTGCAAGTGCATCATCATACTCATTTGACAAAAGAGTGTGAATGGGGGGAGGGGGCTTGAAATGTGTGTGATCACTGGTGGTGTGTGCAAGTGGCTTGTATTGGTCTTGATGTGATGGAGAGTGAGCGTGAGAGGTTTGTACCTCTGAGAGACATTGCTTTGGAATTCGTTAAGTCTACTGAATCCCAATAAAATGTGATATGTTGTTACCTGGCTCTTCCTTGATGTTTGTGTTTAGACATGACGAAGGAACGCTGGCAAACTACGAGAAGCACTAGCACTATGCTGCAGGGGTGAGGAAAGGCATGCTGGCACTTTATTATCATCTTGCCAACATTTTGAACCTATTGGGGTGTTACGGCATGTTATTAATACATGGTCATTATATCAGCAATTCATTTTTGCACTGGGGGCTGGTGCGTACAGCTCATTGATGCACATGCTCAGTAAAGGCTCGTATTACATGGCTGTGCAAATTGTATTTCTCTAAAAAATTATGGAAATATAGAGCTATATTACTACTGATGCACGTCATACTGTGTTCACAAATTTTGTACGCAGGCGAGCAGTGCTCGTGCGTCATCAATGTCATAGTCACTGCAACGTGCGTGAGATGCTGGGTGCTGAGAAAGGATGAAAAGAAATGCAAGACTGTTGGTGTCTTGGATGGCATTTTATAATATTTTTATCATGAGCCTTGTGTACACTGGCAATGTCATGACTTACTTCCATTTTGTCCATCCAACCATAACTACATGCACTTGTCATGTCTCCAGCCTCGTGCAAAGTCAGCATGTTGCAGTGTCATTTCACCACATTTCAATTTTCCTGTTATTTTTTAGTAAAGCAGCCGGATGACTGCAGCATGTTGCATGACTGTGGAAGTGGAAGATGTCTTTGCATCTTTCTCACCTCCATTTTGTGGATTCCCAAAACAGGCTGGGCAAGTGATGCCACTTATTGGTTGCCTGCTTTGCTGAAAGCGATTGGTATATTGTATCATGTGCTTTTGCTGAGTCATATGTCAGATGGGGAGTCAATACAAGGGAGGACACTTGACCCATCTTTTCATAATGGAATTTATTTTGAACGCAGCACGGATTGCAATATAAAAACCATACCACTGTTCATTACATCATGCCACAGTACAGCACTGAGGTATGCCACAGCTGTTGAACCGTGCCATTACACAATGTACCACACCGGTGGGCTACTCATGAAGTCAAGCCTATGAAAAAGCAGCTTATGATTTATGAATGACTGGTAGCAACTGATTTAATTCAAACGTCGATGTCCGGTCTTTCGTAAATGCAAACCACCAACCAGGACACCAGTGGCTCTTCCTGCGTGCAACGGATTGGAGGGGCAAGTCATTGCTTTCCAAGTTCGGGCAACATTGAGTATTTGAACATTGAACAACAGCTGTATGACGGTGCATAGAACGGAACGAGGTGCAAATCATTGTCTTACGAAAAACAGGTACAAATGGCTTCCCCCCACCCCCATCATAAACGTTTCATTGCTAGTGCTCTTTTCCGAGACAAAAATCGCACTATGCCTACAACACGCTTCATAACATATACCAGCCTTCGGAACGATGAAATGATTGAAGATTCGAAATATCCTTCCACACGATGTTTTCAATACTAAATGCGATTTTCACTCACTGAACAGATCTCAACCGCATTTGCGTCGGCTTTGAAGCGTCACGCTGTTTCCCATGTCAACCGATGGAATTGTCGGCAAAACTGCCTAAGAGCACTGCAATCTGCCATAGCCCCACCATTTCACCGCAAAATCTAAACGAAGAAGTATTAGCCCCACAATGCAGAAAATAACTAAAAACACACAAAAAAAACAAACGTTTCCTTGAAATCCAGTGTGCTGGCCAGCTGGGCTTGCTCAGATATTGAAGAGGTTTGTAGGGCGAGGTCTCGGACGAAAAGGCGCGGCCTGAAGTCCAGCCTGAATTCTGCTCAAAAGCAAACGCTTTGATTTCCATTTTTACAATCCTACACGTCGCTGATTCAAAAAAGCTTTCGTATGTACATCTGGGCTCACGGAGACCGTGGAAGCAAAGTTCATAAGCTGTAGAAAATATTGATGATTTACTCAGATAGGGCAAAAGTTTACATTTGACACACTTCTGCCAGACGAAATGTGTTCCTAACGTTTTGCATAAAACTTTGCTCAAACGGAGCCTTGGGTCACACTCCAAGCTGCGCTAGCTAACTGGCTATTTTCCGTACAAGTTTTGGCGAACGCGTTTGGGGTTTTCCGGATGACAGTAGGCCGGGATTATATCATTGTTTTGTCGACCGAAATAATGCAATCTTGTCGTATTGTGTAGTCGTAAGTCTTATATATCTTCGAATTTCCATACTGCAACCCTCGCAAGCATGAAACCACATAAATGTATATATATATATATATATATATATATATATATATATATATATATATATATATGTATAATATATGCGTGTGTGTGTGTGTGTGTGTGTGTGTGTGTGTGTGTGTGTGTGTGTGTGTGTGTGTGTGTGTGTGTGTGTGTGTGTGTGTGTGTGTGTGTGTGTGTGTGTGTGTGTGTGTGTGTGTGTGTGTGTGTGTGTGTGTGTGTGTGTGTGATCAGAGACACTTACTGATACCCTCGATATCAACATGAGCACCATGTCGGTTTTACACAAACGATGGAAACAAACTCAATAAACCGTACACGCACATGCAATATCACATGGCCCACCACCAGAGCTAAAGGTCAATTTCACATCAACACAGTTTCTGATCGGTACAATGACGACGTATCTTGTAGTGATAGACGATTTTTAAGACTGTGCGACCCCCAAATTTTCAAATTTAACGTGGAATAGGTCCCACCTATGTTAGTAAAATTATCGGGCAGAACCGAGGTACCACGTGCAAGTAAGTGTTTACGTTTAGGGGAGGGGTTCAGGGTTAGAAACTTTCTCGTCCGGACGGATTTGCCGCAATGTTCTTAAATACGAATGTTTAAGTTCCAAATTATGACACCTATGTATGATGCCCCACACGAGAACCACAAAACTCATAAACCGCATTGGTTAGCAATATGTATGCTTCTATCCTTTGCATACTTCCTTTTTATAGCTTTTTAGGACACGTTGTAAGCTTCGTTACCTTAAAGGGCTTGGACGGAGAAATATAACCTAGAGTAAACGCACTGCCGGATGAAGGAATGCAAAATCTTAAAGTGGAAATAAATGGCCTGGAAACCTTGTTAAGGCATTCGAGTTCTGTATAAAAGAACTGATAGTACAGTTTAGCTGAACGGCTCGAAAGATGAACGCGAAAATGGTGCAAGGCTTTAATGGCCCTATAATGCAGCTGGAAAACTTGTGCCAAGACCAATAAAATAGGTCTTTGGCACACTGAAGTATGTAGGCGTAGTAAGTGCGGGACGAGAACTTCCACAAAGTGATTTGCCTGTCGCTGGTTTAGCTGGCTTTGGCTGGCAGGCCTACATTTGTTCCAAAATTTTCAAACCCATGACGCTTCTAAAGTAAATAGCTGTGATGCATTAAGTGTCGGGCGACAACAATGTTAAGGGGAATGTTCCACATTTGAAGATATCGAAGCAAGAATCAGATATGATGAAACAAGCTCACTTATAACTAATGGTATGCATGTGGTAGAAAATGCTGCTCTTGTTAACATAATTTCACTGTATAGTAAATATGTTCCTCGATGCGCCATTCTTTCATTACGTCATCATACCTTGCGAAAAATTGATTGAGAGCCAGTTGACGGCGGTTATATCTAGAAATCTGCTCACGAACGCCAGATTTAAGTGATCCGATAATTATATTTTTCGACATTGATCATCGCATGGCTTGTAGAATGACAGGATTTAAATGGCGTTATTATGACGTCATTAATGCCAAGGATACCTCAAAATATTTATCCGAAAAAATCTCCTCGTTTTCGCGCATGCGTGGCCCACAAAGTGTAGGGTTTTAGGTCTTAAAAATTGCAGGACTGTGGACTGCACCGAAAGGTCTTCAAGGTTGCCTTTTCAGTTCAAAGCCTCATGGAAGTGTGAAACACCCCCTTTGATGCAAAAACTCGTGCGTCATTTTCAGAGCGACCGTGGCCTTTTTATGACGCATTTGTGTGCAGTGCGGAGGCTCAGCGCTGGAACTGAGTCCTTTCAATTGCAGACTTCCATATGGCAACAGCGACTCTATAAATTTTCCTGACTCTAAATAACCACAGCAGCTTCCGCTAGTCAATTCCAGCTTCCCCTCTGTTCTTTTTTGTATGCCGTTACCCAAGACCAGGTAACCAGAAGTGACCTTCTCTCTGTTCCAGCGACGCAATGAACTGTACGCTAACACCAGAAAACATAGAATCAAGCCGGGCACTATCAGCTACGAAACAACACGAACATAAAGAAGCCGGCCAAGAGGTGTTGCAGACCCGGCAGGAATTGTGTTATGCCACAGTCAAGCACAAATCATACATGAGAAGTCTTAAAGTATTCTTAGCCAAAGTCAGCTATTGACAGCCCACTAGAACCACCCAGTAATTACACAGATTGGAGGGGCAATTTACCTGGTCAATTTCATGCTGTGTTTTCAGTTTGATGACCAGGGAGTCCACCCAGGAAAGCAAAGATTGTATCTGGGAGAACTAAAATCCCAAATTATCATCATCACACCGGAGCACCATGCATTTGGTTAGAAGTGTATGAATATGGCGCCATCAGAACGTGATTGCGGGGAATTAGAGGTTTCGTATTGAGTGAGTTACATACCTACAGGGCGGAAAAATCAATTGTAAATAACCTTAAATTGCGATAATAAAATGGGTTATCTAAATGCCTTTCTCACCTCATATGCATTTCATTTAATTTGCAGAGCTTGAATATGGAATGGAATGATGCAGGAAGCTATGAAGCTAGAAATTTGTACATGACAGTTAACATTTGAGATTTCGCGGCATCCGAAAATTTGAAAATGCTGTACCGTTTAAAGATTGGCTCTGGGGTTTAGTATACGTTTTCTATGAAACGTACAGCATTTTTTGCAAAATTACTTAACTATCCCGTTGAGAAACATAATCAGCTTTGCCCATTTGGACGGAAATGCAAAGAAAGGGCAGCATCATGCTGTGTAAATGTTTTTGATACGTTATGTGAAAGAAATTGGTCATTAAGCCAGGAATTTTTGCAAGCAAAAGTGCCCTGATACTGTTTTGAAGATCCACAATACTTTGATTTTCGAAAATATTTGCAGTGTCATCGGCGTAGGAGAGGTGGATCATGTTACTGCTTAATTTAGGCTAGTCATTTAATAGAGTAGCTGGAGGACTTGACAGTCGGTCGGCACAAGGGGACCAGCCAATACATTTCGTACTTTTTGCGAACTCCATTCTTCCAAACACAAATAACAACGGCAAGCAATGCATTCACCACGTAGCTCGTCGCCGCGCAAGCAGCCAATGAAGCTCTCAAAGTGCAAAGTGCAGCATCAAAGCATTGGTGTTCCATAGTTTTTGTCCTTCATTACACTATTATGACATTATTTTGCTTTCATGTGTTCTGGTTCACCGTAAGGGCTTAGGATGTTAACAGATTTTTGTCCTGTTTCTGACATTACATCCATGTCAACTTGAAATGTAAATCTTTGCTGGACATCTCTCACTGACTCATAAGCTCCAACTTTTGTGACCGGAATTTTTCACTCCTTTACGGTCTTTTTGTGATGAAATTTTTCACTCCCAGCCCAGTTCAAAAGTGATTTTAACTCAGCGCAACAAAGGTACTAAGTATCCATGTGATTCTGACGCAAGGGAAATTTGTTGATTTCTGAGACTATTCCATTCCCACCCAAAGCAGAACACAAGCGTGCTTTGCTAGTCTAGTATTTATCTTCAGTACTCATGAAACTCGTAAATGACCATTTTTGGTGATAATTTGATGACCTAGTTTTTGATTTTTGATGACTTGATTGACTGATCTGGTGACCTGATGACCTGTTTTTTGGTGGTGATGACCTGATTACAAAATCCACTCAAATTGAGGAAACATTGATTCAACAGTTTCAAGCAGCAAGAGAAGATCAATTTTGCGTTCTGAATCCCCAGTGAGGCAAATGATTACAATCCGAGTCAATTTCTGACCTGGCCATGCAATGCATTAAAGGTCGTATGGCGAACTCATAGCATCAAAGCATGTCTGTAGCTGTTTGCATACTGTCAGATTCCTGGCGGTCCATTTTGTGCGAGCCTGCCACAAAAATGCAAGTGGCCTGATTACATGTGGTCGATGTCCATAGGCTGGTTACCGTAGTTCTCTTCACTTCACAGACCAACCCTTACTAACAGATCACCGCATGATCAACATTCCCATACGGGCTTTCTGGGTTTTGGCCTATTTGCTGGACAAACATCTCTGAATACATCAATATCAGTTTTTTATTCACTTGGCATCTGGCGTCGTAGGCGTAAAGCGATGTGCGCGTCGGGTGACATGCCATAGCCTGCGTAAACCGAAACACGTGCCCACCTTACAAAGAGGACAGTGTTCGCTTCAAACGGACGAAAAGCGTACCAAGACAACACTGGAGGTAATGGGAACTCAGTGGGTGAGGATCGGTAAAATTCAGCGAGAAGTTAGGCCGCGCGAGGGAAGCTTGCAGGTAATGGGATCCAGTGGAATGGAGCAAGGGGTCGCAAAAGAAAGCAGCTGGGCTCAGCACCACACAAGAGCTGCCGCGGAGCACGACAC
Source organism: Pollicipes pollicipes (assembly GCF_011947565.3). Lineage (NCBI taxonomy): Eukaryota > Metazoa > Arthropoda > Thecostraca > Pollicipedomorpha > Pollicipedidae > Pollicipes > Pollicipes pollicipes. The sequence continues at coordinate 13,289,864 of NW_023596225.1, forward strand.
TGTCCGGGAGCCGCCTTGCCACGGGATGAGTCAGCAACGGTCCGAAACAAGCCGAGGCAGATGTCAAGAAAGCTAGACCAGGGTGCACGCGCACAGTAGGCAGACCAGACGAGCACAACACAAACGGGAGCAAGGACCAGAACAGCTTGGCGTGGTGAACAGAGCGATCGTGACGATTACTCAGAGACAACGGGTTGGCGGCGTGTCAGGATGCTGGAACCGTGGCTGTCACAACAGGCTTTGAGCGTAACCCGACGGCAGACTAACACGAATAAAGACGACAGCGTCTGCCGGCATCACATCCACGGCGACTGGTGACCGCAAGCGAGTGGCAAAGTGGACAATCCACACAGTCAAGAGACGACTGCATCCACGGCAGTAGCTGCTGCCCATCCTCGCCGTGAACAGACAAACTACCCAATGATCGGTCAGCCTGAGCCCATTCAGTGGCCCAACTGTGGCCCCGCTGGCTGCCAGACATGCAGTAGCGCCTGGATGCCTGCCTCCTGGCCTGTAGCGCCTGACACCGCAAAGTTCTCACGTCACGGACAGCCGCCGCCGCGGCGCCTCCCCCGTCCCCCACTTCCCCCCCCCCTCTCCCACATGCATGTAGATGCACACGAAGCTGGCGGACACATTCTTATCTAGCATGATATTCTAGGCGGTGGTTGAGCTCACGGCCATTGACGCCGCTCCAGGCTGCCACGTCCGAGCAGGCCTGGCAAGGTCACGGACAAGGTCACGCGGCGCCCGTGGTCAGGGTCTCTCAGGGCGCCGTTTGCTCTCCCAGTTCAGTATAGTGAGGTGGACCACCGGTTGTGGGGTGACCGTTGTCATGAGAGATTGCTAACACACCTACTGTTTCCAAATTGACGTGCGCGAAACGAGTTATGTTCTGTTTTTAGCTTGGGCCTGGGTTTTGTAACGTCCACAAGCTGCCGCTCTCTTACTGATGCAATGCAGCGCGCCTCTGGAGTGGGGAGCTGCGCCGACAATTGATCAAACTGGCTCTCGGCGAGTTGCACTGCTCCCAGGCTGAAACCTATTAGTCAGGGATTCCCGAATCTCATTAGCTAGAGATATCAAATAGAAGGGCGGCACCATCGTCGAAGCCGGCGTCAATAGCAATGCTGTTCGAGCAAAGAAATTTAATGAGTGAAAGCTTTCGCAAAATTAGTGGATCTGGAACCATGCATCACTGCCATTAGACCGCGCAGGGCGATAACACATTCAAGACGCATTGCTAACATGTAAAGTATTTTAAAACCCATGCCGCGGAGTTTTTAGCTTATCGTTATTAGCATTTACTGTTCTGACAATCATACCACAACCGAGTTCGTTCCTCATGGAAATGATCAGGCATCCCAAACACCCGCAAGGACGTGTCTTGACAAAAGTAAAACCTCGCTGCCTTACTTTGAAGCCTTTCATTTGTTTACTGAATGTTTTGCGCGCAGATTAATAATCAGCCACGGCGTTCACTGACTAGCGATCAATGTGGCGTTCGGCTTATTCGACGCCGCGTTGCTATGTTTCATCAGCGGGATATTCTAGCAACGAATAATCTGGATATCAAGTCAGAGAGTGCCGAGCTGGAAAGGTCCCAGGCCTTGCTAGCTGCAAGCTTTGCAGTTTCTACATGTGACATCCAAACCCGGCTCAGGAAATAAACATAAACCCTGGCGGCTGGAGCGAAAGCGTATATAATGCATGAAACTCAAAGATACCGAGCAAAACGTAGGCCGGTTCCAGTGAGCCTGCGCATCTGCTTGCGGAGTTTCAGGACAGCTGGCTGCAGCGTCCTCTGCGCAGTGTCGCCCATACAGTGCGATTAATCCTCCTGACTGGGAAGTCGGCGCGCTGCCAGACCCGGGCCGGCGCCGCGTGAGGCAGGACTGTGACCCGTCTCCCCCAAGGCGCGGCTCGGACGTCGCAGCCGCGGCCAGTTGCGGCCAGTTGCGGACGTGACCCCACCCATGCCACCCCCCCCCCCCCCCCCCTAACCCGGCGTGACATCCACCAGGCGTTATGACATAGACGTATTGCTCTCTGGGCGACATCTGAGGCATCCCGGCGTCGAGCCGCCGGCCGAACTGCCTCTTTTCCGGTCCGGTGGCTCGGGTAAGCGGCGGCCGGGCGACGCGGCCGGCGGCGCGGCAGCTCCCGCGCGGTCAGACCCCTTTGGCCGGCAGCCGAGCCCGGCGGCGGCGTCGACGGCACCCGCCGACTACTCCGGCTAGGGGTCACCATGACGCATCTGCAGACAGAAAGAAACACGCGCCGGTCATATCGGGGCGGAAGCTGCAGCGCGTGGCTCTAACAGGCCGTCTGATATGTGTTCATGGCGACTCATATGCCTGCAGGCCGCGATAATAGGGCGCGAAGCATCCACACATAACATCACGAAACTATGGAAGACGCGTACGTACACGTAATTACACTACAGGAAGACGAGAGAGAATTAGATTATAAGTTAACACTTATATAATAATATAACTGCTGCATATAACTATAATAAATAGCAATATATAACTGCAACATAGCTAATTTGCATGCAAGGCCCTGGAAATCAGCAAAATGGCTACAACAGCAGCAATGTTGCAAAATAATGAATAGGCAATTTCGCCGCAGGTGGTGGTAGCACCTGTCGCCCAGCTCCTGTCCGTCAGTCCAATATATGCGTGTTTAGTGTCAGTTGGGTGGCGGCCCGGCTTCCCTTACTCCCGGGTATATCGAGCGCCGATGGCAGGACCGTTTCGTCGCCGGCTGCAGCGGCCGCCTTGGCAGCTGCCGGCTGCGGGGGCCATGGACGGCAGCGGCAGCCGCAGTGCTGCGCCGCCGGTCGTCCCTGACCGGCATGTGACCTCACGCTGATCACCTGCCCCGTCCAGACGTAAGGACACGGCGGCCGCTGTGTGAGGCCTCCGAATGGTGGTAGTGTCGGATGGCCTGCGGTATCCGAAGGGCCCAGCCGGAGTCCGGGATGCTCATCCAAACCCGTCAGTTAATCATACGTCCATTGGAAGCCGCTTGGCATGCTCGGCTCAGTAAGCCAGGGACGTCCTATACCGAGTTTCGAGACTTTCCCGCGTGTGGCCAGGCCTAGCGCAACCCAGCCATTGCCGTTGTTGACAACTGGCCGCGGCTCCAGACACATTTCAGCAATATATTGATTAACTTATGTACATTTGCAAAGCTACCGTTATGCCGTGTGTCTCAGAATAATGCAATATGCAACGTACTCAGAGCATATTGATGACATGCATGACAATGACAGCACGACATTGGTGGAGCCTCCTTGCTCTTTGGACGGTCTCGGCCCACATCTCTTGTGTCAGACCCCATCCCGTCTCCCATCCCGTCTCTCAACCCTTGCTCAATAATCCAAAATGTCCCCAAGTCCTTGCAAAAATAGTAAAAGCACTTCTGTTTTGGCAGAAGTTGCTCCCACCCTTACCCACTCCCACAGCTGCCGGTCTGTAAAGTAAACATAAGCCATGGAGTTAACCGATTTTTGGCTTCATTTAGGCAATAAACGTTGGCGTTTTCAAATACAACTATTGTTAGGTGAACCCAGGTAACGGGCTTAATCTTCACGATAAATATAAAGGCTGTATTGTAACGCGTATGCTCCCACAACGGTTTCAGTGTCCCAATGGTTATAGATCTTGAAAATATACGTCAGATCACTCCAAATGTCCAAACCTTGATCACCTAACGTCAGAGCAGGGGCCTTATTGAATGTTTTCATAACACATCTTTCTCGTATGGAACTGTTTCCCATGCAGACATGTGCCTGGTTCCTAATATTGGTTCCTGGTTCCCGCTGGTTCTTTTGACAAAACAAGATGCTGGATCTTGGTTCTCACTGGCTCTTTCGACAGAACGATACCCTGAATCCTGGTTCCCACTGGATCTTTGGACAAATTAAAACTCTGGATCTTGGTTCCCATTGGTTCTTTCGACAAAACAAGATCCTGGATCTTGGTTCTCACTAGTTCTTTCAACAAGACAAGACCCTGGATCCTGGTTCTCACTGGTTTTTTCGACAAAACAAAACCCTAGATCCTGGTCCCCAACGGATCTTTTGACAAAGTATGATGCGGCATCCTGGTTCCCATTGGTTCTTGTACAAAACAAAACCTTGGATCTTGGTTCACACTGTTTTTTTCAACAACACAGGACCTGTATCTTGGTTCCCATTAGTTATTTTGTAAGCACTGGCTTCAGCTCCCAGTTTCCCTTGTTTTTCTGTCAATACCAGCTCCAGGTTCCCATAAGCTCCTCGGCAAGCAACAGAAATACCAACGTGCCATGAATACTAAACACCATGTCTCACAGTTCCCACTAGTATTTTGCCAACATTAGACTCCTGAGGTCAGAATATGGAGTACTCTGACAGCATTGGGACCTTAAAAAAACTGGCCTAAAAAAGGTAATCCTGCATAACCCAATGCTTTGCTCTCAAAGAGCAGATCAGTACATCACAGACAAGTCAAAATAAGCGGCATGTCCTGACTCTGTAACAACCATACAGCCCTTCCAGAAGCCTGAGCACAATGCTCAGGCAGATATAGATACATTGTGTGAATGATAAAGCTGTACCAATGTGGGACTTAACTTTGGTCTGCAGGTGGGCTGGGCATTTGTAAAAATTATTGCTGAGCTTTGATGGTAATCTGTGATATTGGGATGGTTTTCTGCTAATATATATATATATATATATATATATATATATATATATATATATATATATATATATATATATATATGGTCACTTTACGCAACCAATCAACTTGCTTGATTCTTAGTAATCCATGCCATAAGCACCTCTGGCTGAGCCATAGCTGACCCACATTCTTTAGCTCCTTTGCCTGCTAATGCCAGGCCCTGGTTCCAATAACTTCTGACACAACCAAAGACCCCGGTAACATCCAGCCGGTTCCTCGTTCTCGTGGGTTTTACAGGAAGAACGCTTACGACGCCTTTGTTTGCCAAATCTTCATACCACTTGTCCCATAAGTTCATTTGCCAGACACGCCCCTGCAGAATATGGTGGTAACTGGTAAATGGACAGAGGGAGCATTCTAAGCTATTAACACAATGCATATATTCCGTTGAAATCGGGACGCAATTTCATCTCACCTCCCTCATACCGAGATTTCACACCTCACACCAAGACCCCACGCCGACTGCACACTAGCAGCGCATCGCTGCTCCACATTGAAACCACGCCAGCTGAGCTTTATCTCCGGAAAAACGCAGTCTTATCAGCTGATCAATATTTGTTTCATGCCACTACTAGATGGATATATATATATATATATATATATATATATATATATGGTTGCTTAACCTGTCTACCTCTTAGCCACCTCCGAAATGCCTAGAAGGGTACACAGAATAAAATGGAATATTCTAGAATATCTGGAACAGAATATCTAGAAGAACCGTGTAAAATGCTGACATATTCTTGGAAAAAATCATCTGAAAGTTCCATTTCCTTCTTTTGAGCTGGGTCTCAGGCTTTTCGGCATATATTTTGCCCAAAGTGTTTTTGGTAAGTTGTTCAGTGGAGCTGTAACATTTTTATCATCGGAAGCTGCATTTCAATACATACAAACCTTGCTTGTGTCTGACATTATTGTGGATGATTTAAATTGACTATGACACGTTGGGTGGTGCATTTTTTGTGTGAGCAATAAGAAGTCAATAAAATAGAACCGTTGTTCCGCATTCCCACACGGAGTAACCTCACTACCAGCAGCCTTAGTTCCTTGACGTCATATTCCCTTTGGGTTTTGGATAAACGAAACATGTGATGCTAGCTTCCCTACCTGCGGCCTTGATGAGTGACGCGCGGTGGCGCCACATTAGTGTGCGAGGTGCAGTGCGGGGTGCTGCTTATGGTTGCTGCGTGATTTCAATGATAATCATTTTGTGCTGTTCTCATGTAAACCGATGTATGTATATATTATTCATTATTACCGTGATATACACACGGAAGAGCGGGTATTTCCTTTCAGGATAACATTAGGCAGCTAACAGCCCAGTTGCAGACCTAGCAGGTATGCATCATACCTGTGTCTTGACAAGTTATTGATGTTGTTCCCTGAATTTGTAGTGTTATCAACATTGAAGAACGACAAATTTGTTTTATGGTGTATGAGGAACAGCCTGAGCAGATAACCAGCAATGTTCATAGACTTAATTTTATAGATTTACATCAAGAACAGTATACACTGCTGGACCTGAAAAAGTGGGGAGTGTAAGTAACAACTGCTGTGAAGAAATCCTGGTGAGATTCTGGTTCTTGCTGGCTCCTGAACATAATTTTAGAATGGATCTTGGTTCTTGCTGAAATCGAGTCTCCATCTTAAGCCTGAGCTGGATCTTGGTTCTTGCTGGATCCCTCAACATAATTCCAGGCTGGATCTTGGTTCTTGTTGGGTCCCTATGTCTGATCCAAGCTGGATCTTGGTTCTTGCTGGATCTTCCGTCTTCATGTCAAGCTGGATCTTGGTTCTTGTTGGGTCTTTTGGATTATTGTCAAGCTGGACCCTGCTTCCTGCTGGATCTTTTGACTTATTGTCAAGCTGGATCCTGGTTCTTGTTGGATCTTTCGACTTATTGTCAAGCTGGATCCTGGGTCTTGCTGGATCTTTCGACTTGTTGCCAGACTGGTTTCTGGGTTCCTCCTGGTTCCGGAACCAGGAACCAGAAACCGGTTCCCGGAAAGAATTATTGTGAACCAGGCACAAGTCTGTTTCCATGTTCGACGGAATAAATAGTATCGTTGAGCATCTCTGTACTCCAAACACAAATTTGGAGCCCACTGTTAAAAAGGGGTGAAACCTTGATCAAGTGGGATCTTGCTTGGGATCATTTTTCCAGAGCAACTTTGTTTTCAGGCGTTGCTTGAGACAGCTCAAGTTGTGACAACATTGCAAAAGAAATCAAAGCTGCAGGGAGACCGTACTGATAGCCTTATTCCTCGTCGAATCACCAGGAAAAGGGAAAGCGATATGTTGGTGTCTGGGCTACATGCCTTTGCCAAAACCATTATGAACAGTAAACTCGTGTGTAAGCTTGAATTTAAGGCTCGTAATCGTTTTGACAAGGGCATGTAGCCGAAATATTTATACACATTTCCTTCTTTTCTCCTGGCTATTTGCGGAGGAATAAGTCCATCAGTACTTTCTTGCGGATGTTTGATGTTTCTCGCGGCTCCACTGAACAACTTACCAAAACTTCAACAGGTTAGTGTAAAATCCGAGCATTTTTGTGCATCGCTTTAGTTCACTCGAATCTGAACGTATGGTGGGCTTTAGGCCAGCAAATTCAAAGTGTCACATATCTCCGCTGAAGTCCATTTATCCTTAATCATAGCGCGCAAGAGTGTTCATGACCCTCTTGGACGAATAATTGAGCTGTTCATTTAGGCAGTTGGCCGCGAGAGGTCGTCTTGTGACAGTCTCTGCAGGACGGCACAGGCCCGAAGCGCCGTCCGATCTGCAGACAGTCTTGGTAAGAGCTCGTCAGACAGGCCCGGCAAGGCCGATTCCAGGCACTTATACGCCGCGATTGGCCAACGCTGGCTCGCCATGAGCAGAACACCACTGAAATGAGCCAATCAGGATGGAATCAAGTCGGCCCAGTGCCAGCTGTTATATGCATCCCTGGGAGCGAACGACCTTCCCCGGCGCCTTATCGTGAGTGTGAGCGACCGTCCCCTGCACCACATCCGTGGGGGTGAGCGACCTTCCCCGGCGCCACATCGTGGGGGTGAGCGACATTCCGCGACGCCACATCGTGGGGGTGAGCGGCCTTCCCCAGCGCCACATCCCGCACCAACCGACAGCCTCTTGGGCATGTTAACAGACATGTGTTCATCACGGAGGGCATCCTCACGAGTCACTCACGCATCGGGTGCACATCACTTGAGTACTTATGCTCCGTCTCGCAAAAGGTTTACCGACAAATATAATCACCGGACAAGCTTTCAATTGATTTGATGATAGCATTAAATTTCAACTTAATGAGGACGTCAGAACTGAACGGCAAAATGACTTGTTCGTCCTCACGCATTAAATGCCATCAACTGTTTAACTTAGTTCGGACGTCACCATTCAGCGGCCAAATGACTTTCCCGGCGGTATGCCAAGTGACACGGGTTATCAGAAACTCTGACGAGACGCTTACCATTGTATTTGTGTCGTTGAGGAGACACTGGCCATTGTGTTTGACCGTATGGGAATCGGTGGTGTACCTCGCATGCACATGCGGCCGCATCTTTAAATGTTTTCCTTTTGCTAGCTTCCTTTTGCCAGCTAGCTTTTGCTGCTAGACTGTTAAGGAGCAAACACAGCGGGTGCAGCTGTCACCTCTCCAACTTCAAGAGTCCAACTTACGTCATTTGTTGCGTTTTCAGGTCAACACCACAAGGTCATGCAGCACTTCGAACATGCAAGCAGTGATAGGGACTGCGAGCATCAGCGTTTAAGAAAAGAGAGGACATCAGTGGCGTCTTGTGTTAATTATTGTATCTTATCATAAGTATAACGTCAATTTACAAAAACAAAAATGGAAGAGGCTGAGTACCTCGGTTCCTCGGAGGGGGTGAGGGGCTCAGCCCTAGTACACTTGACCGCACGGATCCAGCCTGCACTGCAGACGGCATCTGATGTCGGGTTGGTCCTATCTCAGTGAACAGGCCGTGGACGGCTCATTTAGGGGTGGAATGTCCCCGGGATCTAGCTGATGGACTGCCGCCAACGCGGCTTGATTGATCGATCTCTCATGTCAGTCATCACGTAAATGAACTGTAACACCAGGTGATTATCGAGCCGTCCCCACGGCTCTCTTCGACCGATCATATGTCCAACTGTAACACACAGAAAAGGTTTCCGGAAAATTGCCAGGGAAGGCCATACGTGACCTAGCTTATAACAAGATGGGATGACTTATGATGCAACGTCCGTCATATAAAGAGTGTGCTGCTCTAACTAATTTCTGATTAGGGCAACGGGTCACGATGGCATGCGAGTGAAAAATGGTCGAGTTTATCACGAACCAGCTGTCTCCAAACCGGAAAAAACAAGTGTATAATAGTTGTCTCATGTGACATGAAACAAAAATTATATGCAATGCGTCAAATGTTTGAATTGTCGCGAAATGTGGTCTTTATATGCATAACTGTAGCCTAGCTGGGATCTTTTAGCCGAAGTGTGCTATAAGTTTACCACTCATATATGCCAGCCATAGGGAACACAAAGGCTTCTTTATAAATACATAAATACACTTGCCATGGCAGTTCCTACGAAGAGATCTGTATTAACTGAAGATACAATATGTATGTGAATCATAGGCGATGCCCACTTAAAACGTCCCATCGAGTATATAGGGGTCGAAGTGTACCATTCTCGACGATTGGTAACGCTGATACAAGTCGTGCGCAATGCGATCACGTGAACAGTGGATAGCAGTGCAGCGTCCCGGAGGACCACCGACCCTGCCACCCGTAACTTGGCTGCTGCCCCGCCGCCCTTGACTGCCCCTCCCCCCCCCCCCCCGTTCCAGTCCTGCTGTCCCTGCCGACCATGGACGAAAAGTGCCTTTTCTGTCACCTACGAAATTTGGAAGTCTGCATTGTCACCTGGAGTCAAATTTATCAGAACTCGTTGCCATATAAGTTTAAATGTAATAAACCACACAACACAGATATAAATGACATGCAATGCGTCAGAAACATCAACTGTTTTTGTTTCGGGAGTATATTTGCTCTAAAGTGTCATTTCCTGGCCATGCAAAAAGTTCCGGGGGTTAGGACACATTCTTAGTGCACAAGTGGCTGGAGCGACGGGCTGAGACCGATAAGCACGTCGGATTCGCGGAGTTTAGTCCGTCCCTAGAAAACCCTCTCCACCGTTTGCTATTAGTTATACACTTTTTGATGCTACAAGCAGCGTTATCGTAGTTTGAGAACTTGAAGAAAAAAGCGCTCCCTTTCATGAACATGCGACGCCAGCATCTCATTGCAGCGACGGTAAGCCATTCGCTGGGGCGTCGCTATTTGAAACACTGGGACTGAAGAATTTCCGGTACGGGACAGGCCGGGTCTCTGACACAAGAGGGGCCGCGTGTCCGTCAGGAACGGCCGTCCAGCACAGGAAAAGTCGTCCAGCACTGGAGCGGCCGCGCGTCGGACGCAGAAGAGGCCACGTGTCCGAGGCAGGGCTGGGAAGCACTGCCGCCGGGGTGCGGGCGCTTGACTCTCGCCCTGATTCGTCGTTATGCATGAGGTTATGCCCCGTAGCGACACGGCCATAAACAGCCATGTTTCCACTCCTCGGTGTGATGTCAGGATCCGTTAATGTAACGGTGTCGGCATGCCACGCGCCTTCCGCGGCATCGTCGGCTGCCGCCGGTCGCTCGCGCCAGCCGTCGATCACCGTGCAGTGTTCCTTAATGGCAGCAGATACTCAGAAAGCACAATTGCAAGAGACATCTCAAAAGACACGCAACAAATCGCCTCACAGTCCTCACACCAAACGAAAGATCATTCAGGCAGTCATTCCCAGGCCTTGATAACTGCATCACTCACCTACCATGTTATCCTAGAACCACTTAGCACATGATCACGTCCATGACACTGCTGATGATTTATTAATCTGTCACGTAGCATAGCATTTCGTGGAGCGGAAATTGCCCTATAAAATAAGCTTAATTCTCGCTCTGGCAGAGGGTGGAAAATTTTCTGAGGATGCGCTCCGGCATGTCGCGCAATCACCCCCAGTTTTCAGTATTCTCTGGGGCATTCATTGCAGGTGTTTTGACGCGTCGCTAGCCTCGACCGATATTTTTTTAGAAACACTGCACGGTGATAAACGGGCGGTTAGGGCGGGAGTAACAGTGCGGCACTGTTACATTAGCAAACGCTCGTGTGGAGGGTCAACTTACCCCCTCCCCCCCGGAGGTTTTTCCAAAATGGTTTCCGAACGACACAGCGTGGCCGCGCCATATTTTGCGTAGCTGTAGACAATTAAAAAGCAAATCGCATTACGCCAGATATTTAGATGTACCTTATGAGGTCGCTGACCTATGGCAGGTCAAAGCCTGGCCATAGTTTCAGCGAAGGCAATTTCTCGGGAATCGTTCAGTCTGATCCAACAACGGAGTGTAAGACAAAGTCATACAACTTTGGAATACTTTATTAGGCAGCACAAAAATTACATGAACAGATTGCATTGGCCTAGGGTCAGGTATGAATGTCAGACGAAGGTCAAAACCAACCTGTTTTGTTACTCTAAGGCTTGCTGTATGGGGTAGCTCCTGGTGCTCATTTCGAATTCATTGATAACAGAAGCTGCATTTTACACCTTCCATAAACTTGTTAAAGGTCAGAATAGGTCGCTGACCTAGAATGACCCGAGTCAACGTTTTGCTCTTAGGAACATAGTGCCTAGCGTTAATTTTGTCGTCTATCGAAGTGCAAAACTCAAGGCGGTCTTGTATAATTTTGGTCGTCATGACCTTAAAAAGGTCAAACAAGGTCGCTGACCTTAGACGAGCGTGTGATCTTTTGCTTAGAGCAGTTATCTAGGTTCTAGGGACACTTTGGAGACCAACCTGGAATTTGACCTTTTTTACTATATTTGACCCAAAGGCCTTGACCTAGGAACTTCAAACTTTGACCTAAGTGAGCTTACGTACAGGTCAACGCACCCTGTGAATTTGGTGTCTCTAGTTCTCTTGTTTCTTAAGATCTCAGGGAGTTAAATTGACCCCCGAGCGAAGGGTCAAGGGCCACCCGGGCGCGTGTTAATGGAGCACTTTATGATAAATATATCGTCAAAACACATAAAAATGTACACCAATGCGCTCAAAATTAACAGAGGAACACGCCTCTATAGATTTCGTGATGCCATGGCGCATGGTCTTGTACACATGAGCATAAAAACTAGGAATGTTCGATTCTCAGTAAAACTTGACCTTTGACATATTTATTGCTTGGGAACATAAAACGGCCCACCAGTCGCGAGATCTAGTTGGGACCAATCTGCTGATTTTTTTATAAATTCGCGTAGCTGTGCTTACATTGGTCTCAAGACGCCTAAGGGAGGAGTCACATTGATAAAAACTGAATCAGAGAACATTGAATCAGGGAGAGGGCTAATGAATGAGCGATGATCAAGCATTATGTTTGGCATATCATCACGCAGTTGACAGTTTTATCTGGGTAGGTTAAATGGCATTAATGACACCAAAAGGCAGGAGAATATCTCAAATAAACTAGCGGACGTCATTTGATGATAAGCAGGTTGGTGTTGCGTACAGGTAAAAAACAACATGAAGACACCTAAATATTCAAAATATGACACGAACCACATCGTATACATAGCTTAACAATCGCCTGGCTTGAAACTGGCCAAGAAATTCAACATCAGCATTAGCTGGGGATTAATTTGGAAGTGATAAGTAAACAACATGATAGGTTTTACAGGGCTCCAAGATGACACGAAATATTCAGCACCAGTTTGGCCACGTTCAGCAGTTGTTTTGGTCCAGTATAAATGTCATGCTCAGCATCCTGAAATCCGAAAATTTGGCAGAAACTTGCACTCACCCCGTTACACTCACCTCACTTCGTCTTCAAATGTTTCCCTTCCGGGCTTTCTCTGGATTCTTAGGTTGCATGACAAATACCCATATACTTGTACGGAGCAGGGCAGAGGCAAGCTCAAACATGAAATGTGGCAGCAATGAAAACCTCAATATTCGTGTGGCATCTATCTGCTCCAGGGCCTTCCCGGCTTAGGACAAGGCAATAAAGACCTGGAGATATGCCTGTATTTGGTGGATTATGAACAGTCTTGATTTGCCTTTAGTGTTTGGCAATGCTCCCGGAATTGTAACGCTAACAAAATGGTGCTTCAACATTGCTGCCAAATTATCAGAAATATCGGGGTCTCCCAAAAATAAAAGACAAAATGGCATAGAAAAAGGCCCACTCAAGCCCACCTTAGTTTTACCCATCTTAACACATGGCCTGTGCCTTGAATCATTACTTTGCGAAAGGGTCAAGTCTTATCCTTACATTCAAGGCACTTTTATAGTTTTTACCGCCTTGAGATGGTTCAGAAATATTATATACTTCTATGGTGTTGAAATTTGTGTTATTTCAACCGGGACTCCTGCAAATATGCAATTACTCTCTGTTACTTCTGTTGGGAATTTTCGTCTTGCAAAGACTATCTTTGAACGAAAAGGATTGCTTACATGATGCAACACTACCTTAGTGGTAATAAATGGCTACGTTCCTTTATATTTTCAGACATATCTTGCAAGAGCATCCGTAAGTAAACACGCATTATCCAACTGATGCCGATACCCGCTTTAAATTTCAGGGTGTCTACACTATCCGTTATCGCCTAGGAATTCTTGTTAAGACTGCAAAATTCCAGTAAAGCCTTTTGAATGCAAAACATTCGGTTTCCGTTCAAGGAACAATGATCTATTGGCCCTCATGTTGAGCACTGTTCGGTTTCGGTATCGCCATGTTGGCATGCGAATTCGCCGATGTCGAAAAACTTCTGCGTCACAAACTTCATCAGCTGCTACCGCAATGACTGGTTGGTCATCAGGAGGAGAATGCAAGCTCATGGTTATGTCTGTGCCTCAGCTCTTTTCACTTTGACCCATTGTTTGATACATGAGTGGCAACACGTAGGAGAGGAACCGATATAGGTGTTCAATGGGCGTTTACGCTGGTGTGTTTCTCGAACGCACCAGCGCGAACCTCACCTCCTCGGATGCGTCGGCTGGAGGCTCGCACCCAGACTCGAGCGGGGCCATCACCAGCTGCAGAGTATCGTCCTCTCGAGTGCAGGCCTTCAGAGAGTCCTCCAATAAGTGGACTTCTCCGCACAGACCCGAGCGGGGCCATCACCAGCTGCAGAGTATCGTCCTCTCGAGTGCAGGCCTTCAGAGAGTCGTCCTGTAAGTGGACTTCTCCTCCTCCTTCTGAAACATTCCTTCCTACAGCTTCTTGTCTCTTCTTCTGTCTTGCATCTTCTTTTTCTTCTGTTTCGGTGTACCTTAATGGCGTCTCGACCGCTTCACGAGAGAGAGAGCATCTGCCTGGGGGACGTCATCTGCCTGGGGGACGTCATCTGCCTGGGGGACGTCAGTGCCGGGTCGGTGCTGGGTGTGCAGAGCACACTGGATCAGGTACAGAATCCATTTTGCCAGACGACCACTCGGCTCTTACAGACCTCAGAGCCACTTTAGAGCTTGGTGATCAGCGACCACTGTGAACTTGGTACCAGTGCGCAAGTACCTGAAGCGAATGATCAGCTCATATCAGATATATCAAATATGACCGGCTCCGATGATGGCCAGTAGCTCTTGCTGTGTTGTTGGGTACTTCTCTTCCGCAGAAGTCCACTTTCCTGAAGCGTATGCCACCATACACTCCTCTGAACTTGTCACCTGACTGAGCGTTGCTCCCATTCTCTTACAGGCATCTGCTCTTGCGCGGAACAGACAACTAGAATTCGCAGGGTGGACCACAGTATGACTTGAGATAGCTCCACACAGATCTCTGAACGCGTTGCAAGCTGCTTCTGTCCACCCGTCTTCTCTCCTCTCGTCAGGTAGGTGAGTGGCGCTGCTCTCACACTGAAGCGCGTGATGAGGTGCCTGAAGCAGCCCACCATCCCCAGGAACCGAAGAACTTCTGTCTTGGTTGTCGGCCATCTGCACTTGCTTATGGCCTCCACATGACTCTTGTCAGAGCGGATGCACCCTGCAGAAATGATGTGGGCCAGGAACTCGACCTCTTCCTGTGCAAAGCTGCACTTCTTCGCATCCAAGTGCATTCCGCATCTCTAGCCTGGAGCTCACTTCTTCACCCAACTCGATGTGCCCATCGAACGTTTTGCTGTACAGTAGCATATCATCCAAGTAGACTACTACTGACTTGTGCAGCGGATCCTTCAGGACCTTGGTCGGGAGGCGCTGGTATGTAGCCGTTCCATTGCACATGTCGAAGGACAGGGTCTGATAGCAGCACTGACCTGCTTCAGTCAGGAACGCTGTCTTCAGCTGCGCCCCTTCTTCCAGCTTGACCTGACAGTAGGCTGCAGTTTGGTTCAGCTTTGAAAACCAGCACTTCTCAGCACCTATTAATGACAGGAGAGGCTTAATCCGAGGCAGCGGAAAAGAGTCCTTAACACGCGCCCGGGTGGCCGGCTTGACACCCTTCGCTCGGGTGGGGGGGTCAATTTGACACCCCCCTGAGATCTCAGGAAGTAAGAGAGCTAGAGACACAAAATTTACAGGGTGTGTTGATCTGTACGTGAACTTACTTGAGTCAACGTTTCAGGTTCCTAGGTAATGACCTTAGGGTCAAATAAGGTCAAACAAGGTCAAATTCCAGGTTGGCCTTCAAAGTGCCCCAGAACATAAATGCCCGTTTCGAAGCAAAAGGTCACATACGCATTGAAGGTCAGTGACCATGTCTGACCTTTTGAATGTCATAGTGACCAAAATCATGCAAGATTGCTCTGAGTTTTGCATTTGAATAAGCGACAAAGATTATGCTAGGCCGTATGTTCCTAAAAACAAAATTTTGACCTGGTCCATTTTAGGTTAATGACCTATTTTGACCTCTATGAAGTCCATGGTTGATGTATAATGCGGTTCCTGCTGTCAATAAATTCGAAATGAGCACCAGACACTATCCCATACAGCAAGCCCTTGACTAATAAAACAGGTTGTTTTTTACCTTGGCATGACATTCATACTTGACCTAACGTCATTTAATTTTCTCATTCAGTTATTGTGTTACCCGAGAAAGCATCTCAACTATGTATGGCTTCGTCTAACACTCCGCTGTTGCATCAGATTGAACGATTCCCTAGAAAATGACTTCGCTGAAACCATGGCCTGACTTTGAGCTGATTCAGCGGACATAGGTCAGCAACCTCAAAAGATACATCTGATCTGATGCCAAATGATCTGCTATTCTATTGTCTACAGCTATGCAAAATTTGGTGCGGCTACGCCGCGGCATTCGGAAAACCATTCCGGAAAACCTTCGGGGGGGGGTCAATTGACCCCCCACCCGAGCGGGTGTTAAATGTATATCGGTTCAGCTCACGGAAGTTTAGTACAAAACTTGTACTCATCAGTCTCCTTCTTCTTCACCAGGAGTATCGGACTTGCATAGGGACTCTGACACTCCTTCATCACTCCTTTCTTGAACACATACTCCACTGGTTCAGCCACCATTTCAAGCAGAGCGGGCGGCAATGAGTATACTTTCCTCTTCTTTGGATCCTCACAGCTTGATGTCATGCTTTATTTCATCAACTCGAAGCAGCTGCACACCATGACGAGTAAATATGTCATGCTGGTTCAGAACTCCCCTCACTTGTTGTGCCTTACTCTTAGCCAGATAATCCAGCTGTGCTGGTTCGTCCTTCAGATGTTTTCTTGGATACACATCTTCACCCAGGATTTTGTTTTCATCCACATTGTCTGCTTCGTTCACGATACATCGACACAATGTGACTGAAGCCTTGAGCACAGGTATGCCAAAACATGTAACATTCCCCGTTGAAAAATCAATGATTACTTGCGCAGCTCTGAGGAAGTCTGTCCCCAACAGGATGTGATCACTGCAGGCGGCTATCAGAATCTCCCAGTTCACTTTCCCACCTGTTTCAGCTACTGCAATGTCACAGCTTGAACAACCATGCACATTCAGACTCTCCTTGCCAGCTCCATTCACCCTGACTTGACTTGGCTTCACAGTTAGACCAACTTGTTTTGCTGTTGACTCAGATACCAGAGTCTTCTCACAGCTACAGTCCAGACACCTTCGAGATAATGCCCATTGAGCTGAACTTTCAATGTTATGGTTCTTTGCACAGGTACTCTCGTAGCTGAAGCGCAATTTCCTGGCAATGTGCCCAGCTTGCTGAAATTTTCTACATTTTGTGCCACAGTTTTATTCACCATGACCCATAAGAGTACATTTTCCACACTTATGTGATGCTGAAGTTGAATTTTCGGAGCAATCTCTTGCAAGGTGACCAGGTCTCCTAGTTAAAGTACTTTCGCTCCTGAACACGCCTTGATGCAACTTCACTCAGACTGCTATTTACTTGGAGCAATGTCATAAGCTGAACAAGCTTGTCCACTGCCGCGAAGTCCTCATCACCCCACTGGTGAGCGCATGCTTGAGGTGCGCCTTTCACTGCCTGAACAATCAGCAGTCTTGACAGCGAGTCATCAGACGTGTTGGGCGGCACTTCTTTTAACTGAGTTCGCAGACTCTCAACATATTTCAAAGTGTTTCTCCTACTTTCGGCTTTCTTCCCTCCCTGCTTTACAGCACAGAAGTCTTGAGCATCTCTGGTTGCTGGAGTTTGAGCACCAACTCTCAGCTGCGCCAATCATCTCCTTTAAGTCAGCAATCTGCAACTCATCTGAAAGCCTCGATGCAAGCCAGACAGCTTTGGGACGTCCTCCGATCACTAACCCTAACAGCTTACAAAATGTCTTAAACTGTGAGGAAAACTGACTTGGCTCTTCATAAGCAAAGCTTGTTGGTTTAAGAAACAAAGGCATCTTGATTTTATGTCAAACTGAATCGCAATCGAAATCGAAAACAAACCGTATGCAAAACTTAGCACACTCAGCTTCTCGGCCTATAAATGGTCACTGAGCTTTATCATGAGCTCTTTTGTTCCACCGCTGAATGCTGTGGTCTTTTGTTTCGTTTCTTTTGTCCACAAAGGCTTACCCACATGGGTTTGGCAGCACCACAGCTCTATCTCAGAATCACACGGAATCACGCGATGTGTTCTTCAAACCCCAGAGCACGCACCTCTCAGTCGAACCCTGTCGACCCTGATACGTGCTGACGCAGCCCGTCGTAGCCGCATCGTTTATTGCCAGCTTAACGTCGAAGGACGGCGCCACTAAATAGATGACGTCTCTAACAGCACATTGCACGGCGATCCTCTTCCGGGGTGAGCGGCGGCCGGCAACCAGCGATTTTGCGGACTGGCGCGACCGGCCGGCACTGCCCCGTCGGCGGAGCCCCACACCATCCCACACTGTTAACGCATCTCTAAAAACTACGTAAGTTGTTCAGCGCATTAGCGAGGAACATTATGCACATAGATAAGATAGTACTTTAGCCCATTCCTCGGAGCAAACCAGGAGAATGGAGATATAGTTGGGTTGATATTTCGGCAACATGCCTTTATCAGAACAATAGCAGAAGACTTCTGCTATTCTTAGCAGAACACTTCTGCTTCTGCTATGTCTTCTGCTATTGCTTCCATAAAGGCATGTTGACGAAAAGTCAACTTAATATATTTCCAATTTCCTGGTTCTCTCATAGGAATAAGGCTTATACTGCAGTCTCATCTCCCAAAACATGACATTACATACTACTGCACTCAATTGGACAATGAATTTGCTTATCATAATTTCGTGAGACCACAACGCATGGTTTTGTGCATATTAACATGTAAGACCGTCAAGGTTCTAATTTCAGGACAATTTGACCTCTGACCTGGGCTAATGAGGTCAATTTTTGACCTAGCGACACACAACTTACCGCAAGATCTCGTAGAGAACAATCCACTGTAATTTTTTTCCGAGGTTTCATGCTTTTGTAGTCTGGAAACAGCAGGGTGTTGCATTACCTCTCTCTCTCTCTCTCTCTCTCTCTCTCTCTCTCTCCCCTCTCTCTCTCTCTCCTCTCTCCTCTCTCTCTCTCTCTCTCTCTCTCTCCCCCCTCCATCAGTCTATATTATTAAAAACGGCAAACAAGAGCGAGTCCTCATCTAACTTTTTGTTCTGCCTAAAGAGTATCACCGTTCGCCAAGCAATGACGGAGATACCCGGAGACGGTAGCGCAGTCCCACCAACGCGCTGGACCAGACCACGTACTAATATCGACCGCTGGCCTCCGAAAAAGCCTGCTGACACTGATGGCTCGTGTAGTACTTCTCCATCAATGATTAATTGTTGAAAGCGGCGGACTTCCCCCTCCCCCAAAATTGTATGATTGCAAAGGGTGGTGATTGCTGGCAAAGGTTGTGGGACGTTTCCGATTCATTTCACATCCCATTTTTTGCCGAATTTGCTGGGAAGCAGTAATCCGGCAGCTTTAACACGGCCCCAATGAGGGATGAGTGCCGCGCTGTGGTACATCCGTTGTGGAAGTGTTTTGAGAAAGATGATGCGCAAAGGTAGACGTAAGTCATGAGTTCAGGATTTGAGAAGGAGTGGGGGGTTAAGAAGCGCCCATTGGATGCATTTTGTTCAGCCTACATATATTTCATACGAGAGCTTGTCGGCAGACTCAGTTCTCTTGAATTCCGCACCACGCTGTGAACAATTCTCGTCTTCAACGTTTCCTGAGTTGAGGTCGTGGCAATGTGGTTCTTTCGATGCATGGTGTACTCTTTACAGGGAGGCTGAGAGAAGCTCCTAAAGGCCACTTGGAAGATGAGATGTATTGCCTACCAATTCAAATAAATCAAATATTGGTTAATGATCACCAACAACTATCGCACTATGAACATATAGTCTCTATTGAACAGTGGATGGTGAGGAACTCTGGAATGACGACATACTTCGGCAGGATACCACACCAGCAGGACGGCGATTACAGCCTTAAAAAGGGGAAGGTATAGAGCATAGTTAAAGGGAATGTTTCACCTTCACAACTGGTTTTGAACTAAAAAAGCCATTTTGAGGACCTTTTGATGCAGTTCACAGCCATGCCATTTTTAAGACCCGAAACTCTGGTTCCTGAGTTATACGCCCGCAAAAGTGCGAAAAGTTTTATTAGGAGACTGCTTTTAAGTCACCTTGGCATTGATGTCGTCATAAAATATAGTGATGTACTTTAGGAGACTGCTTTAAAGTCACCTTGGCATTGATTTCATAAAATATAGTGATGTACTATCATGGATGCACAACCTACTGTTTTAACAAATTGTTGTATGCAGGCAAGCATTCTGTATTAGTCATCATTGTCATAGTCCCTGCAACCTGTGCGGAACGCACAGTTGCAGTGCATGTGTGAGATGCTGGGCGCTGAAAAAGGTGCATTGCTGTTGGTTTCTTGGATAACACTTAATAACATATCATAGGCCTTGTTTGCACCGGCAGCTTCATCACTTCCTTGCATTTCGGCCCATCTAAGCATAACAACATGCTCTTGTCATGTCTCCAGCGTAGTGCAAGATCAGCAGGTTTGCAGTGTCATTTCACTACATGTGATATGTTCTTGCTAAACATGTGTTATTCCTTGCGTCAACCATATCTTTTGAGTGAAGCAGCCTGAGGGCCGCAACATGCTGCATGGCTGTGGAATCAGAAGACGTGTTTGCACCTTTGTCACCTACGTTTTGCGGATTCCGGAAACACGTTACGCAAGTGATATCACTTGTTGATTGTGTGCTTTGCTGAAAATTACTTGTATAATGTATCATGTGTTTTTGGTCACTCATATTCAGATACAAGAGTTAACGCAAGAATGCACGCTTGACCCATCTTTTCATGATAAAATTTATTATGAAAGCAGCAGGGATTGCAGTGCAAAAAATGGCATCATTGTTCATTATTCCATGCCGCACTCACAATGTAGCACATTGGTTGACTACTCTATGTGAAGCCCTTGAGATAACACCTTAAAATTTATGAATGACTGCAACAACTGATTTAACAACGCCAAAGGACTATCACCAGCTAGAATGCTCTTGCACCACAATGATTATATCAGAGTTAACTAGTGATTGCATAAGTAATCGTAAGCAAGAAAGACATTCCTGGCAGCTCAACTTTACCATCCACACGATAGAAATAACAATGCTTTGACAATCGATTCATAGCAATGTCACAGACTTTTTAATTTTAGCGTGCAACTGCATATCCAGTTACAAATAATAATGAACGTAACTATTGTGCACATCACATGGTATCAGTGTCAGAGCTACAGCATTGCAGACAATGATGAGTCGACAACACGGTATTGACATCATCAACGGTCCTTGGCAGGTTTCGGTAACAGATTCACGACGCTATAAGAGTCTTCATGGCATACCGTGCTTTGATATGAATAATCTGCCCTAAAAGTCGGCAGTCACTACGTTGCGTATGTCAAACAGCTCACCAAAGTTTTTGTTACGACCAGTAACAGGAAAAAACCCAAGCAAGCCATTCACTAATCTGCCACCCAACACGGCATCCGCGATGAGAATAGCCGTTTGGCGTCAGCTTTCGTGCGTTTCGAGGTATTCTTTAGGCCTGGCTGCCAGATGCTGCCAGGTATTGCTGTCGCCGCAAAACGATTCCATGACGCCATCAGGCAATGACGTAGTGGGGCGCATTTTAATATCCTTGAAATGTTGCTACTTTGGCTCGTTTTTGAGCTTTGAAAGCTTACCGACAGTTACAAGTAAGCTTTTTCCATCATATTTGATGCTTATCTCACTATCACCAAATGTGAAGATTCCCTTTAATCAATCCATCAAACACTAAACTATGGTTTATGCTAATCTAATAAAGTTATCAGATAAAGGCATGCTTAACACAAGTAGCTCCACAGGGGCGTGGCGTGTTATTTGGCTAGGGGACTGTGCTTTCTAACCAGGGATGTGGTTCCCTTTTTTATTTATCATTTCGTGTTCATCATTTTTTATCATTTATCATGCTCTGGTGGTCAAACCCCAAACTAATTTTGGGAAACTGCGCCCCTGATCCTAGCTCGAAAAAAGTGCGTCATGAAAATAAAATCAACTTTGATTATGTGTCACACGCCTGTCCGCCTGCCAGGTCATTTAATCTGAAGCGCAACGTACAGCGTGAGAGGCCTTCATCAGCGATGCTCAGCCTTTTACCCCAAAGCCGCCGCTCCTTCCAGCAGGAGGAAGCCCTAGATGAATCCTTGGCATGTGTCATTCTAACGCCCTCCGTTGGCCTTTGACGCTACAGCTCGGGTACGCGCAAGCAACTAGTCTTCTAGATTGGCATGGCTTATTTAACGCTATTACCAGAGACGCCTTCCCTGGTAGATCCTAAGAAGGGTCGCACGGAGCCTCCAAGAAAATGACGATTGGCAAGTCTTTTAAGTCGGTGTGCTTCTCCCACGGCGCGACGCTTTAAAGCGCTTTAAAGTGGTGCTGTAAAAAAGTGCTACTCACGCTTTAAAGCGCAGGGTAGCACCGATCACGCTTGTCGCTAGGTGCTGACGCCAGTCACGTTTCTTGCGACTAGTAAAATGCCTTGTACTTTTGTATTATAGACTCTTTAGTCCGTGAAGAAAATCTTGGTTGAAAAGTATGTGAAAAACACTAACCTGAGGGGCATTGGAAAAGCACTCTGTCGCGACTGATCTGTGACGCCAGCACTTGCATGGCGTGCATTGCAGTATATTTCTGTCATTTGCTAAAAAAAAACTATACTGGTTAAAGCCACTATGCTTGGAAGAACTTTGTGGCACAACTTGCTCATACAGCAAAACGTGACTGTTTCGACATACGCTCTACGTCAGTTTACGCTACAAACGCTAGCGGGTTCAGACCAGCTTTGACTTCGGCCTACTGGGATGGTGTGTTTTGATTCATTTCCATTTCCGCAATGTTGTCACCACATGCTCGCAGAAGTGTCCATTTTTGTCAACGATTATATCCGGTAAATGGGAAGGCTTTTCATCCTTGCCGCCAACCCCTGCTAGAGCGCAGCCCGACCCCCGCTGGGCCGCTGCCCGCCCCTCGCTGGACCGCTGCCCGCCCCTGCTAGGCCGCCGCCCGACCACCGTTGCTGCTGGACGGGAGGCTGGGCCCGCCCGCAGTGCCCAGCTGTTCTGTGACTGCAGCCTGGCGAAAGCCCTCTGCCGGCCCTAGCCGCGTTTATCGGTGCCGCCCGCAGGACGACAGCTGCGTTTATCGGTGCCGCCCGCAAGGCGACAGCTACGTTTATCGGTGCCGCCCGCAAGACGACAGCTACGTTTATCGGTGCCGCCCGCAAGACGACAGCTACGTTTATCGGTACCGCCCGCAGGACGACAGCTGCGGTTATCGGTGTCGCCCGCAGGACGACAGCTGCGGTTATCGGTGCCGCCCGCAGGACGACAGCTGTGGTTATCGGTGTCGCCCGCAGGATGACAGCTGCGGTTATCGGTGTCGCCCGCAGGACGACAGGTGCGGTTATCGGTGCCGCCCGCAGGATGACAGCTGCGGTTATCGGTGTCGCCCGCAGGACGACAGCTGCGGTTATCGGTGTCGCCCGCAGGACGACAGCTGCGGTTATCGGTGCCGCCCGCGGGACGACAGCTGTGGTTACGGTCCAGCGGCGTGACCTGCTGATGGGACGGCCCCAGACCATGGCTGGACGCCAGCTGTACCCAACAGCATGCTCTCGACAGAGTGGTGAGGCACGGCACAGACACGTTACCAGCTCAATGTGCGAGGCGTGCGGGTGCGTATACTTTATTGCAATATGAATTGTAGTCTGAATTCCACGTCAGTAGGCACAACCTTTTTCCTACGGACCCATGCTCTATTTGCATGAGTACTTATATGTGTAGAAAATATCAGAGATCATGTTAAGAGCTTTTTGGATATCAGTCAACGTAACAAAGGAAATTATTGCAAGACGTTAACTTTGTTTACCTCATACATATTCACCAAATGGACTGGTAGCCTCCAAGTTCTAGGCTATTTCTGCACGCCGTCCTGCACCTGTCAATCATGGATTGCCATTGTATGCTTATTTTATTGATGCTCAGACAATTTATGCACATCTTAGAGCATCAATTCGGCTGGCTGACGGCGCCTATTGGAGACCATTTCGAACTTCGGACGAAGGGGTGATTTCAACACTTTGTTCGGCAAAGAGGTAGCGCAAAGTCCAAATCAACATCCCCAATAAATGCTTCACTCAACTCAATGCATTGTGCTGTGCTTAAAGTGTGATCAATGGGAGAGAAGCTTTCTCATTAAAAAAGTCTTAAAACATATTTGGCCCGTTGCCAATCGGACGTGATCAACGTATCGCCCATAATGCAGCATTAGTTTTCTTGTTGACTTTTGCCAGGCTTTCTCCCCGGATTTGACCCATTTTCTTCTCACAGTTGGGGGACTGGAGCCCACGTTTGGGGGCAGGGGACTAAAGCCCTCTAACTGGATCGGAAACCACATCCCTGGTTATTTGTGCAGAAACAGAACATGTGGTGAAATCAATCCACTGTACATCTCGCGAATTGCCGGTTTCCACTGGCATAGAATAATGACAGGATCACATAACCATACCGTGAGACCGAGCGCCTTATTACAAACTGATGGCGTCATTTCAAATAGGAGCCAGGACAGGACGCGCTCAGCACAACAACAGTGCAGCAGAAGGGTAACGGGTCATGCCTGCAGGCCAGTATCTTGCAGGAGATAGCACCCGCGTGCGGCTGTTTGCCTGCTAGCCCACACGGCATGGAGTACGCACGGTATGATATCGTGCGCGCATGGTGGCCAAATGCATGAGTTTATCAATATTCGCACGGCGATAAGAAGCAAAAACACCAGTCTGTTTCCTTTCCAGGAGCCCTCAAGTGAATAAGCTGCGATACAAATGTTCCCAAGCATACCCGAACGGGAGCAGGAACACAAGTTGCTCGCCTATAAGCAAATTTGGTTTTCAAACCAGTTGAGATGAGCGAAGCATGACGTGATTTTGACGGGCCAAGTGAAGTGAGATACCGAGCCGGAATGTCAAGTAAACATTAGTGGACGATCCTGCGCGCGATGTTGCAGATGACTCCAGTAGGAAAAATACCAGCACCAACCGCGCGCCGCAGCGCCTCGTATGACCTATCCTTGACAACGGCACGGGACGTGCCTCTGGCACTCACCCGGTTCAGCCCAGCCGGGCATTGGCTCACATGTACTTGAGAGTTGCACGAAATTCCATTCCCTATTTCGGAGTAAGGTCCTTTTCACCTATAACGTCACGACCCAAGCCCATTCCCAACTCTGTCGAGAGGGGCACTCAGTGTGTTTGCTAACAAGCAAGTCGTCGGTGCTAACATCGTAGCGCATAGCAACGGTCGATGCGCTGTTGACGGTATGATATGTCCGGCATATCGGTAAGTCTTGAGCTCATATAAATGGTGCGATTGATAATGTCATTAGCTATAGACCACTGGTCACTAATCGTTCTCAATAACTGTTTTAACTCTACATAGCATTCGAGTGCGCCATTCCTGCACGCTTAAAGTCTTAATGGTCTCCATGGGCTATATCAGCTGATTCTGTGGGTGTTATATTTGGAATCGAGGGCGTTCTTCACTGGCTCATGTCGGTGACACCACAGGGCATCTGCCATAAGTCAGTGGGGAGCTGGAGCCTGTGGTCTGCAGAAGAGCCGGGTCAGGGCTCGGCGTCCGGCTGGGCTTGTCTCACCTGTCCATGGCGGCGGCACTGGACGTGCCCCAGGCGCTGACCACGGGTCGGCAGAGCCGGGCTAGGCTGGGGCAGCCGGCCGGCGCCAGGTCACCGGCTGACCTCGGGCGTGTGGCGCCGACTCGGCGGCGACAACACGATGGTGGGATGATCCAGCTGCAGAGAACAGAGACGCGTTGGATCAGACGCGCGGCCGCCATCAGCCCGGCAAACACAGACTCCATACGGACTGTTACAGACACCGGAGCCGGAGACATAGCAGAGGCAGACGGAAGACACGGAGGCCGGGGAGACACAGGGCCCGGGGAGGCACAGAGCACGGGGAGATAAAGAACCCGGGGAGACACAGGGCCCGGAGAGGCACAGAGCACGGAGCGACGCAGAGTATGGAGAGATACAGAGCCCGCGGAGACACAGAGCACGGGGAGACACAGAGCACGAGGATATACGGAGCACGGGGAGACACAGGGGCCGGGGAAGCACAGAGCACGGGGAGGTACAGAGCCCGGGGAGACACAGAGCACGAGGAGACAAAGAGCACGGAGAGATACAGAGCCCGGGGAGGCACAGAGCACGGGGTGACACAGAGCACGCGGAGACGCAGAGCACGGGAGATACAGAGCGCGGCGATATACAGAGCCCGGAGAGACACAGAGCACGGGGAGACACAGAGCACGCATGGATTCGGGCAAACATAGAGCGGACCCCGTTCGGCCAGGACCCAGATATGTGGCCCTGGACCAGTGACCGTGAGCCGGTGGCCGCAGTCGCCTAACACGCATTGAAGGTGAGACGGCCAGGCCATCGGAACTGACTCGTATTCGGTGAAACTTGCTTTGAAGTGGAGACAAGGCCAATAGACCAAGGCTTCGCGTGAGTTTTGGGTGGGAACGAAGCGAAACTCTAACGTCCGGTTTAGAGACAGCATTGATGCCACACTGGTGTCAGCCCATAAACCGGGGAGTTTCTCCACTCAGTTTCAAGCATGATCATATCGTGCTTAAGATCTCTGGTTATGAAAGCATTTTTAGGAGGTCGCAGGTCATTTTTAATCGCAACGAATATACGGTTGGACACTGTCGGACAAGCAGCATTTGATCTGAAAATTTCCGGAAATCCAGTGTTGCACCATAAGACCTCACGTGCAGTTTTTAAAAGCAGGGATATCGTGGGTGGTAGGCAAACTGGCGAAAAAAATAGCAACAAAAGACAGCAAAATGGAGAGATTGTATGCGCAGCTTTTGTGGTATTTGGTTTGCGTATTCTTAGCATCGTTTCTTGCAAACAGTGTGTTGCAAGAACCCAACCAGTGAGCTTATAATGGGTGGCATCATGCTGCTTGGGTTGAAGTGCCTAGTGGATGTTAAGATGGTGTTGCTGACAGCTGTCATTAGTGTTCTGAGAGTGGGTCGGAAGATTGCGTGTGACGTGAAGCAGTTTGCCAAACAGCATAAACAGATAGAGGTGGCATATGGACTGGCCATCCAGTCTACGCTATCTGCCTGTAGGGTTTTAATTCCTCGGCCGTGGATGCGGTTTTGTACCACTTGAGAATGCCCACCTTTAACCCCCACCAACCCCATTATCCCATTGCACGCTTCACGGAAACGTTCAGACCCCTGAGAGCTTGCTGAAAGGTGCTGAAAACAAAAGCATAAGTTACAGTGAGCAAATCCGTCCCTTTCCCAATAAATGCACCATATAACGCCCGGCTTGGCTTTCGTTCCGCGCAATGAGCATTGTTTCCGTTCTTTCCATCACAACATTTATTTTCAAAGGGCACAAAGGTGCTATTAAGTTCCCATGAATACAACGTGATCCATCATTTGAAGCTTACGCTACCGGACACGCTAACCTTTCGGCAATGACATATGCTTTTGCAGGGTCCATTGGCCATAGTCCGTAGAGTAACCTGGGCCTAACATCGTGTAAAGTAGTGACACCAGCTCGTTAAAGACGCAATGCAATACAATATTTGACCCGTCCGCGGCATTAGATTTACAAGCCTGCCGAACACCTTCTTCCATGCATGGGTATGTTTTGGACAGCAGACGCTTGACATACATCCGGTGACCATGTACGAACTGGACTCATCCGTAGAGGTACACGGCGTGACAGCAATCACATGTAGGAAGTGGCTTTATCTGTAGCGGCACAGACACTACCAACAATCACAATGAAGAGAGCACCACGTGTTATTTCCGGACGGGTCTTCCTGAATGGCCTGTATCCTCCAGGGACAAAGGAAATTATCGCGTAGAAATTAATCCAGTTACCTCCCCATGCATTAACATTCATGCGGATGACTTTATATGCATCACACCAGTGCCGTTAGAAGCACAAATCCTGTCAAGAGCAAGCAGTGCTGGGCGGAGTGGATTAAGCGGCTAGTCGGCACCTTGCCCAAAGCGAGAGAAAGCCGGTGCAGGCCCCCACTGCAGCGACCCCGTACAACCATCGAGCAGACCACTGTGGTTGACACCAATGGTTCGACCCATTACCTAAGAATAAACGCCGCGGGACGAGCCACTGCTTGAGACAGCGGTTCCGGCGGCTGTTGGTACCAAGCTCGAGTGCACAGCATCAAACGTGGTAGTGAAGTAGCAGCTTCTGTTCGGGGCCGAATGATACACGAAGGGCTAATGAAACCCAAACAAGTTAAGAAATGGGAGATTATTAAATGAATTTTCTGGGCACACGACGCTATGGTACAATGCTGACGACGCGACCTCCGGTGCAGGGCACGGCGCTGTGCCCCGACACCCGTGAGTGTTTCTCCTTATTCACTCGGATAGCTCATAACCAACCATCGTACACTGTTCGAATACATGCGATTCAGCTGCATTTCTGTGCTTGCTCGTACCGGACAGACAGAGGGCACAGCTATATAGCAGCATAGCTCTGCATAGCATCATCGCGCTGATCTTGCTAGGAGGGCCGTTATGATGCCTAAGTCGCACTGGGCGTCCACGTGTCCTTAGTGGGGTGACTGTCAAGCTGATCATATTAGGAGACGCGCTCACAGGGGGTGCCGCAGCAGCGGATGGTCCGGGAGAGCACAACACGGGTACATCACACAACAAGCGGAGAGTTGCCCGCCATGACGACAGCTGGAAGTTAGGGCAGGAACTCTGACAAATGTCACCCAGTGGATCCAACTGTGCTGTAACACGTGCGATCTGGTAGCGTGCACTTGGGTTGTCGAAGACATAGATCGGATCCCTTCCGCTCTATGTCTTCGACAACCCTGAGGTGTTTCTGCAATGCCGAGCCTATTGTACTAATACGGTAGACCATGACAACATTTTAAAGAAAAATAAATTGGTCGACTAAATGCGGTTCCCACGAGTTTAGTGTCTTGCGAATTATATTTCATATCGTTGGCCATTTCTGACTCACTCAGCTGGTAGGTGAGGTCATCAAAACAAACCTGAGGACATCAAGCCATCGATATACCAGAATTAAAAGCGTGGTCACATCGTTAGCAAAAATTATGGCAGACGTTCCACATGCTGACTCAGTTGACAGTCAGCCAACTACCAGCTGCAAGGGGCGGACGGTCAGCGCCTTTGAGCCGTGCTGTCACTTCATTTGGTGGTGAGAATGAATGTTTCCGTGCGAATCAACTGGTAGGACTGTGGGTCAAACTGATTACGTTGTTGTGACCTGACCCATTCTGAACGGAAACCCCATTTTTTACAAGAAATGTGCCTTAGTTTTTGAGGAGTGGTGAAAATTTTAAGGCCCTGGCGTCATTTGCCTATGAGTTTCAGTGAAAATGGACGAGGCCTTCAACGCCGTCAGGACGGATGGCGAATTAAAGGCAATCACAACTCAAATTCTAGGCCCACGATCGCTCTCCAACTTCTTTCTGCTTAGCACCATCAAGCAGGCAGCGGGCACGTGTGCGGGCACTAAATCGGGCGCGTGTAAACACCGCTCAACGGTCAGCTTCACCGACCAGCAAGCACCCAGGCCAGGCCACCCAGACCAGGCAACCCAGGCCTCTCGCCGAGTTGGAACACGCGCGTCAGCCCGGCGTGCTGGAAGCCGAAGACACAATTCTCGTTACCATCGACACGGCCTGCCTAGACGGGTATCCGGGCATGGCGCGGCAGAGGGCGGGTGTTCCAGCCGGCCTCAGGACAAGCCAATAACGGCCAACTGACCCGTCTCCCAGGCAATCAGCGCGTGCACAGATGCGCCGCACAGCGCCCATATTTCAGCCCGCCGGCTGACGTCATGCGGTCTTGTTCGCGCGGTATCGATTGCGCATCGGCATGCGGGGGACCGCCTCTTGGCCCTGTCTCTGTTCTCCCGCTTTGTCGGGCTCAAGCAGCGGCGTCCCATGGACGGGTGGTGGGGGGTCACGGAACACGTGCCCTTGCTAATGGCACCAACGCACGAAAACGTACAGGCTGGGGAGTGAATTTTGAATGCATCTGTATAATCAATGGAGATGTTTGTGCCATTCCTCTCCGTACGAAAATCATGCGCACACTCCTGCCGGCGGAAACATTAGGAGTCCGATACCTTCCCAGGTCTTGCACGTCGACAGCGCCGCAATCGATGCAAGGCCTCAGCGCGAAATGACGTGGCGAATTCGGTGCGGATGTTCATGCTAACTCGAGACCAATCCTCTTATCGTAGACAAGACTTGCAAGATTAGAGATGAGCCAGTCATCCGCACAAGCCGAACAGCCTGAGGACGACCCAGCGCAGAACCACCGCAGGACGTCGAGTAAGACGGTTTCTTCAGATCGAGCGGTGAGCAATCCGACGTTTGTGGAACAAAGGATTCATTTTGCATCGCAGCGCGGTGGTCACGTAGTCAACAGTGTCCTCGTAGTGCTAGGACAAAGCTGAGATCCTCTCTCTCGAAACTGCTCTCTCTCTCTCTCCTCTCTTCTCTCTCTCTCTTCTCAAAGTTGGGCTGAGGGACAGCCAGTCAACTGGACTCTCTCTCTCTCTCTCTCTCCTCTCTACTCCCCTCTCTCTCTCTCTCTCTTTCTCTCTCTCTCTCTCTCTCTCTCTCTCTCCTCCTCTCTCTCTCCTCCTCTCTCTCTCTCTCTCTCTCTCTCTCTCCTCTCTCCCTCCTCTCTCCTCTCTCTCCTCTCTCTCTCTCTCTCTCTCTCTCTCCTCTCTCTCTTCTCTCTCCCTCTCTCTCTCTCTCCTCTCTCCTCTCTCTCCCCCCCCCCCATTCTAAGGTTTGCCACTCCAGTAGCTATCGTATAGGGGTGCATCGGTTTCGAGGCCATTCAAGTTGCCGTGCTTCTGCGACCTCCGCCCTCCCCCCCCCCTAAATACCGGCTCCTGCGCGATGCGCTGCACTAACTCACGCGGCGCGCACATCAGCGCCCACTTCCGGCGTCCTGTCGTGGTCTCGGGACAGGGCGCAAGGTCTTCACAACGGCCGTCTGGCGGGAGACACGCGACCCGACGCCAGCAGTAAGCTGGCCGCGTAGGCTGACCTAGCCAAAGCGTCGCTAAAAATTACCTTTGTGAGCCAGAACCAGAAACAAAGCACATGACCACGACTCACCTTTCCGTTACAAATAACTGGACTGTGTCAATTCTGGGAGTGTGGAGGGGGCATCTAACTTGTTAGTATCATGTCATGTTCTTGTAATCTTCTACATTGCTATTAATAAGATAAGACGTTTACATTTCTGTCGCGGGCAGCTCAACAGCTATGTTGAGGGATCTACGCTGATGAAACTCAACTCCTTGACTGTTCTACAAAGGACAGTGATGGGGCGGTGCATAAGGCATGCTCCCCCTAAAAAACATCGACAAAGGCCTCTCGAGTCCATTCAGCTGTGGGTTAAGCCAAATGAGCGTCTCGAAATTGACAAAATGGCGTCTCCTGTGATGCCTTTGAAATGTACGGGCTCATACTCACGTCAACCACAAGTCAAGGCCCTCGGCAACCTGACTAGTCCGACTTTTGCTTCAGAAGACCCCGCGTTACATGCTGAGCGACGATGCACCGCTGCTTAGCAGCAAACATGGACAATATTATCCTCCGTTCCAAGATAGTGTGTGCATGCTTCAAACACTGACACTGAGTTTCAATCACTCTTGTTTTGCTAATACCTATCGAAACGGTTGTAAATAAAGGACCACAACCAGTGTATTCGGCCCCGACTGCCTATCAGAGTAACATTGGTATTTGTTCCCCGGGTCCGAACACGCGTCCCTACTTCGAATAACTGCGTCCAAACCTCTCAGCATTATCATCAGTGCAAACTTTCCAGTTGTATGGAATTTAAAATTTTACTTAAATAGCAATGAGTATTTTGGTCTTCACATATTTTCAATTTAAGCTCCAAGTATGGCCTACTGAGTGTGACAGCGTATGAATGACTGGAGAAGCTTGTGGCGCTTTGGTATGAGGTCCCGCGCTTGGTCCGGGCTCACGTCCTCCGCCGTACGAGAATAGGGCGTGCGGAAACAGTCTCGATGTGACTGCCGACGAGTGCATGTAGTCTCTGAAGGCGTAACACTTTGCCTTCCGGCAACTACAGTAGTAGCGTTTGTTTTCCAGTTATAAGGGTAAGATTCGTGCCAAAATTTGCCGGTTAAAGGGAATGTTCCACACTTGAAGATATTGACGTAGGCATCAGATATGATGGCAAAGCCTTACTTGTAACTATTGGTAAGCATTCAAGGTTCAAAAACGACGTTAAGTAGCAAAGTCTCCAGGTTTGTAGAAATGCACCCCATTACGTCATCGTTTGATGGCGTCATGGAATGGTTCTGCGACGACGGCAATACCTGGAAGCATGTGGCAGCCAGACCTAAGGAACACCTTGAAACACAAGAAAGCTGACGCCAACTGGCCATTCTCGTCGAGGGGGCTGTGTCAAGTGGCGGATTAGTGGGTGGTTTGTTTGTGGATTTCTTATCATGGTGCTGGCCTTAAGAAAATATCTGGTGGACTGTTTGACATATACAACGTAGCGATCGCCAGCCTCGATGGCAGATTATTAATATCAAAGCACGACACGCTGTGCCGCTGTTGTTGCTGCTGTGTTCTTGATGATTTTGTTAATACTTTATTGCCGACCCATCGTTGCCCGCCGTGCCCTAGTCCTAACATTGGCATCATGTGATGTGCACAGTAGTTACTGTCTTTATTGTTTGAACCTGGAAATGCGGTGTCATGCAAAAATTAATAAATTTGTAACGTTGCTATGAATTGATTGCCAACACATTGCCATTGCCATGGAAAAGATGGTAAGGCTGGGCTATCAGGAATGTTTTTTGCTTAGAAATTCTTCATGCAATTAATACTAAACCCAGGCATAACCGTTGCGGTGCGATGACATGCTTGCTGTTAATAGTCCTTACCCACCTCAATAGGTTAAAAATGTTGGCAAGATCACAATGAAGTACCAGCTGGCCTTTGTACACCCCTGCAACAGAAGTGCTAGTGCTTCCCTTAGTTTGTCAGCGTTCCGTCGTCATGTTCAAACACAAACGTAAAGGTAAAGACAGGTATTAAATATCACATTTTTAGAGTCCGTAGACTTAAAGAATACCACAACAATGTACTCTCCTCGAAGTACAAACCTCGCACGTATACTCTCCATCACATCAAGATCAATACAAGCCACTGGCACACACCACCAGTGATCACACACATTTCAAGCCCCCGATTAACACTCTTTTGTCAAATAAGTGTGATGTCGCACTTGCACATCTCGCGGAACTATCAAATTGCAGGTTTTCTCGCAATTTCCATACAGATTTTCAGTCATAACACCGCATTTCACCGTGAGCTCCCTTCAACACAAAGTCCCAACGCGGGTTTATGGTAATCCGGCTCAAGAGGTTTCTTCAAGAATAAGAAAAAACGCCAGCAGGGAAAAAAGATGGACTTGCCGTCACGCCTTTTTTATAACCTTCGGGAGAGTGTCTTTTTTTGGGTGCCGTACTTTTTTGCAGACAGTGGCATTCTGTTTTATAACATTGACCTATGGCTTAGAAATAAGGAAAAATGACCTGTTCACAACGAATGCCGCACAGCCCGAAAGTACCCACGCTTACGTTTGCGACACGCATTCGGCAGCGAAATCTTGCTAACAGCCAATCATCTTCCGCGCATTGTATCAGAAGTGCCGCATCATCGCTTTTGCGAATGTACCAGCGGCATGCTGTTTTGATCATAAGCAGAAAACAGCCTGTAGTATGACCGCGATCGCATGACTTTTGTGTGACGTCATTAATGCCGAAGCAACTTTGAAATAGGCTCCAAATAAACCTTGTTCGCACTTTTGCGTGTGTGTAACTCACGAACCAGATCGTGTTGAGTCTTAAAAAGGACATGAGCGTGAACTGCATAAAAAGTCCTCACGATGGCTGTGCCAGTTCAAAGCAGCATACAAATGTGGAACATCCCCTTTGAACCTGATGCTTCGGTTATTATTCGCACAAGTATAAAGTGTTGAACCAGTGGGAAAGATTACCAGCCCGACACCGTTAGAGTGGGATACATTAGCGGGAAGGCTTCTTCTGAGCCTTACGGAAGGAGACCAGAGCCATGATTGTTTGAAATGTACCAGCGGTCTTTTTAACGGTGCTGATATTTAACTGTTGTTAAATATCATATCTGGCATTTATGATCTGACATTTAATTATTGTTAAATGCCAGATTATGTCGCCTTAGATCTTAAGCGGCTTAAATGAAAAACGATGGTTTCATAACTGACATGATTTCAGGACAACTGGCATGATGACCAACATGACAAGGACATGACATCCGTCGGAAACTGACGCGAACTCTTAGATAAAAGATGTCTTGATTAATCTTTCAGCGCGGTATATTCTTGGAACCACCGAGCGCTAAGCGTCGGGCCGGACTGCTTTCACCGGGCCGTGGGCTGGTCTAAGACCAGAGCGATTAGTTAGGAACGGCGTTCACGCGTGGAGAATGGTCGACTCTTTGGGCCCGCACAGCTAGAGTTGATGACACATAAGTCCATATAAAATACAAAGATTTCCACATTGAAGTAAACGCAGCTGGGTCGCTGCTTAAGGGGCAACAGTTTTGACACCTTACCGGCAACAGATTTGGATAGTGTGGGTGGAATTGATGCTGCTAGCGTGCTTGGCCATGCTATCTTTGCAAGCAAGTTGGTTGTTCTGCAATACGAATCAAAGGAACCTTTACATAGCCACATTTTATGATTGATGTAAACAGACGAGGCTCAGGCTTGACATCATGCCATAATGCTGCATCACGTGATCCTGTTATAATGTGGACATAAATCGGTGGTGCTGTTTTGTTGTCTGCTGTAGTAGCCTGCTGTTAAAAGATCCGATTTCAAAGAAATTAACGGTCAATGTAGGTGAACTCATTTCATAGATATGACAGAAGCAATGGTCTTATTTCTCGGAGAAAAAGTAGGAGAATGGAGATATGGATGGGCTGATATTTACGAGAACTCTGATATTGTTGATATTTACGGTCCTGAAATCCTAAACAATAGCATAAGTGCTATTGTTTCGATCAAGGAAGGTTGCCGAGCTATCAACCCATCTGTATCTTCATTCTCCTAGTCTTTCTCCGATGAATAAGGCTTTTGTTAAGGCTACCTTGTTATCTTCGGCAATAATGTTCCTCGCAAATGAACTTAACAACTTACGTAATTTTGATTAATTTTGAAATTAAGTCTCACGTTTAATGCAGCTGCATTTACATTTATACATTTGTAAAAAAACGCAAATGAAGAGATTTTTCAAAGAATGATCGAGTAAGTGACTTATATCATGCATATCACCTTTGAACTTGAGAATTCACCTCATCCTCGGCCTCACTCCAGGAAGTTCTGGAATCCACAGACTGGGATTTTATTTCACACATCAATTTGCAGTGACATCCAATCGCACATTCCCTTCGCCTTACTACAGCTCCTGAATTTCCTGATCTACGGAAGAAATGCATGAACAGAGTCAATGAAACATACATTCCTAACCCTGGCTTGTGAACACACTGGTTTTTGTCGGTTAACACGGGTTGATCTCCACCGACAAACTACCGCGGCCACTAGTCATCTGCATTAGCG
The DNA here is from genome assembly GCF_011947565.3 of Pollicipes pollicipes. NCBI lineage: Eukaryota > Metazoa > Arthropoda > Thecostraca > Pollicipedomorpha > Pollicipedidae > Pollicipes > Pollicipes pollicipes. The sequence continues at coordinate 13,325,421 of NW_023596225.1, forward strand.
TTGTGAGGATTTAGGTATAGGCAAAAAAGCGATGAGTCTTGTATGTGTGAGAATACCAAAGGAGTCGTTGGGGTCACTCTCGCTGTGGCTACTGAGCTAAAGGGTTCAATACACGGCCAATACTTTTTAATTACCTGAGCTGACAGCGAAACGATCCTACGCCGTCGCCAGGCAAGGTGTCAATTGCCAGAGCGAACAAAGAGATCCTGCAGCTGCAGCGAACAAAGAGATCCCGATGAGGACTTCCCTGAGTGATATTCCAGCGAGCCGTCCGTAGCCAGCTGATGGGGCGCTGGTCCAAACCGTCCGTGACTAGCCGATGGGACGCTGGTCCAAACCGTTCGTGACCAGCTGATGGGACCCTAGTCCAAACCGGACACGGATCTATGCAGTGTTATCCGCGACACACCAGGCGCAATGACTGGCACCAACTTCTAGCTAACACCAGATCGGTGTGTCCGTGTTGTAACAATATATGTGTATATATATATATATATATATATATAATATATTAAAACTTCGTTAGAGAGAGAGAGAGAGAGAGAGAGAGAGAGAGAGAGAGAGAGAGAGAGAGAGAGAGAGAGAGAGAGAGAGAGAGAGAGAGAGAGAGAGAGAGAGAGAGAGAGAGAGAGAGAGAGAGAGAGAGAGAGAGAGAGAGAGAGAGAGAGAGAGAGAGAGAGAGAGAGAGAGAGAGAGAGAGAGAGAGAGAGAGAGAGAGAGAGAGAGAGAGAGAGAGAGAGAGAGAGAGAGAGAGAGAGAGAGAGAGAGAGAGAGAGAGAGAACGGGGGCTATCTGTTCCGTATTGTACCATGCTTGTCAGCTCCACGTCTCGTGTTTGGGGAATCAGACCAAAAGTTTTGCATCTGTCCAGACTCTGCAGCTACCTATTAGGGCTCTTTGTTGCGACGCTCTTTGGGCCATCAGATACTCGTTTGCGTCAAGAGAGCCGCCAATCACCTGTCCGGCCACCGCGGCCGCAGCAAGCTAGCTGGCACACATAAAAAGAGCGGCGCCGCGCCCGGCCACCCGGCAGCCGGCCTCACTCGTGGCGCAGCGCACCGGTGACATTTGACGGCGCGGGACCCAGGGGACCAATCTGAGGTGTCGGGGGCACGCTCACGCACCAGCCCGCGGCGGCCGAGCGAGAGGGAGACGCTGCAGGAGAACGACTGTTTTTGCGTTGTTACTGCCGATGCCCACCGCTTACATGCACGCATGGCCAGTATTTGTACGATTGATGGTGTGAGTACATCATGCTTATGTTTTGATACATGCAAACAAGGCTGCGAAGACCTTGACCATGTTCATTGTATAAGCGAACGCCAAGATGAATGCGGTTCTGTAAAATATATTATGCTATATAATATTTCCAACTACAGCAAATCCAGTTTTAGCAGCTGGGTAAAACATGTCCTAGAGACCGTCTAGAAATTGCGCTCGAACGAAAGCTTCCGACACAGCCCTTTTACTATTATGGAAGGTTTTAAATAGTTTGTAATGCAACACAACCATTGGACATCCACGTATACAAAATGTAAATGAGTTATTACACAACACACGGGAGAATAATGAGAAACTTTGGTAACAACTGTCCAGATATGGATGCATACTCGAAAATAATGCTAAAATGACCAGTTCAGCTCGTGGCGGGCTGTCATAATACCCGTATAAGGTACGGGAACTTGACCATTAGTCATTTTCAGAGTCGCAGGGGGCACCTTGAAGGGAATGTTCCACGTTTGAAGATATTGAAGTAGGCATCAGATATGATGGAAAAAGCTTATTTGTAACTATTGGTACGCTTTCAAGGCTCTAAAGCGGCGCTAAGAAGCAGAGTTTCAAAGTTGTAAAAATAAATTATATTTAGTTGCATATTTGTTGTGTATAACATGCTATATAAATAGATCATATAAAGTTGTAATTAAAAAATTATAATCGCGAAACTGCGCCCCATTACGTCATTGTATGATGGCGCCATGGAATAGTTGTGTGCCGACAGCAATGCCTGGCAGCATCTGGCAGCCAGACCCAAAGAATATCTCAAAACGCACGAAAGCTGACGCCAACCGGCCATTCTCGTCGCAGGGCCTGTGTCGGGTGGCGGATTAGTGGGTGGCTTGTCTGTGGATTTTTTTTCTTGGGGCTGGCCGTAAGAAAAGTTTTGGTGGACTCTTTGACATACGCAACGTAGCTATCGCCACCTTTTATGGCAGATTATTTATGCCAAAGCACGATATGCTGTGCTGCTGCTGTTGCTGCTATGCTGATGATGATGATTTTTTAAATGCTTTATCGTCGATCCATCGTTGCCTGCAGTGCTGTAGTGCTGACATTGATATCATGTGATGTGCACAATAGTTACTGCGTTTATTGATTGTAACTGGAAATGTGGTGTCGTGCAAAAATTAGTAAGTTTGTAAGTTGCTATGAATTGATTGCCAATGGAATTGCTATTGCGATGGTAAAGATGGTAAGGCTGGGCTACCAAGAATGTATATTTGTGTGGGATTATTTATGCAATTAATTTTAACGCTAATATAGCTTTTATGGTGCAATAACATGCTTGCTATTGATGGTCCTTTGGCATTGTTAAATCAGCTGTTGCCAATCGTTCATGAATTATAAGCTGCTGTCCCATAGGCTTGACATAAAGTAGTCAACCAATGTGGTACATTGTGTAGTGGCATGGATCAACAGTTGTGGCACTACCTCAGTGCTCCACTGTGGCATGACATAATGAAAAATGATATGGTTTTTGTACTGCAATCCATGCTGCCTTCATAATAAATTCCATCATGAACAGATGGGTCAAGTGTCCTCTCTTGTATTGACTCGCCATCTGACATATTACTGACCCAAAACACATCATACAATATACAAATCACTTTCAGCAAAGCAGACGACCAATAAGTGGCATCACTTGCCCAGCCTGGTTTGGGAATCCACAAAACGTAGACGCGAAAGATGCAAAGACATCTTCCATTTCCACAGTCATGCAACATGTTGCAACCATCAGGCTGCTTTATTAAAAAAGTGACAGGAGGATTTAAATGTGGTGAAATGGCACTGCAAACATGCTGACCTTGCACAAGGCTGAACACATGACAAGTGCATGTAGTCATGGTTGGATGGGCAAAATGCAAGGAAGAGATGAAGGTGCCAGTGCACACACGTCTCATGATAAAAATATTATTAAATGCTACCCAATACACCAACAGCCATATTTTTCCGCCTTTCTCAGCATCCAGCATCTCACGCAGGTTGCAGTGACTATGACATTGATGACTCACGAACAATGCTCTCCTGCATACAAAATTTGTGAATACAGTACAATGTGCATCAGTAATAGCCTCAATCTTTTCAGAATTCTTTAGGGAAGGACAATTTTGCAAACCCATATAATGTGAGCCTATGCTGAGCATGTCCATAAATTAGCTACACGCACCAACGCCTACTGCCAACATTAATTGCTGATATAATGACACACAATGGCTTAATTTCATGCTGGAATACCTCAATAGGTTAAAAATGTTGGCAAGATCACAATGAAGCACCAGCTTGCCTTTGTACACTAGGGTATGTCATCGAAGCGGCGAATCTCTTGAAATCAGCTGAGACAGAATTTTTCCTTGGCACACGGATTTATGATCAACTTTCAGGTCTGTCGCACCGCACCAGCGTTGATATCCGTGAGGCGGGAGCAGTTTTTCTTTGACAGGCCAAGAAAGCCATATTCGATACTAGCGCCACCTATTTTACGCACTCGGATCTTCCTCCAACAAGCCTGAAAGCCGCCACTTTCCACACTACTGGTATTTGGTAGATTAAGTATGAAGTGGATATCATGGAGAGCACCAGCAAAACACTGCCAAACAGCTTTTAAGCTGACTTTTTATTAAAGAACATTCGTTTTTGGCGAAATCCAAAGCTGTGCAGTTATGAGAATGCTCCAGCACACCGGGATAGGTTCGAGTTTGTTATTGGTAACGCATCATTGTGATGTTGGTTTGCAATTTATGTGCTTTTTGCGTGAGACATATGAGTTTATTAGTGTAGTCTTGCAGATACCGAAACAATTCTTTCGAACAATTACTTGCATAAACATGTCAAAGGCTACACGGTCGCGCACAGAACATTTTGTGACAGACCACCCGGCTCTACTGTCCCACCACCAACTGCCGACTGCGGGAAAGCATTGAGCTACATCAGGTGGTTGAGCGAATCGAAGAGGAATCTCACTAATATCATACTCAAGACCACGACGGTAGAAATCAGGGTACTGTGGACCAACGAGGCGATTCCTGTTCATGACCTAAAATACGTGACAAACTTAATCGAGAGGGATTGATATCCTCCCAAAAGAGCAATCAGCAAGAAATCAAAGAAAGAAAGAGAGACAGCAATGCCGCCACCGTGAAATTCAAAAAGCTTCTTGATGTCGCGAAATGCAAGTGTAAGCCTCAGTGCAGCTTTTCATGACCAGTTGCCTGCACAGGGTATCAGGAGGAGGCCGCCGTGAATGGCCAGTGCCAGCACCGGAAGCCTACCCTGGGGTCATATGACCGGGATATGATTGTGACTAGGGAGGCACGCGAGGTGTAGAGGATGGCCAGACAGCTCCAAGGGCGTCGTGGCTCGGCCGCTAGTGAGACAGTGCCTGCTGCTGGATCTGAATCGCTTTCCCCGCCGACTGCTGAGCCCGCGCAGCCTGCTGAGCCAGCGCTGGTTGCTAGTACTGACCCAGAGCCTGCTCCAGGACCAAGTGGTCTCAGCGCTGGCGAGTCAGCCGAGAGCACGGATTCTTACACAGTTCCGTACATGGTAGAACGTTGCGACAACGCCGATTGTTGGTTCCGGTTGAGACCATTGTCACTGTAGAATATAATGTCAACGATCTGACTAACACCGTTCTGGCGGTTGACAGCTACAGTGGCTCGAACCGGGACGCTGTTACTATCATCAACGCCTTTCAACAAGACAGCAGAGTCGGACTGGCTACTTTAAATCAAATATCGTAGATCCTAAGAAGATTTGCTGCTTAAGAGACAGAGCGAGAAGGGAGGCGGCTGGTTGGAATTTGTGAAGCAATCCACGAGTCAGGTTTGGCCATCCTTTATTCCGACGGCCGGGAAGGTAGGAGCTACTTGAGTTATACGGACCCAGATGAATGCCGTCGAGAAACATGTGATTGCCATCACTGAGCCAGGCACCCGCTACGTGACTCATTTTACGTCCAAATTCGGCCGCGCCCTGCACTTGTTCAACGAGCTACACTCCGTGAGCCCGCAGTGCGACGGTCACGTAAATGTCCTCGGTTGCGATGGCACGGCCGTCAATACTGAAATGATAGGCGACGTGTTCCGGCTGTTTGAGCTGGCCACCGAGTCATCCGTACATTGGTTCATCTGCCAGCTGCACGGCAACGAGCTGAACCTCTTCCATCTGCTGCTGAGCTTGGACAGCACGACCACGGGATCGAAATGTTTCTAGACCCATCGGCAAGACCAGTACCGGAGAGGTCTGGGAAGGGACATTGTGGAATTCAAGCCCAGGTCGGGGCACGTGCCAAACCTGCCGATCGACCTGATTCAGCAGTTGAGCACCAACCATCAGCTGCTGTATCTTCTGGCTTCCGGCGTTCAAAACGGCTTTTCCGAAACCTGGCAGCCCAGCAGTAAATCGGGCCATCGAATCATGTCAGGTAAATATGAAAACACATTACCTTCGAATTTATAGCAACGAGTATTTAATATTCAGGTATCAATTGATATTTCATGTGCTCACCTTTGAGCACTTACTTATTATTATACCTTGTGCCGTACCACGTTGCATCTTTTTCTGGCTGGTTCATGCGTACTAGCATGCTGGCTGACATGTATTCCGTCACATTTAAGGACTCTGGATATCGGCATAATTACATACACTAAAGAGGCGCAATAACTTTTGTATGATTTAATGCTAAGTTCGTAGCGACGTGTTCTAATATATTCCCTTTCGTTTTCAGATGGTTGACACTCGCCGCTCGTCTGCTCCTAGTTCACATCTCTACTGAGACATCCAGCAGTGCTCTCAAAAACCTCGTCCAGGGCGTGGTCGGCCACTATGTGTCGGCATGGTTCGCCATCCGGCAAAACAGCGGCTGCGACTTCGGCTTACGCAACTTGTTCCGAAGCATCGCGCTGCTCCGCGACCTGCTGCAGCACACATAGGCCACGGTGCAGCCAGTCCTCCGGCGTAACGGGTACTGGGTCCGTCCGGAGCAGCTGATGCTGGACATGGCGTGGGATGCGAACCGCATGGTCCGCGAACAGGCGGTTCCGATCGTCACCCCGCCCGTGAGCAGCAAACCGAGGGTCTCACTCAGCCCAGGGTCTTCATCATCTCAGCGGTAAACTTCGAGGCCGTGAGGTACACCGAACTGATTCCCTGACACGGACCAGTCACGCAGCCTCCACTGCGAGACCTCAGGGACTGAAAGCTGTGGAACAAAGTGCAGGCTCTGCTGGCAATCTTGCCCTATCTGGTTCACCTTAGAAGTGCGACGCAGCGCCGCACTGCCGAGAACGTCTGCGGCTGGAGCTGGAACTTCGGCAAAATGTGGAACCCAGCTGGGAAGATATTTCTGCTACCGTGCGATCTCTGCCAACACGCGTTTGGGGTTTCCAGTCTGTGAGCAGTTGCTGTTTGGGCCGGTGCATCGAATACACAGCCTCGGCAAGGAGCAAGATATGTATGGGATCACCCTACCGCCTCCCCCCCCCCCCCCCCCCTCTTTACGTCCGTGGTACAGGCTGCAGAACTTGCTGTGTGTATTAAGTTGTACACCAGACAATATATTCTGAGTCATAAGCTATACATAGCTTTGTTTGCATCACAAGAGCTGTCTTCGAGAAGTGAAAGTCTAAAGCAATGCAAACCACCACACTCGTACAACGAGTTCATACCCAACAGCTTACAAAGTTTCCGCCAAATGGCAATCAATCGGGCAATGTCTGATCCGCATATTAGATCTTAGATCGGGCATTCTCGTACGACGGCTTAAAGAGCGCTCGGTAGCATCGTTTCTACACGCAAAGGTATTTTGTGTGGCTAGCCGCCCACGGCTTGGTGTTGCATGCGGCGGCGAAGGCCGCCCAGCATGGGGTGACTGCAATGCCGGGCGTCAGTTAACGGTCTTATTTTAATCGACTCACGCCTCACGAATTTAAGTTTTTGGAAATAACTTTTGCTATCCCGTGTACTTTTGGACTCGTGCGCCAAAGAATTTCTTTGTCCCACGCGGTTTTGTTGCTGATGACACACCTTATTGTGCACCCCTGCAACAGAAATGCTAATGCTTCTCTTAGTTTGCCAGCGTTCCGTTGTCATGTTCAAACACAAACGTAAAGGTAGAGGCAGGTATCAATATATCACATCTTTTCAGAGCCAGTAGGCTTAAAGAATGCCACAACAATGTTCTCTGTCAGAATTACAAACCTCGCACGCACACTCTCCATCACATCAAGATCAATACAAGCCACTGGCACACATCACCAGTGATCACACATATTTCAAGCCCCCGATTCACACTCTTTTGTCAAATAGGTGTAATCTCGCACTTGCACAGCTCGCAGAGCCATCAAATTGCAGGTTTTCTCGCAATTTCGCACAGATTTTCAGTCATAACACCGCATTTCACCGTGAGCTGCCTTCAAAACAAAGTCCCAACGGGAGTTCATGGTAATGCGGCTCAAGAGGTTGTACTTGTAGGACACAATGTTTTGTTTAAGATTTTAATTTGAGGTGCATTATGATTGAAATAGTTGGTGAAATATCTATTTGAAGTTATCATAATGTTTCCCTAATTTCATAATGCCTTGCTAATCCATAAACCCGTGCAAGGCTCTGTGCTCCGGTACACAAGGCGCCAACCGAGCTGTCTGTAAGACATACGTCAGTAGAAGAAGAAAAAAACGCCAACGGGAAAAAAAACAGATTTGCCATCGCGTCTTCTTCTGTTAACTTTTGGGGAAGTGCCCGTTTTGGGGGTGCCGTACTTTTTTGCGGACAGTGGCGTTCTTTTTTATAACATTGACCTGTGACCTAGAAATAAGGAAAAATGACCCGCTGACGACGACTGCCGTACAACCAAAAAGTGTTCACGCTTATGTTCGCGACACGCATTCGGCAGCGAAATCTTGCTAACAGCCAATCATCTTCCGCGCATTGTATCATGCGTGCCGCATAGTACGTGCCGAATGTACCAGCGGCCATGCTGTTTTGAAGATAAGCAGAAAGCAGCCTGTAGTATGATCGCGGTCGTATGACCTCTCTATGGCATCATTAACGCCGAGGCAACTTCGAAATAAGGTCCAAATAAACCTCTTGCTGGCGTGTAACTCAGGAACCAGATCGTTTTGGGTGTTAAAAAGGACATGAGCGTGAACTCCAACAAAAGGTCCTCAAGATGGTTATTTCAGCTCAAAACGCTTTATTAATGCACTGTGCTAGAATTGCCGACTTTGGGTTAAAGCAATATCCTATGACGGCGAATTTTCCACTCCTTTTCTCGATATTTTACGTAAGTTTCCCACTCCTGCCGGATATGGTCTAATCGTACTTGCCAAACCCACATTTTCTTTTCTGAGGCTTTCAGATGTCACACAAAAGCAAGCTCACTTTAAACCACCAAGCATAAACAGGGCTCCACAGAACCTGGACACTACGCTACGTCCTGCCTCACCTACATCTGAATAATGTCTATGTATGCATAGAGCAAGGGCGCCAGGTGCCTCCAACTCTAAGAATCCCATCGACCCCAACCGCTTGCACGCATTATGTTTGGTTTGTTTACAAAATGCATCATAATCGGCAGGAGCGTGCCAGATGCAAGGTTTTCACTCATCCCCAATATTTTTGGTCTCGCTACCACACCACGAAAGCAGAGCCTTGTGCAAACACCAGCCAAACCTGATAGAAAATGTTACTCCACGCATATATTTTACCTGAAGAAACTTGACCACTAAATTGCATTACGCTCGAAATGCAGGAGTGAAAAATTCAAGAAATGTGTTCTAAATGAAACTCCCTAGATGAATATCATCATTTGAGCACTCATGTCCACAGATTTTAAGTCAACTCAGCTGATCACAAAATTTTGCAAAAAAAGTATCAGTCTTTATAGTTATTTAATCACTTTTTTTGCCATCATGCGAGTGCGATATCACTTTATTCTTCCTTCCCTTCCCATTGCCTTTAAAGGTACCATCTGTTTTTTTTAAATGTTGCCAATTTCTCTGGAAAATGCTCCAACTCCAAAATTGCACGTCTTTTATACATAAATTGGGTTAGTTCCCCAGCCGCCCAAACATGTTTGGTATGCACGCAAAAGTGAACAATTCACAAGGAATAAAGGAGACAATTTCAAGCATGGAACCGAATTTCACCGCTTGTTAAACCCTCAGCTAGCTGAGCTTTTTTTGCACATGGCAATGTTCGATAATGCTAAAGGTAAGCTTTTCCAGTGTCTACCTCATCAGGCGATCACACTAGGCTACCTTATGCTGCCATCTAAAGCTTTGAGACAGACTTGACGCAGCTAATACGGAAGTGTTTGGTGGCGAATTTCTGTTTTAATCCGCTTAGTTTTGTCATAAGACAAATTATTATGCCACAAGGCGTATAATTGGCTTATTTTGTTCCTTATTCTCGATTATTATATTATTATATTATTCTCGATTAATTGCATCAAATTTCTTGAAGTGTTCCCTCATGGCTGCTTTGACCAGATGTTGTCCATAGTTGTCACATTTTTCTGACTGGCAAATGACTGTACTGTATATATGCACCATACTTTTAACACAGGGATACTCTGAGCTTCATAACAATTATATGAGGCAAATATCAGCATGTGGCATAAAGTCATACCATCCCATTCAGAATGTGAATGCAGCACCTCAAAGTTTGTCATTACATATGAATAAACAAACCTAAATTGATGCCTTTGCTTCAGCTAAGAGGGCAAGGAGCAAAACTGGTATGGTTTTCTAAAAGTTATGTTACTTTTGGAGAACAAATATTGTTTTGTGGAGCACGCCCACTACTGCCCTTCACAGAGGTTAACTATGGCAATCAGAATCAGTTGTTCGAAGTGATTCCAAGTGTTTTGATTTGTGAATTGTCAACTTTGCCTGGCGTCAACAAGCTGACACAAATGAACTGAATGAAAAGACAAGTTGAAACCAGCCAAAAATGAGCTTTATCATGCTTTTATCACAAGTGCTGCTGTCAACAGATAGGTGAGGTGAGTTGAGATGATGTTTAACATATGGGCTACTCGAAGTTTTGTGACGTTGGTTAATGACATGGCGAGTGGGAATAGGAATTGTGCAAGAATCAGTGATTCACAAATGCTGCTGTGATGCAAACAGGTTAGACAGGGTGTGATGAAGTAAAGCCTCTTTAGGGTAGGCATAGGTAGGCTTCTTTCATGGAAATAAGCATTGCTTTTTGTAAGAAACAGTGACAAAATATTTAGTTTCCCTGACCCTATCTTAACAGAAGCCAGAGGCATGTCTGATGTGTTTGACTTGGTGATGGATTGATGTGTAGGGGTTGTTTTTTTTAGTGCTTTATGCCTGTGGAATTTTCCGTTATTGTTTTGTTGCTGAATTCCTTTGCTTTGTTTTGTGTTTAAAAAATCTGGAAAGGGAGTGCAAAGTGCAGCATCAAGTCATTGGTGTTAAAAAGTTTTTGATGCTTATTACACTGTTATCAAATAAGTATGCTTTAATGTGTTCTGTTTCACTTTAATGGCCCAAGATGTTAACAAATAGTTTTGTCAGGTTTAGGACATTACATCCATGCCTACTTGAAATGTATGTCTTTGTTTGCTGAAGTATCTTTAACTAGCCCGAGTTCCATCTTTTGTGAACTCAGTTGTTCACTCTCACACGGTCTTTTTAGATGAGAATTCTTCAAATCTCCAACCTCAAGTTTCAAAGCGATTCTAGCTCACTGCATGTCACGGCTCAGGTCGTCTGTCTGTCCGTAGTTGCCGTATGTCTGTCGCTGTCTGTCTGTCTGTCTTGCCTTTCCGCTCGTATCTGTCTCTCTCTCTCTGTCCTCCTCCTATTATATCTCTCTCTCTCGCATCTACTTCTACTATCGCCTCTCTCTCTCTCTATCTCTTCTCTCTCTTCTCTCTCTTCTCTCTCTCTCTCTCTCTCTCTCTCTCTCTCTCTCTCTCTCTCTCTCTCTCTCTCTCTCTCTCTCTCTCTCTCTCCTCTCTCTCTCTTCTCTCTCTCTCTCTCTCTCTCTCTCTCTCTCTCTCTCTCTCTCTCTCACTCTCTCTCTCTCTCTCTCCCTCTCTCTCTCTCTCTCTAATTCTCTCGCCTCGCCCCTTTCTTCCGCTGCCAGCAGTCGTGAGGTCGGAAGGTGCTGGGTGCAGCGGCCGGTCACACCCCTCCCCATTCGGCTGGGAGCGAGATCGATTCTGCCGCTCGCGAGACGCAGACTGGCTCGCGCTCTGGCGCTTGACCTTGTTTGTACCGACGAGGGCTTGCGCTCTGAGACTACGCGCTACCGGCCGACCGAAAGAAGTGGCCGTGCCTGGAGGCGACCAGCGTGAGCTCGCAACAGCAGTGATAAGATGCGCCGAACGGTTGAGTTGAATGTTGTGGGGGCAAACAGCGGGGATGTTACGCGATGAAAACAAAGAAAATAGATCAGCACAGCTTTGTCGTTTAAACCTGTGTTACAAGCATTGGCCACCACCAACATGGTTTAATGATGTGCCCAAAAATTGCTGCAGCTGATCCTGGTTTTCACCCTATTTCTATTAACTGTTTCAGTTAACATTTGACTGGTTTTGACTTAAACAGGGACAAATTGCTAGCAGCACAATGGTGTGAACTGCACCTGCCTGCCTCTTCTCGTGTCACGGTGACGCGAACGACAAATTGTGAAGTCAGCAATAAACGGCTGCTTGTAGGAAGATGATACGGGAATCAGGGTGCGACGCAAATTTCTATCAACGTGCATCATACAATAAATATAATAGCATTTTGATGTGGGCTTAATCCCTCAGCCCCGTTCCTCGACGGTGAAAAAGGTGATAACCAAACCAGCGAAAGCTAAGGTTAGCTGGCTCGCTATTAACATTGCGTAAGTCAGTGTAGCTCCCCTTGGCCGCCCCCTTCGCTCTGTTTGCTTTTGAATTTCCTCCAGAAGCATTGGAACGATTTTGAATTGCACAAATTACCAAATAAGCCCGAGCCGTATGCATGCGAGCACACGTCGTATCTGTCCATAAATGTTCAAGACACTTGTTATCTACCATAAAGTTATCATCGTTAAAGATCAGGTAAAACCGGCATCAAAATAATAACTGATAGCATGATTGCTTTTCTTTGAATCCTGTTCTCAGTTTATGCACCTTATTCGGGGCTGTGGTTAGCTTGTTAGTTCTAGAAAGCGTGATGAAGTCAGGAGAATTAGGTGAAATATGAAGTAATCCTAGTTAATGTTGCAATAAATTCAGTAACTAATTCCTCCGTCTAAATTAGTTTCCGATATTCCTTTTATTTTCCAGCATGCTGAGATTACATTCATGAGTGCATTGTGCTACGCTGTTCGTCACAAGTCCGTAGTGTCATCTTATGTCATTCGAGGTCAGCGAGGAATGCATCCAACAGTCAAGTGCTGGAAACGGCCGGTAGCTTCCGAATCTGTTTGCGTTAATTTATAGCGATTTTATGATAGATTCTGACTTGTGTTAGATTCCTCATTCGTGAAACCGAACCTGTCAGACGGAATTTGTCCCTGTTCTTTTGTACTCACCTCAACGCAGGGTATTTGTGCCACAACACTCCGTCACGTTTATGCGACACAGCCTCCCCTATTGTGACCCTGCCCCTGTAACTTGACCCCACAGCGTCGCCATGCCTAGTTGGCACCTGTGATACAACTAGTGCCCCTGTCGTCGGTGCAGGCTGTCACGCTGTCAGCGAATTGCCGTACCGATCTTTCCGCGACCCCGTGGTATCCACTAGTGAGGGGATGGCGCCCGGCTGATGGCAGTGTTTTATTGTAGCGTGACGGTCAGTTGCCTTGTGTACCGCGCCGTAACTGGTGCGTTTGTCTTTTGTTTACGGGCGCGAAATGCGTCTATTTATCTTTTGACTATGTACATCTTTACTACATGCACACACACATACACACATACGCACGCACGCACGCACGCACGCACGCACGCACGCACGCACGCACGCACACACACACACGCACGCACGCACGCACGCACGCACGCACGCACGCCGCACCACACACACACACGCACGCACGCACGCACGCACGCACTCACGCACGCACGCACGCACGCACACACACACCACACACACACACACACACACACACACAATATGCACATAATCATAATAACTAATATCATGCACACATATCGACACATAAACCTGAATGCGTACACAGTATCACACCGCCTACATGCACTCATCGTACAGATACCGTTTCCCCATACCGTGTGCATACATTCGCTACACATTTCTGGAAATGTGGTTCAAAATATGTGTATCATGCAAGTGGTGTTGATGGCGACCGAACTAAGCAAAGTGATAAATACTCATGAACGTAAGTTTGGTTGATGCTCATCTTGTCGACATGCGTCTTAAAGGAAATGTTCCACCTCTACATGGGGTTCTGAACCGAAATAACCATCTTGAGGACCTTTTGAAGACCAAAAACCCTCTGGTTCACGAGTAATACCCCTGCAAAAATGCGAAGGGTTATTGCGAAACTTCTTCAAAGTCACCTACACGTTGATGTCGTCATTGAAACATCATAGGATTGACGTTATATTACAGGCTGTTTTCTGCTTATGGTCAAAACAGCGTCGCCGCTGATACATTCGCAAGAGCGGCGATGCGTCACGTAGGATACAATCCACGGAAGATGATTGACTTAGTAAGTTTTCGCTCCTGAATGCGCGTCGCGAACATAAGTGTGAGCACTTTGGGGCTGTGCGGCACCCATCATCAACGGGGAATTTTTCGTGTTTTATAGACCATCGATCAATGTTATTGAAAGAAAACTCCACTGTCTTCAAAAATGTATAGTACAGAAAAAAGAACGGGACTCTCCCGAATGTTATAAAAAAGAAGACGCGCCGGCAAATCTGCCCTTTTCCCCTGCTGGTGAGTTTCTCTTCTTCTTATATTGACGTATTTCTTACAAACAGCCCAGTTGGCGCCTTGTGTACCGGAGCAAAGATCTTTGCACGGGTTTATAGGTTATCAAGGAATTATAAAGCTAGGGAAATATTGCGGTAATTTTGTGCATATTTTACTAAATATTTAACGCTTATTGTAGGACAAATTTAAATCTTGAACAAAAAATTGCGTCTTACAAGTACAACCTCTTAAGTTGTATTACTATGAACCTCCGTTGCAACCTTGTCTTGAAGGGGGCTCACGGTGAAATGCGGTGTTATAACTGAAAACCTGTGCGGAAATTACGAGAAAAGATGCAATTTGATAAAACAACTCGTTACTGCACATGTTTAGTATAACCTCACATGATACAGCTTTGCAAAATTGTCTTTCATTTCAGAATTCTGAAAATATAGTGCTGTATTATTATGGGTGCGCATACGACCGTCTTAACAAATGCTGTATGCGGGCAAGCATTGCTCGTAAGTCATAACTGTCATAGTCACTGCAACTTGTGTGAGCCGCTGGGGGCTGAGAAAGGTGGAGAAGTATTGCTGTCGGTTTCTTGGATAGGACTTGATAATATTCTTATCATAAACCTTGTGTACACCGGCAGCTTCATCACTTCCTTGCACTTCGCCCATCTAAACACAACTACATGCACTTGCCAGCGTTAATGAAGGTCAGCAGGTTTGCAGTATCATTTCACTACATGTAATATTTTATTGTTATACATGTGTCATTGTGTGAACAATATTTTTGAGTGAAGCAGCCTGATTGCTGCAGCATGTTGCATGACTTTGGAATCAGAAGACGTGTTTGCATCTTTGTCACCTACGTTTTGCGGATTCCCAAAGCAGGCTGAGCACTTATTGGCTGTGTGCTTTGCTGAAATCGATTTGTATATATTGTATCAGGTATTTTTGGTCACTCGTACGTCAGATGCGAAGCTAATACAAGAATGCACGCTTGACCCATCTTTTCATGATGGAATTTTTCATGAAAGCAACAGGGATTGCAGTACAAAAACTGCATTTTTGTTAATTATGTCATGCCATAGTACAGCACTGAGGTAGTGCCACGATGACGCTGTTGACCCGTTCCATTACACATACTGCATTGGTTGACTACCCTATGTCAAGTCTATGAGATAACAATAAAGCTTATGATTTATGAACGCTTGGCAACAACTGATTAAGCAACGCCAAAGGACTATCACCAGCGAGAATGCGTTTGCATCACAATGATTATATCAGGGTTAACTAGCAATTGCAAAAATAGCCATGGGCAAGAAAAGCATTATTGGTAGCCCAATCTTATTATTTTTACCCAAAAAATGGCAATGCTTGGCGTTAAATTCACAGCAATGTTACGGATTTATTATTTTTTGCATGCAATTGCATTTTTAGTCACAAATAATAACGAGAGCAACTACTCTGCACATTACATGATATTAATGTCCGGGCTACAGCATTGCAAGCAAGGATAAGTCGACAATGCAATATTGACATCCTCAACAGTCCTTGGCAGGTTTCGGTAAGAGATTCATGACACTAAATGACAGTCTTCACAGCATATCGTGCTTTGATATTAATAATCTGACCTAAAGCTGGCGATTGCTACGTTGTGTATGTCAAATAGCTCACCAAAGCTATTCTTACGGCCAGTGCGAAGGCAAAAAGTCGCCAAACAAGCCATTTACTAATCCGCCACCCAACACAGCGCCCGCGACGAGAATGGCCGATTGGCGTCAGCTTTCGTGCGTTTCGAGGTATTCTTTAGGTCTGGCTGCCAGATGCCGCCAGGTACTGTTGTCGGCACAAAAGATTTCATGGCGCCATCAAACAATGACGTAATGGGGTGCATTTTTACAAACTTTAAAATTTGGCTACCTAGGGTCGTTTTCGAAATTTGAAAGCTTGCCAATAGATACAAGTAAGCTTTTCCCATCATACCCGATATCTATCTCAATGCCTTGAATTGTTAACATTCCCAATAAGAATGCTCCTTATGGTGACGCGAGAAAAAGATAAAGCGGAGCACCCAACCTGTTGCCGCAGGTTTAATGTGACCCGTCGTTAGTGTGTGTCCAGCATGTTTTTTAAATATACGGATCATTTATGAAAAAGAAATGAGTCCGTATCTTAGTTACGGAAATAACCTTTTCGTTGTGGTAACCTGCAATCTTTACCCAATATGCTCAATCGTCTTTCCACTGAGTGGCGTTTCGGCAGATTTTCCCTTGAATCATAAAAACGTGTCGTTTCCATGAAATGTGCCTCGCTAAAAATATTTATAAGACAAAGTACGGCCCCGCTGACTACCTCTCTTGACTAAGAACCGATTTTGACCTACGAGAAAACTGGAAAGAAATCGAACCCATCCTGACTCAATGAACATTGGGTTGATTCCACAGTCTGTTCTTACTTAAACCGAACTTAAACATATACACAACATACATATTAATAATCAATCATAGTTATATATGTGTACATATATATATATATATATATATATATATATAATATATATATATATATATATATATATATATATAGATATATATAATCATATAGCTCAATCAATCATATCATGACTCAATCAATCAATATAATCAATCATATAATCAACATATATAATCAATCATAGTTATATATGTGTACTATATATATATATATATAATATATATATATATATATATATATATATATATATATATGTACACATATATAACTATGATTGATTACTTAATATGTATGTTGTGTATATGTTTTAGTTCGGTTTAAGTAAGAACAGACTGTGGAATCAACCCAATGTTCATTGAGTCAGGATGGGTTCGATTTCTTTCCAGTTTTCTCGTAGGTCAAAATCGGTTCTTAGTCAAGAGAGGTAGTCAGCGGGGCCGTACTTTGTCTTATAAATATTTTTAGCGAGGCACATTTCATGGAAACGACACGTTTTTATGATTCAAAGGAAAATCTGCCGAAACGCCACTCAGTGGAAAGACGATTGAGCATATTGGGTAAAGATTGCAGGTTACCACAACGAAAAGGTTATTTCCGTAACTAAGATACGGACTCATTTCTTTTTCATAAATGATCCGTATATTTAAAAAACATGCTGGACACACTAACGACGGGTCACATTAAACCTGCGGCAACAGGTTGGGTGCTCCGCTTTATCTTTTTCTCGCGTCACCATAAGGAGCATTCTTATTGGGAATGTTAACGTACACGTACACGTATATATATATATGTGTGATGACATATGACACGTACACGTATATATATATATATATATATATATATATATATATATATATATGGGTGTGTATAATGGCTTTTTTAGTGCCGCTTTATGCGACAACTTTTAGTCGACGTCTAATGCTCGCATACACATGTTGGCTTGCAGTTCGGTGTCATCTTTATTTTTACAAATATCATTTTCGTTGAAGCTACCAAACTCGGTGCAAAGCGTATCACCACGATCGCCATATCTGTAACCGAATTACACTCGTCACGTGCTACGTATCGTCCTGATTGTTTTGCCGCAGGCGGTGGTGGGCAGACACTAGAATAACGGACTTGCTGTTGAATACCGTGACGAAGACTGAGACGTGCACGACTATATACAATACAACACGGCGCATGCCTTCCAATCGCTGGCCTAAAATGCTCAAAAAACGATGTCGGCAAAAAACCATGCCGAGAGCGGCGGCACGCAGCTCGTCAGCGCACTCCTCCCCGCCGTTCGAGATCAGTCGCTGCCCGGGCCGAGGGAACGGCGTGCAGCCTGTTAGCGCAGTCCTCTCTGCCGTTCGAGATCAGTCGCTGCCCCGGGCAGAGGGAACGGCTGCGGAACGCAGGGCGTCCATGGGCCTAGATAAGCTAGTGTTGACGGTGGAGGGCTGGCCGAGAGGCGTACCAAAACAGCGCACCACTCGGCAAACAAGGCGGTAAAGCGAGCAGCCCAGGGGCAGCCGACGTGTTTACCCGTCGCCGCCAATCGTCCGCATCGGGGTCGGGCCAGATCGGGCCCGACAGAGGAGGTCTGGCCAGGGGCGCGGCCAGCAGACCGGGTCAGAGGGGACGACCAGCGCTGGCCGCCGGCAGCCGGACTTCTCGCTCACACCACAAAATTGACTAGAAGAGTTGAGCTTGACAGTCCGGCGGACGTGGCGTCCCACTTTGTCTTCCCTAAGCTTGTAACGCATCCCTGATACTACTGCGTGGACCGTTTAGACCACTCGCCATTGTTTTGTAGGCGCTGTGTTATTTAGGGAGACGCTGCGACCGTGCCTAACACGGCGACTGCCGTTTCACGCCCCGTGCCAAGGCGCCCGTGCCACAGCATGAGACGGGCTAATCCAAGTGAGAAATAAGTTGTTCAGAGGTCACCCGAGTACGCTGTAACAGCTCTGGGATCGCCCCAAGACAGAGCGCGCGTGCGGCGTGGCAAGCGCGCCGGCAGAGCAGTGCTCCCCATGGTAGCATCTCTAACTTTCACTAAACTTGCACTAAACTGAGTAACGCGATCACGGGGCACTCTTTCGACGCGCATGTTTTTTTCGCGCAGCTTCTGTTTGTAACAGAAAGAAAACCCGGAATCGCTTTGAACTGGTCATCAAACATGCTTTTGGACCAGACGGTCCCTTCCTATCCTTGAGGAATTGACTCTGCTGGTCGCTTGCAGAGGAGTTCTGATTAGTGCTGCTTTAGGGCGCGCCAACATCCTGGTTTATTTGGACACGTACAGTTTCTTTCAATCGATCGTTTCAGATGTATAGATAAGGTATCATGGCCGATAGGTCCCACCATTTCTGTAAGCTACATCAAATAGTGGTTTGGCAGCGATTTATTTCGGCCGCGAAGTGACAGCAACAGATCAATTTCCTGCCAGAGGGTAGCCGTCTGCATACGATAACCCCGAGGGCCAGGCCCGGCAACAATCGGCCCATTGTTTGGGACAGCACAATGGAGAGAGAAAGGCCTGTTTGCTTACATCACTGAAGTTTTTCTCGCACATCTTGGCAGCTGCTCGTCAAAGAAACTTGATTTCCTGCCCCGACTCCACATTGATCACAAATAGAGCTTCCACAAGGCAACACTGCCAAGCTTAGCATAGTGGAACGAAATAGCCATTTGGTGGTGCCTCTTTCCTCTCACCAAGCCTTCTTATTCTCAAACATGCCAGTATGTGGTTTAGGATGTTTCGCTGGCACCGAGCACGTGAATGAGCACGAGCACGTGAGTGGCGGCCAGTCAGGCGCAGGGGCCCATTGTAATGTAGTCAGCTGGTGACGCCTCAGTCAGAGTTGACTTTCAAGCGTCGTGTCCGCAGCAATGGCTGAAAACATGGGCTTTAATATACGCAGCGTAATATACGCAACATATACTGCATCCTCTCCTTTCCTCACATGACGCCTCGCGCAATGAGTGGAGCACTTGCGGCTCCGGGCCAGGCCACGGGGCGGGGGAGGGTGTCAGACCGACAACAATGGTCTGGTCACGTGGTGTCCGGCGCCGGCCAAGGATAGGTGACTACAAGAACCGTACATCATACCCTGTTCTTACGTCGACTTCAAGTTTTTAGCCATCCTGATCACACTGGAACCAAGTTCCAATACCTGGTTTTGAAAAAGAGATGAAAGGGATTCCCCTCTCTACAAACGAGATAGTGACAGCAGCCGGCAGTGAAGTTAACAGCATAAGGAGCAAGCCCGAAATATTTGCGTCTCGAATGGTTCGCCTGTGAGAGCGTGCCTTAAGTTCTCCGATCAGAAAGCAAACCAGCCACAAAGTCCAAGAGCAACAGTTTTATAAAATAAACGTTGGAAGCGACCGAGCGGGATTTCGGGCGGCGAACGCTGCCGCCTGTACTGCCGCTCCCTATCCCTGGCATCCGGCCCAACTGTGGAGCTCGTCCCGGCCCGGAAATGGCAGGCTAGTCGGGGCGCTCGGTCAAGGAAGTTTCTAGTAAATTGGCCATACGTCATCAGCGCTTGGCTGGTTTCGAATTCGTTCTGGTAAACGCATCGCGAAGTTTGATTAAAAGGGGATTTGGAGCAGCTCTTCAGAACACGTGGTTCACACGCCGTAATTGGCATAGGAAATTGAGATAATTGGCGAATGAGACCCGGTGGATTTAAACTGAAGACTGATACAATTGCGTTGACACTAGTTTATATTTTGAATTACTCATTATGTGCGGAAACCCGTTGAAAAGTTCAGTTTATTCCATCTCCAGGGAGTCACTCTAGACCAAATTTTGGGCGCTATGCTTGGTCACATGCCATCTCAGGCTATTGCTTATTTAATAATTAGTTTACTATACTCAGCTCATGTTTGACTGAAATGGGAGATCATCGCCACGGAAGAATCAAGAGAAAAAGATTGTCGGTAAGGAAGGAGCGGAGAAAATAGGTCATGCTACACAAACCAAAAAGATCGGACTGGGTAAATATCTGATGCGTTATCATGTTAAGCGAATGGCGAATGGCCAATGCTCAATGAGTTATGTAATTTACCAGAAATGATCAGCAAATAGTTCAGATTGAACTGCAGCAGGTTATCATCTCAGGCCATTGGCAACAACTAAAACATTGCTGTTTCGGGCTCTGTCCTCAGCCGTAACGCCACGGCGCCAAAACGCCAAAATACCTAACTCAAAAGCGATATTTTAATAGACCTTACATATATTTTCGGCCTTCTGCATAGTTAAGAGTTTCAGTCGATAGATCTCCATCACATAATTTTTGCCGAGTTATGTTTCATCTGCACGGATGCTACCTATGTCATGAGGCGCACGGCCTGCGCGGAGCCCGGAGCCGGTGGTCCGCCTCCTACGAGAGGCTTCTAAATGATAGCGGACTTACTTGGTTTTTAAGTGGCCTGTTGACCCGTCTCGCCCTCGCCGATGTTTCCGGACAGCAAATACACAATATCCGGATGAAAGCCCTGGAACGCACACAGAGAGACACACGGTTAGACCTCAGACAGCGGAGGGGGGGGGGGGGGGGCATGCATCAGCATCCGGATGGAAGTCCTAAGAAGCACAAAGACAAGACACAACTGTACATACTACTGCGACGACGGGCCGCGAAAGCATCTCACGCTTATTTCACCGTTTGCATTGTCAAAGAAGGCGGACGTCGCAGAAACGGAGTCCATATATGAGACGCGAGGGGTTTGAGTTACCGCGCATCTCGAGCCGATATGAGTCCTTCCTGTCTTACTCAACGCGTCGGCTCTCCCCGACAATGACGAAAAAATTGCTGGGATAAAACAAACAGAGGTTTCGACTACTTTAGTGGCGGTGTCAAAGATCAAGCCGCGAGATACGCCCAGCAGAAAAATAAATTAATTGCAAAGTAAAGTGTGAATAGAGTTTGCACCATATCGATCTGAATTGGCACATACCGATCTGAACGCGTGATAAAGAATGGATTGCGTGAAAACGTGACAAAGCAAGAAGCGGGATTCAGTAAAAAGGAAAGACACCTCCGGCCTTTAAAGATTTTCAATAATTATAATGGCGCTGTAGAAATAAAATGGCCTTAGTTCACATTAAAAATAACCGGCAGAGCATAATATTTTTATCTTTAAAATACCATTCTTATCAATTTTCCACGCTCAACAATACCTGCTAGCACGGCGAATACGTCTTTTTGTACTAGGTCCTCGCAGCGTTACTATTATTGGGATTGTAACACGTGGGATAAGGCTGTTCGCATGTCAGCCTCGGAAACACCAGTGCCCCGGATGTGACAATTAGCGCGAGGTACTGCAAGGTATTGGCACTTGTATCGTTAGCTGCCACACGTGTGATCTGTATTTCACGACGCGTTAGACTTCATAGTGCGTGGAAAGAAAGCCGACACTGCCAGGAGCTGAATTAGAACTGTTTCTTATGGGTGGTTCCTTGAAAAAGCGTTGACGCACGGCTAGAAGTCTATGGCAGCTTAATAATCCAACCGTCTTACCTTGAACGGCAGTCGCTAGGACAGGATTGACGTCATAATATGCGCATCGTTACCAAAGTATCGGAGAAAAAGGTCACATAAATCTGGCTATTTTCCATAACCACGGGGAAAACAATTTTTTCGCATCGTTGGGAAAATATAAATGACAAGGTGAAGCGTTACCATTTCCTCTTAATTCAGCTTCAGCATATTTCTGGATGGCCACGCTCCAAGGTGACTAATACTGCATTCTTACCATGTTCAGGGAGTGTTGCGTCAAATATTGAAGTTAAATGTAAAGTCTCACAACACTTATCCTCAATGCAAATTTCCCTATTGTACAGCATACCGCGCCTGGCTCCACGCCATGCGTTTCCGTAAATGCTGAGCACTGATATTCGAGCAGTCCGACTATATCACACAGGGCCGGCACTCGCAAACCATTGGCGTCGTGGCGCCACAGCCCAAACTGGCACGCAGATGCCGGCTCCGCATTCCTCGGCGCGCCCCGTGATGGGCCATATATCACGCCCGTTCTGCATGAGGCGGCGCCATTTGGCGGGCCGGCTCGTTGGAGCGGTCGGTCGTCGTTATCCTGCCGTGCCGAGCGGCAGGCGGCCGGTCCTCGCACAGGCGCCAGCCATCGATCAGGCCCACCCGTCCTGCCGACCGCTGCCGCCGCTGCCCTCCCCATCAGGGCCACCCGTCCTGCCGACCGCTGCCGCCGCTGCCCTCCCCATCAGGCCCACCCGTCCTGCCGACCGCTGCCGCCGCTGCCCTCTCGATCGGGCCCATCGGTCCTGCCGCGCCTGCCGACCGCTGCGCCGATGCCCCCCCCCCCCCCCCCATCAGGCCCACCCGTCCTGCCGACCGTTGGCGCCGCTGCCTTCTCGATCGGGCCCATCGGTCCTGCCGACCGCTGCCGCCGCTGCCCCCCCCCCCCCCATCAGGGCCCACCCGTCCTGCCGACCGCTGCCGCCGCTGCCCTCTCGATCGGGCCCATCGTCCTGCCGACCGCTGCCGCCGCTGCCCTCCGATCGGGCCCATCGGTCCTGCCGACCGCTGCCGCCGCTGCCCTCCCCATCAGGCCCACCCGTCCTGCCGACCGCTGCCGCCGCTGCCCTCTCGATCGGGCCCATCGGTCCTGCCGACCGCTGCCGCCGCTGCCCTCTCGATCGGGCCCATCGGTCCTGCCGACCGCTGCCGCCGCTGCCCTCTCGATCGGGCCCATCGGTCCTGCCGACCGCTGCCGCCGCTGCCCCCCCCCCCCCCCCCCCCCCCCATCAGGCCATCGTCCTGCCGACCGCTGCCGCCGCTGCCCTCTCGATCGGGCCCATCGGTCCTGCTGACCGCTGCCGCCGCCGCCCTCTCGATCGGGCCCATCGGTCCTGCCGACCGCTGCCGCCGCTGCCTTCTCGATCGGGCCGATCGGTCCGGCTGACCGCTGCCGCCGCCGCCTTCTCTTCTTCTCAACGGGGCCCCTCAAAAGGGCCAACCCATATTCGCCTGAGAACGTTCACTCTTTTGGAAAAACGACTTGTGAAACACATTATATAAAAAAGTTTCGAGCCTTCGCGCTCTCAATCTCAGAAACAAGAGCCAGTGATGACCGGGGTCGCATCTTCCGCAAAAACTGAACGGCGCCGGCCACTGCAGGTAAGGCCAGGCGGTGGGCTGACCACCGTGTAAGCAAGAATGACGGCCTATGAACTATGTTTCCAAGAGTGCTTCGAAATAAATGCGTACCGTTCAAAGGTTGTTATTTTGAGGTCGTCCTCTGCACGGATAAACAGCTACTGCAACACGAAAAATAAACATCCTTCCTTCACTCTTTCAGTTCCACCGCCAGATTTTGTCCGGTCACCACTTAGTGTTCGTCGCAGGGCCGACGCCGACAAGGCTACGGAGTCGTCAGGTGTCAGAGCTTCCATCGTCATTATATGCGAGCATGGCTGTTCAAAACTGCTTTACCTTATTTTCCTCATAATTGAATCTGACTGATTGTGGAATATTTTCCGGTAAATCTGGGTTGACTATGTTAACATTTTTTCTTTTGCTTTTTCAATGTATATGCAAATCACATTACACACAGTCAGAATCATCTTATGAAGACAATGCGAACAACGATCTGTCGCATATGGTATAAGGCTACCATATCCAGTCACACCTGTCACATCATCGTAGCCTATTATGTATACGAGCACATCACTTCAAATAATTGCTCACACATGATACAATATCTACGGCACGGTACACAGTAGACCCACAATGCATAGGTTTCACGTGCTCGTTTGGAACGAAGGCCACTGCGGCCTCCCACCTCAGTCATGCACACACTGCGGCCTCCCACCTCAATCATGCAGAACACGGTATTTACAGCGAATGGTGCGTGCAGGAAAGACGTGAATGGGTACATGTATGTGTAAGTGTGTGGTGTGCGTGGTTGAAGTCTGGAAGTACATGTTTGCGAGAAAATACGTACATATCTGCTTGCGTTGTGTGTTGCGCTGTAAAAACGCGCGCTGTGTATCCTAATTTTATGGTTGTAAGGTTTCGGGCATTATTCGCAGTATAAGTCCTACTCTTCCCCACTTGTCTATTCGTCTCATTACGTAATTTGGCGCAGCAGCGTTCTTTTTGTGCTTCAAGTTTCAGTAGGTTCAGGAAATGTTCTTTTTGTGCTAGTGCTTTCCCAGATATGCCTCGTAAATCGTGAGCTGGCCAATGCTATATTAAGAATTTCATTGCTACTGGAGCCTTGTGAGTTGGGGAAATATCCACTGCCTCTTTTCAAGGTTTAGCAGTATCTTAAATTCCTCGGATATTTTGGTGACAACGCCTCTGAGGAAATCCTGGCTTCTTAAACAATCCCAACATAAATGTATTAATGTTTCAACTGAATGCGATATGCACTAGCTGTATTCTGATTGACCAATGCTGCGCAAACAAAAGATTTGTTGGGATTAGCCTGTTGATCATGTGGAAATGAAAGGATTTCATGAATGTGTCTTTGTTATTCTGGAAATACCATACATACTACCTGTCCGAACAAAGCCTATGTCTCATAGCCATTTGTTGTTTGTTTGTTTTTAATTGCGTTGCAGCAAAGATGGTTTTGATATCAGGGAGTGTACGAGCTGTTTATGAGCTATTCGTGATAAGCTATGTTGATTTGCCAGACTAACCTGGTGAGGCATTACTGAGTAAAACTTTGATATCATGTGGTTCGAGTTCTCAATCATTTGCGGGAAGGTTCTGACGAGAGAGAGATTCGTATCACAAGAACGCCACTGAAATGCTGTAAACCCTCTTTCTCCTGCCTTTAGTATAGTTCCCCAGATAAGGGGTCAATAAGATCTGCTAAGAATCTGAGACCTTTATCGTCCCAGCCTTTTATTATGAAGTTGTTAAACTTAATCAGATCCGAAAACCAGGATATTCCGGACAGGAGCTGCTCCTGCTCTGGGCTGTCTAGTGAGGAAACTTTTAACGACGCTTGAAACACATTCTCCCAAAACGGATCTTAAAATCTCATAGTGACGTATTTTAGTTTTATTGGTCCGCAGGTTACCAGGTTTTCAATACAGACAACTTTCGCCATGATTAGTTTCTACCAATCATGTTGAGAGCAAAGAAGTCTCGAATCCGCGATATCTTTAAGCTTTTTATAAAGGAGTTGATATCCACCACGCTCAGATCGTCAAGCATGTATGGTTGTCATTGAAATTTCTTGACATGGTCTTGTCTATCACCCCATAGGAATTTGAACAACATCACCTCTATTCTTTTTTCCTTGTGCCATGCGGAATTAGGCAAAGCTATGAATATATGAACTAGTTTTGATAAAAGCAAGGACTTGATAACAGTTATTCTTCCCACCAACGTTAAATGTCGCCTTTTCCATTGCAATGTCTCCTCTATCAGTGATGTCTTCATTTCAACGTTGTTGTTGGTTTTGTGCCCGTTGTTCTTTTTGAAAGTAATGCCAAGTACTCTTAATTGTTCAACAAATGTAATTCCCCTTGTATTTATCTATGAGGCCTCAGTGCCAATCCCGATTTGAAGGCATTTTCTTTTAACATTTAGCTGAAGACCAGAAACGGAGAAGATCGTTATTTGCTTCACTGCTCCGTTCAGAGGCACGCTATCTGTTTTGAAGAACACTATGAAATCGTCGGCATACTGTGGCATCCGAAGTTCGTGGCCATGTTGTGTTTGAAGGCTGCGCAGTCGTTCAGATTTTACCACTGGGTTTGTTAGGGGTTGCACGACGAGATTAAAGAGGTAAGCAGACGCTGGATCTCCGTGCCTTATGTCGCGCTGCATAATCTTGTTTTCGACGAAGAACCCATGCAGTAACATACGAGAGAAGTTTGTGTTATTTAGATTATGTCATATGTGTTAGGTGTTAAAAGTATTCTCCAAACTCATACCGATCCAGGGCCTTAGAAAGGATAGTGTTCCCAGGATACTGTTTCAACTGCGGCTTCGAAATCAGCTGCTATTATCAAACCGGACTATTCAGACTTTTTCACTGAATCAGTAATGTCGTGGACTAGTCTAGTTTCTCTCCAATGACATGTCCTTTCATGTCTGCCGATTGACTAGGCGAAATAAGGTCGTTCATAACACCTTTGAGCCTGTTGGCCATAACCGCAGATATGATTTTAAAGTCGACGTTCAGTAAAGATGTTGATCTCTAACCTTTTCATTCGTCTGACGGTTTACCTGCTTCGGGGATAAGAGTCATGATACCTTCACCATGCAAATTTAGAAGAATGCCTGCTGTACTTTGTCTGAAAACACGATCGAGAAATTATCCCAAACACTCTCGGAGATGCTTGAAAAAGTTGGAGGTGAAGCCATTTGATCCTGGTGATCTGCCCTTTTTCATTACGTTAAGCACTAGATGAAGCTCTTTTAAGGTTATTGGAGTGTCTAAAGCTCGTTTCTGCCGAATGCTTTGCTTTCTTGTGACGTATTTCCGTAAATATGCGGTGCAGCTTGTGCTATCGCATTTCTCGCGGTATTTTGATGACAGGTGAGATGTAAATTCATTTCATATTTGTCCTTTTTTATGATTCGGTTGCTCAGATTCAAGGACTGAATAGAATTTCGAGTTATATTTCTTCTTTTCTAAAGAGAGAAAATAGTTTGTGTTTTTCTCACCGTGGTCGTACAATGCTACTCTAGACCTGCTTATGAAGAATGAATTTTCGGCTTCCTAACTTCTTGTGATTTATTCTGAGCGTGTGTAATCAGGTAAGCGTCATGTTCTCATATAGTGGCTGAAAACCTGCTAGGTAAATCGTTCAGTTTGGTGATGATTGTCTGCTCTTGCTCTTTTTCACGTCTTGCTTTTCGTTTAGAATATGTAACGGTTTCGCCTCGAATCATCACCGAAAGCGTTTCGGAAAATAGAGCTATGCATACTGTGAACGGCAGGTTTTTTTAAATCAAGCAGATTTTCCAAATGAGCGTTGTGTAACAATGGAACAGCATATTGCTTGATTTCGTTACGTATGCACTGTTTAATAATCACTACATAGCTACTATTTGTCAACAAGGAATTATTGAACTTCCGCAGCTCTGGTCCTCTTTGTTGCGGTTCTTTTAGTGTAAATATTACTATGCTAGGGTCTGTCCTATGACCTGTTTGAGCCTCGTTTGCTATATGATTAACCAAATGGTCGCTTACAAAATACATATCTAATCTACCACGTTTGCCTGGGTTACACTTGACGCCTTGTAAATTTGCAATCCGTTGGACAAAATTACCTCCAAATATCAACCAAACCGTGCTTTACGGCAACTTCTATAAATGTAGTTTTTTTCATTTCTGTTACGTTTATGTACGTAGTTTGAGACCTCTCTGTGATTCATAACAAAGTTCAAGCCACCGCCAATTCCGATGCCATTTGGCGGGAGACTCCCCAGCTCGGCACCAATTAACTCAAAGAATGTAGGGTCATCCTCGTTTGAGCCATATTTGTTAATGAAAGTGTAAATATTTGAGTTTATTTTACAACCTATGACAGCGACGTTTCCATTGGGACAGTATCTTTCAAACAAAATTCCGTGATACACAGAGTTTTTGAGCAAAATTGCAGTTCCTCGGCCGTTTCATGCTTTATAAGAATGATAACTTTTGTCACACCAAAGCGTATTGAAAAGTGGAATGATGCGTGCAGTCGTGTGGGTATCTTGGAGAAATACTGTGTTAAACCTAGAATTCTTTACAAAGTTAATTGCGTCTCGTCTTTTATGCTACCCCCCCCCCCCCCCCTCTCAGGCCGTGGCGGTTCATAGACATGAATCTGAGCTCAGTTATGATTTGGACGGTTTCCTACCAACAATAAATGGACGTAACGTAATGGTGCAAGTGCGCGCACACACAGACAGGTGTGTGTATGCGTACGTGTGCGCGTGCGTGCGTGAACATTAATTGTTTACCCATTTTGATCTCGAATTTACGTTCACGTGTTCCTCAGTTTCTCTGTGAAACCAAGATCAAAATTCTGGCAAAACTTTTGAGACCTATTGGTTTACAAAGAGTCCAATAAAACATTGTGAGATAAAAAGAGACGTTGACTTATAGCATGCAGTCGTTTAATGCCTAGTTTGTTCAGTTAATTGACCTCAAAATTCAAGCAGAAGCGATATGGTGGTGACTCGTAGGTTCTGTTCCAGTTATAAGGGGTAAACATAGCAATAAAACAAAGAAAACCGAAAACCACACCTTGACAGTGGGGCCACACCCGACTTTTTTTTAGAAGGGGGACTCTCAAGATCAGGAAAGCCTTTCCCAACATCGTGTCCCCATGCTAAGGCTTGGGCTGTACCCCTGCTGGCCAGGCTGATATGAATTACCGTCAATGCTCCAACACTAATGCACTTTTTCTGGTTAAGACAGATTCCTCCTCGGATACAGCAACCATGTCGAAAAATCAAGGTAACTGTCATTGGGCAGCACGCCTAAAAACTTTGAAACCCGAAAAAACTGAAAAATACATAGCACGAACTGGACAAACCGCACAACCGACTCTCAAAGAAAATCTCGGTGTGATGAATGATGCTAATTTTATTATCGGCATCATCAAGGAGCTCTCTTAGATTTTAGTGACAAAACTCAAAGAGGCTGATCTCAGGCTTGTTCGGGGCACAATGTAGTTCGGGCTGCTTTAAAAGACCAGGTCGGGACAACAGTCTGGGCAGAGGCGCCGTGACCAGTCGATCGCACGCGCGGTGTGCGGCGAGCAGCCAAGGTCGCCAGCAGCCCGCCGCTCAGTGCGGACGTTATTCAGAGCTGGTCCCATTTCGTATTGAGCCCGTACCGCCCACAAGTGAAACCGTGCCGCGGGGCACTACAGGCGAGACCAGGCTCCAATTTGTGGCACATATCGGCAAGGTGATTCCTTGGAACAAAACAAATAGCCTCCGACAACCTGAGCCAACCCTTCGCCCGCTGCGCCACGGTGCTCTGAAAGAGGGCACTTCTGGGTGGAAAATGGCAGCCAACGAGCTTCTTTTTCACGTCGTGAGATGTCCTCGCTGAGGAGCTTCTAGCTCGCAGTGAGAAAATTTTCCGGACGATTTGGTTGATAAAACATCACGCTGGGGACGCACGTTCGTTTTTTTTTCGGCGTACAGTGACTTTCAGGAATGTTATACATTCACACCCAAACTTTGTCCTCTTTCGAAAGCTGAATTAAATTCTCGAAAACGTCAGAATGACTCCCAGAATGTGCGAAGACAGTGCAACAATGGTGCTTTATTTCCATGATGGCACATATTTCCTCGTATCGTGAGCTGGGAGATTTTATTCTGATAAAGAGTGACCTTCGTTATGCCATGACTGATATCCGTAACACCTGATATGTAACTGATATGATATCACCGTGTCTGATATGATATCCGTAACACCTGACATATTGAAGGCTGGTTGTTGTCATTTTGTCAGAATAAGATCTTCCAACTCGCGGTGCTGAGAATCGGATCTCAATGCCTTCATTGCTGTTATGAAGTATTCTGTCACATAAATCTGGTTGTGGGTCATGGAACAAAATGTTACCATAAAGGTACCACGAATAATTAGCATATTCTAATTTATTTGGCTATTATGGTGATAACTCATGCAATATTTTCACATGATGAAAGTGAAAACATGTTGACTCACGCCTTATAACCAAGTAACTGTTTTCAGGAGGTTAAGCAGGACCGTAATCGGGAGGTAAATGCCGTAAATTGGAAGGCATAGCAGAGGTATTTCAACATCTTGAGAACTTAGCAAACTGCTCTCCAGTTTGGACGGACGGGTGTACTCAAGAACTACATGTTAGGACGCGTGCACTGAAGGACTGCATGTTGGGACGGGTGTAATGGACTACATATTAGGACGGGTATACTGAAGGACTACGTGTTAGGATGGGTGTACTGAGGGACGTCATGTTAGGACGGGTGTAATGAAGGACTACATGTTATTGGCTGAACAATTCCCAGCATTCCGATCAAGGATCATCAGCTTAGCAAACTGGAGAAGGACGGCTGCACTGGAGGACTACATGTTAGCCAGCCTGGCTGAACAAGGCTGAACAATTCCTAGCATTCAGATACAGGACCATCAGCTTTAAGCAACAACTGGTTCGTCGGCATTGGGTTTGACTTAATACTGCATTTCCAACTAATAAGTCATTAACAGTCTTTTGAATCGGGCCTCAGAGCCGAAGGCGGTCGAAAAATAATAATCTGCAGTGGAGGAAGAAACATTGCTTAAAGGCATGTCAAGGTACAAAAACCAGCTCTAAGTTAAACAACCGGGCATTTCTACAAGTTGTTTTTCTTTCAATGTTCCACTCACATTAACACCAAACACTAAACACTGTAAGCCATCCGACCGCTTTGTTCAATATTCAAGAGAAAGCGATGTTCCAAACGTTTTCAACTATTACGGAAGAATGGTTATATCTTATCTTTCTATGACACCTTTCCCATATTCATCGCACGGGGGAGCGATATATTGGTGACATTGGAACGGTTCAGCAACAAGCCGCGAGATCAAACGTCTTGTTTTTAAAAGCCTTAAACTGGAAAATATTATCGCCGCCGCTGTGCTTTCAAACATCCTCCACAGTTTTGCATCATATTTCCGCAGGAGCTCGTCGCTCTTCGCGACCCGTTCTCGGCTTTCCCACCTCTGGTCTTCCCGCGTGGTTGACCCTTTACAATTGCGGTCGCCGATGTAAGTAATGGATTTGATCATACCATCTACTGTCTAGAATGAGAAGGTTCAAGTCGGTTCCGGCGTTCCTCTGGAGTTTTGCACACAAAAGCTATGTTTGGTCACGATCCGTGGGTATGGCGCTGTTGGCAATCATCAGACACAGCACGAACCAGACCAATCCAATTTGTCCGGACTCTGACAACCCCACCCGGCCGACCGCGGCCGGCAAGACAAGAAGAATACATTCATTCACATATATCCAGTCATACTGATAGCCGCGCGGTTGTCGATCTGAATCGCGTCCGAGAGAGCCCCGCGCCCGGTAATCAATCCCGGGCCAAGGCGGTGAGACTGAGCCGCCGTTGGTGCGTGCACTCCGGTACAGTCTATGCACGGGGAATCGGACTTTGGGACGGCATGGCAGACGCCATGGGTCTGACCGATATGGACGACGGACCATATGACGCATGATGTGGCCTGATTCAGTGTCAGTTTGACACTGTCGGTCTCGCAAGGTTTTGGTCTGATACTGCGCCAGCCTCATACAGTGACAGCCCAACACCGTGCCGGTCCGACGCAGTGCCGACCTCGAACAGTGCTGATCCGGGTCATCGCCGGCCTCATACAGTGACAGCCCGACACCGTGCCGGTCCGACGCAGTGCCGACCTCGAACAGTGCTGATCCGGTTCATCGCCGGCCTGATACGGTTCTTCTGAACTTACACGCCGTTGTCCTGATGCGATGTCCGTCTGACGCAGTCATGGTCTGATACCGTCCGGGTCCGATTCCATGGCGGTCTGATACGGCCCGGGTCCGGTTCCGTGGCGGTATGATACGGACCGGGTCTGGTTCCGTGCTAGTCTGATACTGTCCGGGTCTGGTTCCATGCTGTTCTGATACGGTCCGGGTCTGATTCAGTGTCGGTCTGATACGGTGCCGATCTAATACAGTACCGCTCTGATACAGTGCCGGCACGCCTGGCTTTGTGCGACGCCCTGACAGGCCGTGAACAATGGCAGCTAATCAAGCGAGCTCCCCTCCTCCGGTCGCCAGCACTCCACAAATACAGCGCGACCGATGGCAGCCGTAGCAGCCGCACAAAGACGGGCTGGCGACGGCCGGCTGACCGTCGGCCCGGCTGAGGAGGAGGCACGCCGGCAAACGCTTCACAGTCGTCAGCTAGATATGCTGTCGTGAAAGCCAAGGATCTTACAGAAGTAGTTACTTCTGACGTGTTGCGAGCAGGCGGAGTTCACAATAGCGCTGCCTGACCTTCTTTTTCTTCGGCGCATCGATGAAGACTGCGGCGTGCTGGGATAGGTGATGGACAGATGGAGGGCCATTTATGATCCAAACCAAATTTTTGCACACTCTGAATATTTGAAGGCGTCTCAACGGTCGCACGTTCTCAGTGATGTGACGTCCAATGCATTCCAAATTAGTCCATCCCGGTGACTCAGTTGGTTAGGGCACCTGTCTTCCGATCCACCCACCCATAGCGGGGTGGATTCGAGTCGCTTTCGGGCGCTCGCTGTTTGCCCTTGACAGGTATGGCCTGCGGCCGGTGGCAGCGGTCGCGCTAAGATCAGTTGACGTCAGAGGGCAGGATGGGCTGTGCCGAGCATTGCGGCACGTTAAGCTTTCGCCACTAAATTCTGCCGTTGACATGGAATTGCGCGATCGGAAGGTAGGGGTCAGGGCTCATACAACAAGCACTGCTTAGCGTGAGCACTGGTCCCAGAAATTCATTCATTCAAATGGTCCGGATAAATTATTTTTTTTAATGCATCACCATTCGATGTGACATTGCCTGCATGCGGCCTGTCCGCCAGTGTAGTGTTGCCATCGGTCTGACAGGCCATCGCCGTTCAATGATCTGTGCACGCTTAAGCGGCTATAGCTGGGCGTAACGGAGACCGCGCGCACCACCGTTTTCTGGCCCTTTTTACTGAGCCACCAGCTCCATGAACGCCGCAGTGTGTTACCGAATATTGAACAGGTATATGCTATGGATGTCGGCAGCTAGTACACACTGAAAACGCTTCAGTCGGTGAGAGGCCGGATGATCAATGAAAATGGAAACAAACAGGCCCAACCAATCGGCAGGAATCAGCACGGGCCACCACAGCAAGGATAATACGCATTCGTACTCGGAGTGTTTCGTGTCACGAAGATCGTGCACGGCAATTTAGTTAGCAGCATTTTCATTTGTATCGTATACATTATGGAGCATATTATGAAGTTGTATTTTATTCTTAAAATCATGCCTTTGGCCCGCAAGCTCTGAGCCAACCGACCGGCGCCTTCATTGCTCAGAAGCTCGCTCAGTTGGTTACTTTTCTGCAGTGTGCTCGATTAAGCTGGACGACGAAGATCTCATTTGATCTTACAGGGACTTTATGCCGTCAGTTTCGTTATTAGGCGGTCATTAGGGCTTTCTGATGCACTCAGCTACCGCGCCTATATGGCGCCGCCTACTCTCACCATGGTAGAAAGAGCAGGCACCGCATGGAGTCGAACTCCGTATATTTGGTATGGCAGGTGCGCAGCTTTGGTAGTTCAGCACCAGCGCCTCCAGGTCCAGTTCGCTCGTTCACGGGGCGTCTGATCGCGCACACGCTACGCCACGCCACCATAATTCTATGGCGGGTGAGTGGAGCCTTTTGAGCACGTTTGGTCTTTCTGAGGCAAATGCGTTGCGTGGTTTAACCTGTGTAGAGACAAATTTAACGAATATACGGTGCATAATGTGGTGAAACGAGTCATTTGAGTGGGTTATTAAATGCGTTCAGCTGTGCTGTGCCTACGTATCGACTTCACTGGTGCTTCGCCGGGCAACAGCAATGGACGCCGTAAATGTGGCCTCCGGCCGTGCACTAATCGAACGACACAAAGAATCCGTGGACCTGACGTCACTGGCAGTCTATGGCGTCTGGACGCCATTGAACACAGCCAGTTCAAGCGCCGCCACTGAATGCAGCCATTAGGACCATTCGAGCAACGAATTCTTCGAACTTTGCCTGAGTAATATATTTGTTTCGATTAGTACCTCCGGATTGCAAGCGGAGACCGAGATCTATTGGAAACGATTGGCAGGACATATGAACATTCCATCGTTATTACTTAAACAGGATCCTAATGAAGTGATCAGACGAAGCATAAGCTTCACGGAATGTATTTGGGAGTGAATCCAATTGTTCATGCACCTACTCGGCAACTTGCGCAACCTATGGATTGTATACGTTCTTTTCCCAACTTGCCTGTTGTCGCTGATAACATCCTACAGTGACTCACAAACTGTTGCTGCCACGCGGCACTGCAAACGACAGCAATCTCGCATTAGCATGCCCGTTGGCCCGTCCTTGTCCCGTATGATGACGAAGCGCGCTTAGTGCGCGTTTTTCCATCCCCACGTGGCCTCTCAGCTGCCGCCCGCATCACCTCTGGGTCAGCCCCTCCCTTCCGATGCACGTGCCGAGTTAGTCTTGCCGCGGAAGGATGAGAACAGCTGCATAGTTTGGCGACGAATGTGTTATAGTCTTAGACCCGCGAAGTGGAGTATAACAAAAGAGGAGGGGGTTCCAGCTCCAGTATTTGTCAGTGGCAACGACACTTTTGGCTCCCACCTGAAGGTGAAATTTGCATGAGGCTGAAAGAACTGAAATACAGCACGGAGCTATTGTCTTCGGAAACAAATCCGATTTGTAAAATTCCAATTGCCTTTATATCTCACTTTCGTGTGCTAAGAATGCAGTGACCCAAGAGATCCTTCAATCCACTTCGCCTGAACCTGTCACTCCATCCTTGTAGTTCTGAACTGTGAATGCATCGGGTAGTGGCCCCGTCGACCATGACTGTTTCCATGCCCCGCCGCCACCGCGCCGCCGTCGCCGCGCCGCCCGCCACCCGACGCCGCCGGCGTCCCACCGCGACCGCTTGCTTGGCCGCCAACAACAGCGCCAATTTACAGCGGCGTTCGTGAATTATCAGCTGCTGCCGCTGGTCGGTGATGGCGAGTCGCAGCTTACGACCCCAACCCGTTTGGCCCTTGAGTTGGACGGCGCATGCGTTCAGATCCGAAGCCTTCCGTCGATTCGGCACCGTCTACTAGAAACGCCCGTCAAGTCGAGGCGCCAGCTCGGCGAAGTTTCGAACCGGCTGAAACTTGGCTGCCCCGAATCGACGACAATAATATTCGCCTCTGATCGGTGCTTTAAGAAATCGATGCGGGCGCTGGGAATGCCTTCTGTGGGCACATGTGCTCGCTGAACCATGAACCTATAATGCATAACATGCTGACCGATTGGTGGCGGACGACAGTAGCCAAGCGAAAGTAATGAACGCAGCGAAGCAAAATAGCATGCGTATATACTGGTGCGTCCCAGGCATGGCTCGAGCTGCTGGTGTGAACGTGCTGAAGGGATGAAGCTCGAATCAGAAGATCACGTGTTAATGAAACGTGTAGACTGTGGCAGCATCCCCGCCTGATGCGTGTGGATACATTTTTGTCGCGCATCCGCTACTCCAGCTGCATTAATTTTGCACGCTTTGGCTTTAGCATGAGCTTGCGCGTAGCCACTACAGGAGTCGGTCGGGTCTGGAACCCAGTTACGTTTGATTAAATCGTAATATTTTGTTTGTTTCTGTCAACACAAAATTCTTCAAAACACAAGCGGACACCAGAAACATTTAAGGCAAGGTTACTTCCAATAGCATGAGGATAGTGAGACTTTAAAATATGGCAGAGCGTTTAGCAGTTTTCACGGGTTGAATTTTCCAAAACAAGTTTTGTGGCTGAACAGGAAAAACGGCTAAAACCAACCTCAAAATATAGGGAAAACGGGCTTCTTCTCGGATATCGCCACCTTCTTTCTACTCAGATTTGGTAGACTGCATCCCCGTCCCTGAACTGAATATATAACTGCATTCGTGGTAGTCGCCATAAGCGTGGCGGCGGCTGAGGACACGACCCTCGGCGAGGTCAGGGTCACCATAAGCGTGGCGGCGGCTGAGCACACGACCCTCGGCGAGGTCAGGGTCGCCATAAGCGTGGCGGCGGCTGAGGACACGACCCTCGGCGAGGTCAGGGTCACCGCACAATGCGCAAGTAAGGCCTCCAATCTGATGGTCTGTGGTCGTTAAGATAATCTTACACTTCCGCATCAAAATTCTTGTCGCGTTTTAGCAAAGCAAATTTTAACGACAAAATACATTTTAGCTCCCTGAATACAGCCGTAACCGATGCAGCCAAGCACAACCTGCAAGGTGAGTGATGTCATAACTTAATACCATTATATGATGTAGCAGTTTGGCTACCAGTTAAGCAAATTCCAAGAATTAAACGCACCCGGGTGGTGGTTCAACTTGCCCCCCCCTCCCCCCCCCAACGAAGGTTTTTAAGTAGTAATTTTCGAACAGCACGATGTAGTCGCGCCAAACTTTGCAGAACTAAAGGCAATTGCAAAGTGGATATTTTGGTGCACAAAATTCGATGTACCTTGTCAACTGATAGAGCTATGATAGGCCCATGCCAGCCCGCGGCTGTCAGCGAAGGCAACTTCTCGGCAATCATTCAGTCTTATGCTCCAGCGAAAATTAGACAAAGCCATGCATATCTGAGATGGCTTCTTGGAGACCAAAACCATTGAATTTAGGATAAAAACGAATGACATCGACCTAGGACCAGGTAAAGTGGTCAGACCAAGTTCAAAACCTGAATTTAGGATGACAACAAATTCTTCAGAATTAGGGTTATGTATGCCGGTCAAAACGAGTTTCAAACCAATATGCTTTTCTTTTAGACAGCTTGCTTTATGAAGAGTCACTGATGCATATTTTGAATTTCGTGAAACAGGAACCAGAACAGACATCTCCCACAAACTTGTTATAGGTCAGAGTATGTCACTGACCTTAAATGACCCAGATCAACCCCTTGTCCTTAGAAACGTACTGTCTAGCGTAAGCCTTGATACTTATTGAAACAAGCTTAAAAAGCAGAAGAGTCTCGTACCATCTTGGTCACCATGACCTTCTGAAGGCCATTTAGGTGACTGACGTAAAGTGAACATCAGTGACCTACTTAAAACAGGAATATAGGTTTAAGTTGGTCGCATGGGGAGGTCTCGAGGCTCTTTAGAAAACAATATTGAGTTTGGCCTTGTTTGACGTTATTAAAGCGAAAGGTCATGACTTCATAGCCTAAGGTTTTACAGCAGTATGTACACATACAGCCCAACTCACCCTATGAATTTGGTGTCTAGCTTTCACAATTTTTGAGATCTCCCAAGCATAGGGTATTTAACCGTCCACCCGGGCGCGTGAGAGTCTGACCAGCGCGGGATCAGGATAATCCTCTGCGAACTCGCACTGCCAATCCGTTATAAGGAGGGTGCATACTAGACTGACCTTACTGGGATGTTTACTGCGCAGCGTCCGTGTAGTTAACTGACCCGGCCGGCAGCGGCGCAGGGGCGGAGGCACCGGCCTGTGTAGCGGTCGGGTTTTACAGTCCCTGTTTAGATGTCTTTGAAACAATGGGGCTCAGTGACGAGAAAAAAACAATCCACATGGGCGCATCACCCAGACATCACTGGCCGGGGATGTGGGACGGGGGAACCCGACCGTTCGCCAGCCGGCAGAACAGCCCTGGCGGCCGGCGTGGCCCTGCCCTGCCAGGCGGGCCGGCCACAATCGTCAGCATTGTGCTATCGTCAAACAGGTCCGTGACGCGTGGCGCCGTGGGCAGAGCTCGGGCCATTCAGTTTAGGCAGCGTATTTAACGCTCCACCGGTCGCTCTCTTATCAGCGCCCGCTGAGACAATGCGAGCTTGGCGGCGCCGCCGCCAGATGTCGGGCCGGTGCGTGGCTCCTCCAGCCGAAGCCGGGAGGGCGACCGGCGAGACACCGGCTCTGAGTGATTGGGCGGAGGTGGGTGGCGAGGCGGGCGGTGGGTTGCCGACCCCAGGCACAGATTCGATCCGCTGTGGACGGGGAGATCGGACCGTAGGGAGGGCGCGCCCGACACATCTCACCAGCTGGCCGTGCGGTGGGGAGATATCGCGCGGAAGAGCGATTCGGTTGCAAGCACATCGTAGACGTTTTTGTTTTTTGTCTCAAATTCGCCGCCCACGAAATCATGTGTTAAAACAGCGCAGTTAACACAATCTAGAAAATGCGACACCACAATACTTTTAACTTCAAACATATCAAGGTTAAGTGGTAAACGAGCTACTCGTCACGCTTTTGTGGCGCAGCCGGACGAGTCTTCCTCTCACTATGGTGGTTCGGTACATGTGAGGTTTTAATGGGCGGACGCGCAAACGCGCGTCCTGACCGCACGGCTGGAGATAGCTCAGCACACACACAGCAGCAGCACAGACGCTAGAGAGCACAGTCCAGCATGTGGTCATGGTTATGCGCCCGCCGACCGACCAGACGAACAAACCTCTGGAATGTCAGAACGTAATATGGAGACTCGGCAATTATCTAGGTGGTTTCATAATTGATGCGCAACTGGAAAATGCCCACCAGAGCCCATGCCGTTTGCCGTTGCTGATAACTGTAGCATAATTACGAGACATGATAGACTTTAGAACCTAATACACCAATAGAAATGCATGTGTCGTGCATAAACACTAAAGACGGTACTGATACTACCGCAATGGTACCAATAGCACCAATAGCATCAAAAGTAGGGCGAAGTGCAGTACCAATCACCAGTGCACAGCATGCAAAGTGACCAATGCAAATGTCAGACTTCGCCAGGCAATTTGCCCTCAGGATCCCCACAGCAATCACTGTTACAGCTGTATAGGAATCAGGCGAAAGGCTTCGTGAGGCATAACGAAGTGAGAAACCTTGCTGACCTTGCTACAACACGATCAGCCATTCTAAATTGAAGTTACTGATTGTGACATTCGATACCGTAATCCACGTGAGCAAGACCCTAAATCAAACATAATCAATGCTTCGAAAACTCTGTCGTTTGGCCTCTAATGGCCCAAGAATAGTCGGTGCTAGGCCATTAAAACCTCACATGTACCGAACCATCATAGTGAGAGGAAGGCTCGTCCGGCTGCGTCACAAAAACGTGACGAGTAGCTTGTTTAACCCTCACCCTTGATATGTTTGAAGTCAAAAGTATTGTGCATGCTCTAGATTGTGTTAATTGCATTGTTTTAACACATAATCTCGTGGGCGGCGAATTTGACACAAAAACAAAAACATCTACAGGGTGCTTGCAACCGAATCGCTCCTTTACGGTGCGCCAGTCATAATTGGCCGGACATCACCGGACATTCCAGTGTGCATCACCATTCTGAGCGTAATTTTCGGTTCAGCCTATTCTTAGCTTTTTAGCTTGTCTTTATCCAGTATAGTGATATCCTGAATTCTCGGTACTGCTCTAAGTCTAGTGTTAATGTGATTCTGAGCTATTGCCACTAAGACACATTTCCTGAAAAATATAATTTCCTGGCTTTTTAGTCGATTAGCAACGCCGTCACACAAGTAGCGCACACCTGTCGCTGGTGCGGCAGTGTGCGGTCCTCATCTCACTTGTGCCGCCGAGCCGCCGAGCCGCCGTCCCAGGCTGCAGCCCATATGTCTGGATTAAACGCGTCTGCTTGTCGTCGGGCCTGAGTAAACAGCCCTTAAGCTGGGCGTGACGCCGGCTTCTCCGCGGCCGGCACGCTCCGCCACCTGAGCCGTCAGTCGGCCGCCGTTGGAGCGGCCCGCCTCCAAATCGGGAGGAACAAGGTCCGGACGAAACCGGATGCGGCCGGAACCAGATCGGGTCGGGGCCCGGTCAGGTCGGGGCCGGATCAGGTCGGGGCCGGATCAGGTCAGGCCGGATCAGGCGGGCCGGATCAGCGGGGCCGGATCAGGTCAGGGCCGGATCGCGTCGGGGCTGGGTCAGGTCAGGGCTGGATCGGGTCGGGACCGGATCAGGTCGAGGCTGGATCGGGTCGGGGCCGGATCAGGTCGGGACCGGATTGGGTCGGGACCGGATCAGGTCGGGACCGGATCGGGTAGGGACCGGATCAGGTCGGAGCTGGATCGGGTCGGGGCCGGGTCAGGTCGGGACCGGATTTGGTCGGGACCGGATCAGGTCGGGGCCGGATCGGGTCGGGGTCAGATCGCGTCGGGGCCGGATCAGGTCGGGGCCGGATCGGGTAGGGCCGGATCAGGTCGGGGTCGGATCGGGTCGGGTCAGATCGCGTGGGGGCCGGATCAGGGCGGGGCCGGATCGCGCCGGGGCCGGGTCAGGTCGGGGCCGGATCGGGTCGGGACCGGATCAGGTCGGGGCCGGATCGCGTCGGGGCCGGGTCAGGTCGGGGGCCGGATCGGGTCGGGACCGGATCAGGTCGGGGCCGGATCGCGTCGGGGCCGGGTCAGGTCGGGGCCGGACTGAGTCCCAGGCGCGGGAATCGCCAACGCCGGAATGAACATGTCATCGCCTGCCAAGTACGTGCTGACGCCCTTCAAATTCGCGGCTGTCGGACACGGATGATATGGCAAACCTCGGGGAAATCTGCTGTTTTGGCATGGCAACTTGTAGGATACGGCCTCACAAATACCATCATTTTACGGTACAGGCCTCAGTTGGGTAACATTGTTATGGAATTTGACGTCCACCCCTCGGAGGAATGTCATTTCACATCTGGGTATTCTCAGACTAGGGAAAAACGGCAAACAACAAAGATGCCGTGAAACTTGGCATTAGCTAATTCCCCGTTCATTGCACATATGTTTAAGGATCTCAAGTCGTACCAGATTAGTGAAGCACATCGTTACCTTTTCGTCACCTTTTCAAAGTCATTTGCACCAATCTAGCTGCCCATTGATTCAGCTATTCAGATGCCAGTCCCTATTTTCTTGAGTGGTTTAGAAAGGTCAACAAGCATTTCAGAGTCATACGAAGTCAATGACCTATGATAATCTTGTTTGATCCCCTCAATCTGATTCAAAGTATGTCATCAAGCCGCTTCGCAGTTGCAATTTTTCACTCTTTAATACCGGACATCAAAGTTGAACTGATCTGGAATCCGTCGATTACAAATGATCAAATCGGGAAAATTTGAATTTCTTCTGCACCAAACTATCGACTGATCCTCGTTTCGTGGGTCTAACTCAACCTGGGACCGAACGGCAAGGGTCACGTGATGTCATTCAGTCATGCCGTTACTTAAGAGGTCATCGACCTCCATTATCGACGGCGCGAGTGGAAGCCGTTACTTTAGAGGTCATCCACCCACCTCTATTTTCGACAGCGCGAGTGGAAGCCGTTACTTTAGAGGTCATCCACCCACCTCCATTATTGACGGCGCGAGTGGAAGCCGTTACTTTAGAGGTCATCCACCCACCTCCATTATCGACAGCGCGAGTGGAAGCCGTTACTTTAGAGGTCACCCACCCACCTTCAATATCGACGGCGCGAGTGGAAGCCGTTACTTTAGAGGTCATCCACCCACCTCTATTTTCGACAGCGCGAGTGGAAGCCGTTACTTTAGAGGTCACCCACCCACCTCTATTATCGACGGCGCGAGTGGAAGCCGTTACTTAGAGGTCACCCGCCCCTTCACTGTCGACGGCGCGAGGGGAAACAAACTCCCGGCTGGTAAAATACATGCATTGGTTTAGCTAAAATAGACCTAAGCAAGCAAGGATTCATCCATCATGTAAATGATTTAATAACCGGGTAGCATTTAGCAACGAAATCCGACGGATGTTTAGCGAAGAGTTGACAGGTCAGCAGACTAGCCCGCACGCTTCTGCGGTGGTCGTCAGAATAAGTCCTCTAGCGCAGACCGGCCTAATTTAACGTCGCCCCGCTTTAAAACATTGTCCATGACGTTCGATACGTCAGCCGTACTGGTTCGTAATACCAAATCGCTAACCAGCTGTGGATGCTGGCAAGTTCTGATCCCACGTGGTGCTGAACATCAATTTGACGCTGAGCATCAAGGCGATGGGCATCTGGCACCTGTCTCTTTCGTTGAATGATGCTCCCACAAAATATTTTAAAAGCCGCGATAGCATTCTACATCCCCATCTAAAGGCCGGCTCTCTAGAGAGATGCCCCTGTCCCTAATTCAACGGACAAGTACAGCATGTGTCTTTGCTAACCAGCGCGGCTGTGTGCTGAATTGTTAGCGCCGTCGGAGCTGTCGCGCTATGCCGCAAACACTCCCGCTAACGAGGCTTATTTGGCGCGAGCGCACCTGATGACAATATCGAGCCACGTGGGATGATTCACAGCTGCCAGTAACGCTGTGTTTCGATTATCCTTTCACTGGCTCGTCCGCATGAGGTCATTTAAGTGCACTAAGGTGAGAACAGAAGGTTCTCTTTGTTTTGAGTTTGCACTTTCAAAATGATAATCACGACAACTTCACCTGCGCCGAAGCGGCTCTGCACTCTCCCTTCTCTTAAATGCCTCTAACACAATGGCCCGCTCCCAACTTTTCATAAATAATAACACGTTCAAAGGGTCCTAGGGGCACACACCGGGAAGGCCCGACCCGCGCTCCCAAATACCAACACAAAAAAACCGTATTGTTCAGTTGTCATCCCGCGTGCATACCCGCCACTAGCATACCCCGGATATGGGGGCCATAAAAAATTTTTTACGAAGAGTAGAGGTCAGAGAGAGAAAAGAGAGAAGAGAGGAGAGAGAAGAGAGAGAGAGAAGAGAGAGATAGAGAGCGAGAGAGAAGAGAGATAGAGAGATATAGAGAGAGAGATGAAGAGAGAGAGAGAGAGAGATATAGAGAGAAGAGAGAGAGAGAGAGAGAGAGAGAGAGAGAGGATCGAGTAGAGGAGGAGAGCTGACACGATGCGACGGCACTGCCGGCTCTGCCATGGTCACGCACAGTACGTTGATATGGTGAAAAATATACGCATTCTTCTCGAAGGTGTTGGTGAAGGTGCAGCAATATTATTATCGTTTAAGGAAACCAGTTTGTGAAAAAGGTCATCCTAAGCTCACCAAAATGATGCTTATGCTTGCGTTTCGTACATAAGAGGGAATGACAATACATTTTGCGGTTTATTTCGGGATGATGGTAGCACGAAGCCCTCTGCAGGCGCACGTTTCACCTGCGTGTTAACACGCGCCCGGGTGGCCGGCTGGATACCCCTTCGCTCGGAGTGGGGGGGGGGGGGGTCAACAATTTGACCCCCGCGCGACCTCGGGGAACTAAGAGAACTACATACACCAAATTTACCGGGTGTGTTGACCTGTACGTGAACTCACTTACATTAAAAGTTTCAGGTTCCTAGGTCATGACCTTCGGGGTCAAGTAAGGTTAAACAGGTCAATTCAAGGATGGTTCCCAAAGTGCCCTCAGAATGTCAATAACCGTTTCTAAGGCAAGAGGTCACGTGCTCATTTAAGGTCAGTGACTTAGTTTGATCTTTTGAAGGTCATGGTGACCAAAATTATGCAGCTGCTCTGAGTTTCGCATTAAATAAGTGACAAACATAACGCTACGCATATGTTCCGAAAAGAAAAAAATGTTGACCTGTGTCATTTTGGGCGATTGACCTATTCTGACCTCTATGATGCCTATGGGAGATGCATAATGCGGTTCCTGCTGTAATATTTCGAAATGATCACAAGGAGCCACTCCATGCAGCAACCCCTAGAGTAATTAAAACAGGTTGCCATCCATCTTGGTGTGACCTTCATACTTAACCTTAGGTCCATGTAATTTCCTCACTTAACTGTTGTGTTGCCTAAGAACAATCATCCTCAGAGATGTATGGCTTCGTCTAACACTCTGTTGTGCATCAGATTGAACGATTCCCTAGAAATTGACTTCGCTGAAACCATGACCTGATTTGAACCTGCCACAGGTGATCGAACTCAAAAGTACATTTAAATTTTTGATGCCAAGCGATTCGCTTTCAATTGGCTACAGCTATGCAAATTTGGCGCGGCTATGCCGCGTCGTTCGGAAACCGTTCCGGAAACACCTTTAGGGGGTCAATTTGACCCCCCACCCGAGCGCGTGTTAAGCCAATTCCAATCTAGGCCAATTGTCACCCGCAAGCTTTGTGTATCGCTGTGTCGACCATACGCATGAAGGACAACAATTACAGAATTCGAGACTAGACTACGCGACCATCAGATCAGATTAGACCTAGGTAGAGATTACCAGGTTATAGGTCACAGCTTAGAGGATATGAAGACTTGAAAATGCGACGCGAAAGCAAGGGATCCTTGTGCTATCCACTTCCACAGAGACGCTATCCTCCGCTTCAGTTACACAAGCCTGCTTAACTGTTTAT
The DNA here is from genome assembly GCF_011947565.3 of Pollicipes pollicipes. Lineage (NCBI taxonomy): Eukaryota > Metazoa > Arthropoda > Thecostraca > Pollicipedomorpha > Pollicipedidae > Pollicipes > Pollicipes pollicipes. The sequence continues at coordinate 13,370,099 of NW_023596225.1, forward strand.
CTTTCCAAGCAAATCAAGTCGGGTGGTTCAGAGTTTTGCACCGACAGTTGCCGGCTTGCAGCATACCAGAGTGTTTCTGCCTGGGCGATTTGTTTAGTTAATTTTTTATAATTTTTTCCGAATGGTTTGCATGGGTGACTCTGGGTCCGATAGTACCTGCAAAGAAAAGCTTGTTGTTGGTGTTCCCTGAACCCACCACCCAAGTCATAATACCCTCCCCCCTTCAGTTCAACGGATGTTTTGCCTTCGCCCTTGCGCCAGGACAGAACTGAGGAGTGCCGTGGCCGTTTTACGTACCGCACAATGCTGCAACGCGTCCGTCCTGGACCAGGGTTGAGACCCTCGTTGGCCAGTTGCCAGCTGACCTTTTTATTTCAGTCGAGCGAAACAATGCACCCGCTGTGGGACTCGCACCAGTGTCGCTGGATTACGAGCCCAGCATATTTCCCCTGGACCATGGAGTCGGCAATTTTAATTTATTTTATCAAGCAGAAATTGATAGCATTGTAAATACGCGACGTTTCACGCTAGGAGCTCACCATATTTCCCGTCTATATCGGAAGATTGTTCCGCAGCGAAGACCATGCGGGGATTATCACCTAAATGCAAATATTTCAAGGACGATTGACGGCATACAGGGACTGTTCATGAGTATATAACCGTGCTCTGAATGGCTGTGATCACCTCACCCAATACGTTCTTTTCTAAGCTGTGCTGGTCGTACCCGTCCAGCGGTGGTCACACACTCAGTCACTGCATGCCCCATGGCTACTTCAAAGCATTGCCTCGGTGTACAGCGCAGGGTGGGTGGGCCTGCTCGGGCCGCGGCAGAAGGCCAACAAGGAAGCTCGCGGCTGACGTCGGTGGGTGAGCCTGCTCGGGCCGCGGCAGAAGGCCAACAAGGAAGCTCGCGGCTGACGTCGGTGGGTGAGCCTGCTCGGGCCGCGGCAGAAGGCCAACAAGGAAGCTCGCCGCTGACGTCGGTGGGTGAGCCTGCTCGGGCCGCGGCAGACGGCCAACAAGGAAGCTCGCCGCTGACGTCGGTGGGTGAGCCTGCTCGGGCCGCGGCAGAAGGCCAACAAGGAAGCTCGCCGCTGACGTCGGTGCCGATTGGTCTTCGACCGTCGCCCCCTGAACTGCAGTCTGAGATGGCACCGGGGCCAGGGCCATGACAAGGGGAGCCAGGGCCATGGCAGGGGGAGCCAGGGCCATGGCAAGGGGAGCCAGGGCCGGGGGTAGCTGACCTCGCTCATGAGGTCGGCTGGCCGGCACCGGCGGCCAAGCTATCATCAGTCATTGACCGCGCCGAGGCGGCTGCGACCGACGGCGCGCGGCGTCTCGGTCCCACTTCGGCATAGTGCGGCCGCATCGCCACCGCACAGCCGGGCGCGCGCCGCACCACCTCAACCCGGCCCAAACACGATGTGTGGGAGCTTTTAAGGTGCTGGAAGGCAGGAGAAATGCTTCGTTGCGTGATTGAATAACGTACCCTGTTCAGTGCATGAGCGAGGAGCATTATTCATGTAGATAAGATAGTAGCATTAGCCTTATTCCTCGGAGAAAAACCAGGAGAATAGAGGTATAGTTGGGTTGATATTTCGGCAACATGCCTTTATCGAAACAATAGCAGAAGACAACAGCGCTTAACACTTG